>NC_086446.1:394502885-394869760 GCF_028390025.1 Pseudophryne corroboree | reverse complement strand
AATTCCACCGCAGAATAATTTCTGCTCTCACACCAAGAGACGTATTTCTTCCAAATACGATGGTAATGCTTAGACGTTACACCCTTCCTGGCTTGGATCATAGTCTGAATAACCCTGTTAGGGATCCCTCTCCTGGCTAGAATCAGCCGTTCAACTTCCATGCCGTCAAACGTAGCCGCGGTATGTCCTTATAGATGAATGGGCCCTGTTGCAGAAGTTCCTCGCGAAGAGGTAGAGGCCACGGATCTTCGAGGAGCAACTCCAGAAGGTCCGCGTACCAGGCCCTTCTTGGCCAGTCCAGAGCAATGAATATTGCTTGAACCTTTTCCCTTTTTATTCGTTTTAGAATTCTTGGGATCAGAGGAAGTGGAGGAAACACGTACACCATCTAACAGACCCATGGAGTTGTCAGGGCGTTTGTCGCCATCGCCTGTGGGTCTCTCGACCTGGAACAATACCGCCTGAGCTTCTTGTTGAGATGAGAGGCCATCATGTCGATCTGTGGATATCCCCATCGACTTGTCAAGCACCTGAAAACTTCCGGGTGAAGGCCCCACTCCCCCGGGTGCAGGTTGTGTCTGCTGAGGAAGTTTGCTTCCCAGTTGTCTACTCCCGGAATGAAGACCACTGACAATGCCACAGCGTTTCTTTCTGCCCAGAGGAGAATTCTTGACACCTCTGATTTGCTGCTCTGCTGTTCGTTCCACCCTGTCGGTTTATGTACGTTACTGCAGTCACATTGTCCGACTGGACCTGAATTGCCCAATCTTGTAGAAGATGTGAGGCCTGCAGAAGGGCGTTGTATATGGCCCTGAGTTCCAGAATGTTGATTGGAAGGATGACTTCCTGACTTGACCATCTTCCCTGAAACTGCACCCCCTGAGTGACTGCTCCCCAACCTCTGAGGCTTGCATCTGTGGTTAATAGAATACAGTTCTGAATTCCGAACGTCCGTCCTGCAACGAGGTGAGAAGACTGTAGCCACCACTGAAGGGAGATCCTGGCCTTTGGCGATAGGCGGATCTTCTGGTGCATGTGAAGATGCGATCCGGACAATTTGTCCAACAGATCGAGCTGGAAGGGTCTTGCGTGAAACCTTCCGTATTGAAGTGCCTCGTAAGAGGCCACCATTTTCCCCAGAAGGTGAATGCACAGATGCACTGACACCCGGGTTGGCTTCAGGACATCACGAACCATCAAATGGATTTCCAATGCTTTTTCCAACGGAAAGAACACCTTTTGTGACTCCGTGTCCAGTATCATTCCCAGGAATGGGAGCCTCCATGTTGGCTCTAGGTGAGATTTCGGAAGGTTCAGAATCCACCTGTGATCCTGGAGGAGTTTGGAGAGCAGGGCTGCCCAGCAACTTTTCCCTGGACGGCGCTTTTATCAGGAGATCGTCCAGGTACGGAATTATGTTCACTCCCTGTTTGTGGAGTAGAAACATAATTTCTGCCCTCACCTTGGTGAACTCCCTCGGTGCCGTGGAGAGACCAAATGGCAGGGCCTGGAACTGGTAGTGACAGTCCTGCAGTGCAAACCGGAGATAAGCCTAATGAGGCAGCCAGATCGTAGTATGAAGGTTCCTCCTCCAGAAGACCTGAGATCACCGCTCTCAGAGACTCCATCTTGAATTTGAACACTCGTAAGTACGGGTTCAAAGACTTGAGGTTCAGAATCGTTTTTACTGAACCGTCCAGCTTCAGTACTACGAACAAGTTGGAATAGTACCCCTTGTTTAGAAGATGTGTTGGAACTGGAACAATGACCTGAGTCTGTACCAGTTTTTGGATGGCATGCTGTAAAGTTATACTTGCCTCTTGTGAAACTGGCAAGCCTGATTTGAATAATTTGTGAGGTGGGAGCTTTTGGAACTCCAGTCTATAGCCCTGGGAAATAAGATCTATGATCTTATTTCCAGGGATCCTGGCACGAATTTGACCATATCTGACTGAAGAATTGTAGTCGGGCTCCTACCTGACAGCCTTCCAGGCATTGCGGTCCACCATCATGCTGAAGTCTTCCTGAGCACCTGCTGTTGCTGGTTTGCGTGGTTTACCTCTTGCGCCGCTGGAGGACGTAGAAGCACCTCTGGATTTACCCTTGAACTTGGCCATCCGAAAGAACTGTAACTTAGAAGCTGAATAAGTCTTCTTGGTTGGGGGGCTGCGTAAGGAAGATACGTAGACATATCAGCAGTAGCTGTGGAGATCCATTTGTCTAATTCATCTACAAAAAAGGCCTCTCCTGTGAATGGTAGGCCTTCCACGCCTTTCCTGGAGTCCGTGTCAGCAGTCCACTGGCGTAGCCACAATCCCCTGTGTGCCGACACTGCCATAGCGGTGGTGCATACGTTAATCACGCCTATTTTCTTTATGGCTTCCACCATAAAGTTCGCAGAGTCCTGTATATGCTGCAGGAGTAAGACAACATCCCCCCTAGATAAAGAATCTAACCCCTCAATTAGGTTTCCAGACCATTTAGCAATGGCTTTAGTGATCCACGCACATGCAATAGTGGGTCTTTGGGCCACCCCAGCAGCTGTGTACAGTGATTTGAGCGTAGTCTCAATTTTGCGATCAGCCGTGTCTGTCAGGGAAGTTGCACCAGGAACAGGCAATACAATTTTACGTGATGGCCTAGAGACTGATGCGTCCACTATCTGTGGATTTTCCCATTTTTTCCTATCCTCCCAGAGGAAAAGAAAAAGATGAGAGCAACCTTTTAGGGATCTGAAACTTCTTATCAGGATTAACCCATGGTTCTTCAAACAGGGTATTTAATTCCTTTGATACAAGAAAAGTAACTGAGGACTTCTTTTTTACATTAAAATAAGATTCCTCACACTCCTCTGACACCTTATCAGGAATATGCAGAACATCTCTGATAGCCTCTATAAGAGCCTCTATTCCCTGTGACAGAGCTGCATCCCCCCCCCCCCTCTGAGTCCACCTCACCCTCCTGCATGTCTGACCCGTCAGAGTCAGACTGCAGGATATGGGCCAGAGATTGCTTTTGCGGATAAACGGGAGGGGATTGAGACGCTGTTTTGGGGACTGAGTCTCTGTTCATAAACTCATCAACAGTCTGTTTTAAGTATTGCGTCTCTTTCTCATTGCGGGATAATTTTGTAGAAACAGTGGAGATCATTCTTTTAAGAGAATTAACCCACTCCGGTTCAGCCCCGCTATTCTGTGAACCCTGAGTATCCAGTAGTGAGCCCCCTGGTGAAGAGGAACACTCCGCTGTACAAGAAACATACTCTTTGCCTGACATAATGTAAATGTGACAGCACACACACACAGGAAAAGGTTAAGCACAAATAACCCACAAAGAGCCCTTCAGGAAGACACAGAGTTGTTTGGAGCCAGCCCCCACCACGCCCTTACCGCTAATGCCAAGCTTAGCCAAGTCGCAGACAAAGTACCCTGATAGGGGACTTAGTACACTAATAGTCGCTCCCCACTGCTATGACCCCCTGGTACCGCTGAGGTAATTTGAAGTCACACTGGAGGAGCTGCGCGTCCTTGTCAGTCAGCGTCTGTGTCCACTGCAGAGGGAAAATGGCGCTGGTGAGCTGCTGGATCCTCTCATAGTGAAGCCCCGCCCCTTCAATGACGCGCGGTCTTCCCGCTTTTTTTTATACTGGCTGAGGCAATTTTTGTGCTTAAAATGGAGCAGAACCGTTTTAATGCTGTGTTTGCCAGTTTGGGTACTGTGTACAGTGTACTGAGACGCAGTTGTGTACTGTGTCTGGAGATGCATTCCACCCTGTTTAGAAGCCGTGCGTCTCCGTACCCTCGTGCCACTCTTCATTCTTCTGGCTCTGTTAGGGTTGGTGGCGTGCTGCTGGAATGTACGCTCGCCGTGGTGGGGCTTGCGAATAGTTCCCTCAGGAGCTCACTGTCCTGTCATCAGGGAATGGGACCATTAACCCTTCAAGAGGTTTGGCCAACCCCCCCCCCCCTCCCCCCCTTAATCCCACAAATTCCATCAGCGTGACTGGCTCCTCCGGACACATTTTCTAAACTGACTCTGGTAGGAGGGGCATAGAGGGAGGAGCCAGCCCACACTATCAAATTCTTAAAGTGCCCATGGCTCCTAGTGGACCCGTCTATACCCATTGTACTAAATGGGCCCCAGTATCCTCTAGGACATAAGAGAAATCTAAATTGCAGTGCAAAAATAAAGCAGCCAGTATTTACCCTGCACATAAAGGAAATAACCCACCAAAATCTAACTGTAACCCAGCACAGGGCAAGTCCCCTCCCCCCCGCAAACATGCAAGTGCATTGCGCAACGGCAATATTCTAACATGTTTACGGTTGCCCTCTGCCTACGCAGCCTAGCTGCTAAGGCAGACGGCAACCCGCATCTTTTGGGTCCTGCAAATGGTCCGGACACACCTGCGTTGTCCGGACTGTGCCCCCCCAAAGCCGAAATGCCGCCCGCAAAATGTCGACGTGATGCCCCCTCCTGCCCTGTCAATCAGGCAGCGGCATTCGCACATGTGAGATGCTGTCGCATCTCACTGTGTGCGCACGTGCAGTGCGGTTTCTGCGCGTGCACACACTGCGGCGGGATTCAGCATACGAACGCTGTCATAGCAGCGTTCCATGCTGAATCGACCCCTTAATTAGTAGCTCAGTTATTTTGATTTTACCATCTGTGCTGAAGCCTGGATATCACTAAAACCTGCACTGTTGGTGTGCCTTAAGGACTGAGGTTGGGAATGCCTGGTCTAGACCTAAGCTTAAACCTACTCAGCATTTCATATGTTAACATTCTGCCCATGTTAACATTTTCCAGGTGTCGACCTTTATAATGTCAATATTTGAACAATGTCAATGTCATATGTGTTAACATTCTGGTGTTGACGTTATGAATGTAGACATATGGGGTAATTCAGATCTGACTGTAGATGTGCTAAATTTACTCTGCAATCATTTACTCTCACAAGCGGGGGGAAGCCCAGCACAGGGCTTGTCCGCCCCGCATGTCAGGCCCTACCCCCACACATCCCCTGCACAGGTGTAAGAGCATCGCACAGCGCCCTTCCAACTAGAGATGAGCGGGTTCGGTTTCTCTGAATCCGAACCCGCCCGAACTTCATGGTTTTTTTCACGGGTCCGAGCAGACTCGGATCCTCCCGCCTTGCTCGGTTAACCCGAGCGCGCCCGAACGTCATCATGACGCTGTCGGATTCTCGCGAGACTCGGATTCTATATAAGGAGCCGCGCGTCGCCGCCATTTTCACACGTGCATTGAGATTGATAGGGAGAGGACGTGGCTGGCGTCCTCTCCATTTAGATTAGAAGAGAGAGAGAGAGAGAGAGATTGACCTGATTTACTGGAGCTTAGGAGTACTGTAGAAGTGTAGAGAGTGCAGAGTTTACTAGTGACTGACCACAGTGACCACCAGACAGTGCAGTTTTATTTAATATATCCGTTCTCTGCCTGAAAAAAACGATACACACAGTGACTCAGTCACATACCATATCTGTGTGCACTGCTCAGCCCAGTGTGCTGCATCATCTATGTATATATATCTGACTGTGCTCAGCTCACACAGCTTATAATTGTGGGGGAGACTGGGGAGCACTGCAGTGCCAGTTATAGGTTATAGCAGGAGCCAGGAGTACATATTATATTAAAATTAAACAGTGCACACTTTTGCTGCAGGAGTGCCACTGCCAGTGTGACTGACCAGTGACCTGACCACACTGACCACCAGTATAGTTAGTAGTATACTATATTGTGATTGCCTGAAAAAGTTAAACACTCGTCGTGTGACTTCACTTGTGTGGTGTTTTTTTTTTTATTCTATAAAAATCTCATTCTGCTGACAGACAGTGTCCAGCAGGTCCGTCATTATATAATATATACCTGTCCGGCTGCAGTAGTGATATATATATATTTTTTATATCATTATTTATCATCCAGTCGCAGCAGACACAGTACGGTAGTTCACGGCTGTAGCTACCTCTGTGTCGGCACTCGGCAGTCCATCTATAATTGTATACCACCTACCCGTGGGTTTTTTTTCTTTCTTCTTTATACATACATACTACTACATCTCTTTATCAACCAGTCTATATTAGCAGCAGATACAGTACAGTACGGTAGTCCACGGCTGTAGCTACCTCTGTGTCGGCACTCGGCAGTCCGTCCATAATTGTATACCACCTACCCGTGTTTTTTTTTCTTTCTTCTTTATACATACATACTACTACATCTCTTTATCAACCAGTCTATATTAGCAGCAGACACAGTACAGTACGGTAGTTCACGGCTGTAGCTACCTCTGTGTCGGCACTCGGCAGTCCGTCCATAATTGTATACCACCTACCCGTGGTTTTTTTTTTCTTCTTCTTTATACATACATACTACTACATCTCTTTATCAACCAGTCTATATTAGCAGCAGACACAGTACAGTACGGTAGTCCACGGCTGTAGCTACCTCTGTGTCGGCACTCGGCAGTCCGTCCATAATTGTATACCACCTACCCGTGGTTTTTTTTTCTTTCTTCTTTATACATACATACTACTACATCTCTTTATCAACCAGTCTATATTAGCAGCAGACACAGTACAGTACGGTAGTTCACGGCTGTAGCTACCTCTGTGTCGGCACTCGGCAGTCCGTCCATAATTGTATACCACCTACCCGAGGTTTTTTTTTCTTTCTTCTTTATACATACATACTACTACATCTCTTTATCAACCAGTCTATATTAGCAGCAGACACAGTACAGTACGGTAGTCCACGGCTGTAGCTACCTCTGTGTCGGCACTCGGCAGTCCGTCCATAATTGTATACCACCTACCCGTGTTTTTTTTTTCTTTCTTCTTTATACATACATACTACTACATCTCTTTATCAACCAGTCTATATTAGCAGTAGACACGGTACAGTACGGTAGTTCACGGCTGTAGCTACCTCTGTGTCGGCACTCGGCAGTCCGTCCATAATTGTATACCACCTACCCGTGGTTTTTTTTTCTTTCTTCTTTATACATACATACTACTACATCTCTTTATCAACCAGTCTATATTAGCAGCAGACACAGTACAGTACGGTAGTTCACGGCTGTAGCTACCTCTGTGTCGGCACTCGGCAGTCCGTCCATAATTGTATACCACCTACCCGTGGTTTTTTTTTCTTTCTTCTTTATACATACATACTACTACATCTCTTTATCAACCAGTCTATATTAGCAGCAGACACAGTACAGTACGGTAGTCCAGGGCTGTAGCTACCTCTGTGTCGGCACTCGTTAGTCCGTCCATAATTGTATACCACCTACCCGTGGTTTTTTTTTCTTTCTTCTTTATACATACATACTACTACATCTCTTTATCAACCAGTCTATATTAGCAGCAGACACAGTACAGTACGGTAGTTCACGGCTGTAGCTACCTCTGTGTCGGCACTCGGCAGTCCGTCCATAATTGTATACCACCTACCCGTGGTTTTTTTTTCTTTCTTCTTTATACATACATACTACTACATCTCTTTATCAACCAGTCTATATTAGCAGCAGACACAGTACAGTACGGTAGTTCACGGCTGTAGCTACCTCTGTGTCGGCACTCGGCAGTCCGTCCATAATTGTATACCACCTACCCGTGGTTTTTTTTTCTTTCTTCTTTATACATACATACTACTACATCTCTTTATCAACCAGTCTATATTAGCAGCAGACACAGTACAGTACGGTAGTCCACGGCTGTAGCTACCTCTGTGTCGGCACTCGGCAGTCCGTCCATAATTGTATACCACCTACCCGTGGTTTTTTTTTTCTTTCTTCTTTATACATACATACTACTACATCTCTTTATCAACCAGTCTATATTAGCAGCAGACACAGTACAGTACGGTAGTTCACGGCTGTAGCTACCTCTGTGTCGGTACTCGGCAGTCCGTCCATAATTGTATACCACCTACCCGTGGTTTTTTTTTCTTTCTTCTTTATACATACATACTACTACATCTCTTTATCAACCAGTCTATATTAGCAGCAGACACAGTACAGTACGGTAGTCCACGGCTGTAGCTACCTCTGTGTCGGCACTCGGCAGTCCGTCCATAATTGTATACTAGTATCCATCCATCTCCATTGTTTACCTGAGGTGCCTTTTAGTTGTGCCTATTAAAATATGGAGAACAAAAATGTTGAGGTTCCAAAATTAGGGAAAGATCAAGATCCACTTCCACCTCGTGCTGAAGCTGCTGCCACTAGTCATGGCCGAGACGATGAAATGCCAGCAACGTCGTCTGCCAAGGCCGATGCCCAATGTCATAGTACAGAGCATGTCAAATCCAAAACACCAAATATCAGTAAAAAAAGGACTCCAAAACCTAAAATAAAATTGTCGGAGGAGAAGCGTAAACTTGCCAATATGCCATTTACCACACGGAGTGGCAAGGAACGGCTGAGGCCCTGGCCTATGTTCATGGCTAGTGGTTCAGCTTCACATGAGGATGGAGGCACTCAGCCTCTCGCTAGAAAAATGAAAAGACTCAAGCTGGCAAAAGCAGTAGCACCGCAAAGAACTGTGCGTTCTTCGAAATCCCAAATCCACAAGGAGAGTCCAATTGTGTCGGTTGCGATGCCTGACCTTCCCAACACTGGACGTGAAGAGCATGCGCCTTCCACCATTTGCACGCCCCCTGCAAGTGCTGGAAGGAGCACCCGCAGTCCAGTTCCTGATAGTCAGATTGAAGATGTCAGTGTTGAAGTACACCAGGATGAGGAGGATATGGGTGTTGCTGGCGCTGGGGAGGAAATTGACCAGGAGGATTCTGATGGTGAGGTGGTTTGTTTAAGTCAGGCACCCGGGGAGACACCTGTTGTCCGTGGGAGGAATATGGCCGTTGACATGCCTGGTGAAAATACCAAAAAAATCAGCTCTTCGGTGTGGAGGTATTTCAACAGAAATGCGGACAACAGGTGTCAAGCCGTGTGTTCCCTTTGTCAAGCTGTAATAAGTAGGGGTAAGGACGTTAACCACCTCGGAACATCCTCCCTTATACGTCACCTGCAGCGCATTCATAATAAGTCAGTGACAAGTTCAAAAACTTTGGGTGACAGCGGAAGCAGTCCACTGACCAGTAAATCCCTTCCTCTTGTAACCAAGCTCACGCAAACCACCCCACCAACTCCCTCAGTGTCAATTTCCTCCTTCCCCAGGAATGCCAATAGTCCTGCAGGCCATGTCACTGGCAATTCTGATGATTCCTCTCCTGCCTGGGATTCCTCCGATGCATCCTTGCGTGTAACGCCTACTGCTGCTGGCGCTGCTGTTGTTGCTGCTGGGAGTCGATGGTCATCCCAGAGGGGAAGTCGTAAGACCACTTTTACTACTTCCACCAAGCAATTGACTGTCCAACAGTCCTTTGCGAGGAAGATGAAATATCACAGCAGTCATCCTACTGCAAAGCGGATAACTGAGGCCTTGGCATCCTGGGTGGTGAGAAACGTGGTTCCGGTATCCATCATTACTGCAGAGCCAACTAGAGACTTGTTGGAGGTACTGTGTCCCCGGTACCAAATACCATCTAGGTTCCATTTCTCTAGGCAGGCGATACCGAAAATGTACACAGACCTCAGAAAAAGAGTCACCAGTGTCCTAAAAAATGCAGCTGTACCCAATGTCCACTTAACCACGGACATGTGGACAAGTGGAGCAGGGCAGGGTCAGGACTATATGACTGTGACAGCCCACTGGGTAGATGTATTGACTCCCGCCGCAAGAACAGCAGCGGCGGCACCAGTAGCAGCATCTCGCAAACGCCAACTCTTTCCTAGGCAGGCTACGCTTTGTATCACCGCTTTCCAGAATACGCACACAGCTGAAAACCTCTTACGGCAACTGAGGAAGATCATCGCGGAATGGCTTACCCCAATTGGACTCTCCTGTGGATTTGTGGCATCGGACAACGCCAGCAATATTGTGTGTGCATTAAATATGGGCAAATTCCAGCACGTCCCATGTTTTGCACATACCTTGAATTTGGTGGTGCAGAATTATTTAAAAAACGACAGGGGCGTGCAAGAGATGCTGTCGGTGGCCAGAAGAATTGCGGGACACTTTCGGCGTACAGGCACCACGTACAGAAGACTGGAGCACCACCAAAAACTACTGAACCTGCCCTGCCATCATCTGAAGCAAGAAGTGGTAACGAGGTGGAATTCAACCCTCTATATGCTTCAGAGGTTGGAGGAGCAGCAAAAGGCCATTCAAGCCTATACAATTGAGCACGATATAGGAGGTGGAATGCACCTGTCTCAAGCGCAGTGGAGAATGATTTCAACGTTGTGCAAGGTTCTGCTGCCCTTTGAACTTGCCACACGTGAAGTCAGTTCAGACACTGCCAGCCTGAGTCAGGTCATTCCCCTCATCAGGCTTTTGCAGAAGAAGCTGGAGACATTGAAGGAGGAGCTAACACGGAGCGATTCCGCTAGGCATGTGGGACTTGTGGATGGAGCCCTTAATTCGCTTAACAAGGATTCACGGGTGGTCAATCTGTTGAAATCAGAGCACTACATTTTGGCCACCATGCTCGATCCTAGATTTAAAGCCTACCTTGGATCTCTCTTTCCGGCAGACACAAGTCTGCTGGGGTTGAAAGACCTGCTGGTGAGAAAATTGTCAAGTCAAGCGGAACGCGACCTGTCAACATCTCCTCCTTCACATTCTCCCGCAACTGGGGGTGCGAGGAAAAGGCTCAGAATTCCGAGCCCACCCGCTGGCGGTGATGCAGGGCAGTCTGGAGCGACTGCTGATGCTGACATCTGGTCCGGACTGAAGGACCTGACAACGATTACGGACATGTCGTCTACTGTCACTGCATATGATTCTCTCACCATTGAAAGAATGGTGGAGGATTATATGAGTGACCGCATCCAAGTAGGCACGTCACACAGTCCATACTTATACTGGCAGGAAAAAGAGGCAATTTGGAGGCCCTTGCACAAACTGGCTTTATTCTACCTAAGTTGCCCTCCCACAAGTGTGTACTCCGAAAGAGTGTTTAGTGCCGCCGCTCACCTTGTCAGCAATCGGCGTACAAGGTTACATCCAGAAAATGTGGAGAAGATGATGTTCATTAAAATGAATTATAATCAATTCCTCCGCGGAGACATTGACCAGCAGCAATTGCCTCCACAAAGTACACAGGGAGCTGAGATGGTGAATTCCAGTGGGGACGAATTGATAATCTGTGAGGAGGGGGATGTACACGGTGATATATCGGAGGATGATGATGAGGTGGACATCTTGCCTCTGTAGAGCCAGTTTGTGAAAGGAGAGATTAATTGCTTCTTTTTTGGGGGGGGTCCAAACCAACCCGTCATATCAGTCACAGTCGTGTGGCAGACCCTGTCACTGAAATGATGGGTTGGTTAAAGTGTGCATGTCCTGTTTTGTTTATACAACATAAGGGTGGGTGGGAGGGCCCAAGGACAATTCCATCTTGCACCTCTTTTTTCTTTTCTTTTTCTTTGCGTCATGTGCTGTTTGGGGAGGGTTTTTTGGAAGGGACATCCTGCGTGACACTGCAGTGCCACTCCTAAATGGGCCCGGTGTTTGTGTCGGCCACTAGGGTCGCTTATCTTACTCACACAGTCAGCTACCTCATTGCGCCTCTTTTTTTCTTTGCGTCATGTGCTGTTTGGGGAGGGTTTTTTGGAAGGGCCATCCTGCGTGACACTGCAGTGCCACTCCTAGATGGGCCCGGTGTTTGTGTCGGCCACTAGGGTCGCTAATCTTACTCACACAGCTACCTCATTGCGCCTCTTTTTTTCTTTGCGTCATGTGCTGTTTGGGGAGGGTTTTTTGGAAGGGACATCCTGCGTGACACTGCAGTGCCACTCCTAAATGGGCCCGGTGTTTGTGTCGGCCACTACGGTCGCTAATCTTACTCACACAGCTACCTCATTGCGCCTCTTTTTTTCTTTGCGTCATGTGCTGTTTGGGGAGGGTTTTTTGGAACTGACATCCTACGTGACACTGCAGTGCCACTCCTAGATGGGCCCGGTGTTTGTGTCGGCCACTAGGGTCGCTAATCTTACTCACACAGCTACCTCATTGCGCCTCTTTTTTTCTTTGCGTCATGTGCTGTTTGGGGAGTGTTTTTTGGAAGGGCCATCCTGCGTGACACTGCAGTGCCACTCCTAGATGGGCCCGGTGTTTGTGTCGGCCACTAGGGTCGCTAATCTTACTCACACAGCTACCTCATTGCGCCTCTTTTTTTCTTTGCGTCATGTGCTGTTTGGGGAGGGTTTTTTGGAAGGGACATCCTGCGTGACACTGCAGTGCCACTCCTAAATGGGCCCGGTGTTTGTGTCGGCCACTAGGGTCGCTAATCTTACTCACACAGCTACCTCATTGCGCCTCTTTTTTTCTTTGCGTCATGTGCTGTTTGGGGAGGGTTTTTTGGAAGGGACATCCTGCGTGACACTGCAGTGCCACTCCTAGATGGGCCAGGTGTTTGTGTCGGCCACTAGGGTCGCTTAGCTTAGTCATCCAGCGACCTCGGTGCAAATTTTAGGACTAAAAATAATATTGTGAGGTGTGAGGTATTCAGAATAGACTGAAAATGAGTGGAAATTATGGTTTTTGAGGTTAATAATAATATGGGATCAAAATGACCCCCAAATTCTATGATTTAAGCTGTTTTTTAGGGTTTTTTGAAAAAAACACCCGAATCCAAAACACACCCGAATCCGACAAAAAAAATTCGGTGAGGTTTTGCCAAAACGCGGTCGAACCCAAAACACGGCCGCGGAACCGAACCCAAAACCAAAACACAAAACCCGAAAAATTTCAGGCGCTCATCACTACTTCCAACCCGTTACTGGCTTTGCCTGTCAAGCAGGCAGAGGCGATCGCAGCCCTGATTTGCTTTTAGCATCTCAATGGGCTCCAGGGGTGCGGACATGTAGTGTGTCCGCTGCACGTGCGCACTCCAAATAGACTGAATTACCCCCTTTGTAACTGCATACTGTGTAATGCTGTTTGCTGGTGGTGAATCCAATATTTTTACACTGTGATCATTTTTCTCTAACATCTGAGGACTGTGGTCTGCTGTCTCCCTTCTTACCACTCATGGAAAACTGGATGCAAAAGACATAACATTTTGCAGAACATTTATAGTAATACATGCTTTGCGGAGTTGGTTGGTATTTTTACACAAAAATCAGGAAATGTTGTAAGTGATGTTTGCGAAGTGTCCTAACACTGTAAGTGAGAGAAGATTATGCTGAATACGATGAAAAACCAATACCTAATTACCAGTGGCGCAGAGAGTGGAGGGGCTGTGTACTCTTTTTATGTAATTGCAAACAGATGCAGAGACGCATATACACAGGCTTGGACTGGCCCATAGGGGTACAGGGGAAACCACCGGTGGGCCCCACTGCCTGGGGGCCCACCCTCTCAATTATACATTATGCATATGTTACATTATACTGCACAGGACTATGGTGTATTTTCTACAGTGCATTGCTGTTATTAATCTGGTATCATGCATGCACTAGCAGTATTTACCATATATATTATTTATCAAGGGGCCCAGACCATACGCTAATGGTTAGACAAGCCTCTAAGAATGGGCTTCTACCACTGCATTTCCGCGGTGGGTCCTTCATGCCCCAGTCCGACACTGCATATACACCATATTGTGCCTGATTCAGAGGTAGCTGCCAAAGCACTAGCAGCAGAGTCACACGGGAGGAGGCAGGAAGGAGGTAGGTGCATGGGGGTGTGGCCAGCAGCAAGATGGGCGATCCGGGGCGTGACCGACAGAGAAGTGGGCAGTCTGGGGGCGTGGCATCAGGATCGCTTCATCGTGGCTCCACCCTTGCTATGCAGTGGCGAGAAAATAGGCACTGTATAGTGGGGGGCGGAGCTACAATGATGCAATTCAGCGCGAATCGTGTCATTGGACTCCCTCGGACTACCCACTTGTTCTCTGCAGCGGGTGGCCGAGGAGGGGTGTGGAGGGGATGCTTGTCCAGCGGGTGGCCGAGTAGGGGTGTGGAGGGGATGCTTGCCCACCTTTCCGGGGGGTCAGGAGGGCCACCCAATTTTTGGGAGCCTCCCGGTCAGTTGACACCCATAAACACCCTCTTCCTGTCAATCTTCTTGCGATCAGCTATGCAAATGGATTTGTCGCTAGAAGCATTGCACAGCAGCAATGCTGTTTGTACCCGTACGACGCGCGTGCGCATTGCGGTGCATACGCATGCGCAGTTTTGGCGTTTTTTTACCTGATCGCTGCGCTGTGAAAATCGACAGCAAGCGATCAACTCGGAATGACCCCCTTTGTGCTTATGAGCTGGGTGTGTGTGTGCCTGACGGATACCTGGCCCATAGGCTACTAATGCAGGGCTGGATGCATTGTATGGGTCGTACACATCACCATACATAAATGGACATAAATACACTATTTATACAAGCAGATATTATAGCAGAATTTTTGGACATCTATATGGACAACTCATCATCTACCCAATAGTGTGAATTACCTTAAAGTATACTTAATTTAAATAATAATAATAATAATAATAATAGATGGCGATTCGCTCAATGTGTAGGGCCCTTAAGTTTAGACAGGTCAAGATCTATGTCATTAGCCGTTTTGAATCCTGTACTCAGAAAACTTTCTATCAGTAGGAGTTTTACTAATCTGCTATTAGAAGTTTCATTGTTTTTGTTGAATGGCTTTTCATGTTCCCCATGAGGCCACAAAATTATTGTGTTTCACCAGCAGACTGCAACCTTAAGTGTTCCTCATCCATAACATACTTGTAGATAGTGTCAGAATAGGGCATGAAGGGCCCACTGGGGGAATGCGGTGATAGGGGCCCATACTTTGGGGTGTGGTGAGACTACAAAGGGGCTGTGGTCAACCACCACAGAGGCTTGAAATACACAATAGACTTGTGAAGTGTAATGCAACATATCTACCATGTATAATACAAGTGGACAGTCTGGAACCTGATCCCTAGAGGAAGGAGTGAGCCCCCAGGCAGTGGGGCCTACCGGTGGTTTCTCCTGTACCCCTGTGGACCAGTCTGTCCCTGCTTGTAGACCATTTTAGAACAGGGGGGAATGCTGAGGGGTGACAGTGTTATTGATGTTATCGCAGTCTACTCTTATCTCTTCTCTACAGTCACTGGAGACTGGCCTTACATACAATACTGTGCAAAACTTTTAGGCAGGTATGGAAAAAATGCTGCAACGTAAGAATACTTTCAATAATAGAAGTGTTAATAGTTTATTTTTATCAATTAACAAAATGCAAAGTGAATGAACAGAAGAGAAATCTAAATCAAATCAATATTTGGTGTGATCACCCTTTGCCTTCAAAAACATCATCAGTAATTCTAGGTACACTTGCACAAAGACAGGGATTTTGTAGGATTATAGTCAGGTGTATGATTAACCAATCATTCCAAACAGGTTATAATGATCATCATTTTCATATGTAGGTTGAAACACAGTCATTAATGGAAACAGAAACAGCTGTGTAGCATGCTTAAAACTGGGTGAGGAACAGCCAAACTATGCTACAGAGGTGAGGTTGTAGAATACAGTTTCATGTCACATGTCATACACCATGGCAAGACTGAGCACAGCAACAAGACACAAGGTAGTTATACTGCATCAGCAAGGTCTCTCCCAGGCAAAGATTACAAAGGAGACTGGGGTTTCAAGATCTGCTGTTTGAGCTCTTTTGAAGACGCTCAAAGAAATGGGCAACATTACTGATCGTAGACGCAGTGGTCGGCCAAGGAAACTTAGTGCAATAGATTAAAGATACATCATGCTTACTTCCCTTTGAAAAAAGGAAGATGTCCAGGAGTGCTATCAGCTCAGAACTGTCAGAAGCCAAGTGGGACCCAGATACACCCATCTCCTGTTTGCTGAAGTCTGGCCAGAAGTGCTCTTTATGGAAGAATTGTGGGCAAAAAGCGATACCTTCAGCTTGGAAACAAAGTCAAGTAACTCAACTATTCATAAAAACATAGGTACTGGGGTGTAGAAAAATGGCAGCAGGTGCTCTGGACTGATGAGTCAAAATTTAAAATATTGGACTGTAACAGAAGGCAGTTTGTTCGGTGAAGGGTTGGACAGCGGTACAATGAGTGTCTGCAGGCAACAGTGAAGCATAGTGGAGATTCCTTGCAAGTGTGGAGCTGAATTTCAGCAAATGGAGCTGGGGATTTTGTCAGGTTTTATGGTGTCCTCAATGCTGAGAAATATAGGCAGGTACTTGTCCATCATGTAATACCATCAGGTAGGTGTCTGATTGCCTCCAAATTTATTCTTCAGCAGGACAACTACCTCAAACATACAGATAATGTCACTAAAAACTGTATTCACTGTAAAAAACAACAAAGACTCCTGGAAGTGATGATATGGCCCCCACAGAGCCCTGATTTCAACATCATCGAGTCTGTCTGGGATTACATGAAGAGACAGAAGGATTTAAGCAGGCCTACATCCACAGAAGATCTGTGGTTAGTTCTCCAAGATGTTTGGAACAACCTCCGTGCTGAGTTCCTTCAAAAACTGTGTGCATGTGTACCTAGGAGAATTAATGAAGTTTTGAAGGCAACGTGTGGTCACACCAAATATTGGTTTGATTTAGATTTCTTTTCCGTTCATTCACATTGCATTTTGTTAATCGACAAAAATAAACTTAACATTTCTATTTTTGAAAGCATTCTTACTTTGCAGCATTTTTTCCACAACTGCCTAAAACTTTTGCATAGTACTGTACCTCCCAACATGTAGGAGGTGTGGATCTGGACAGTGTACATGCGCCCAAGGCACACACACGAAAAGTGGGGCATGGCCTTGCGTCATGAGCTGCTGGTCTGCCTCCTGTCTCTCTACAAGGGCAATTGAGACATAAGATAGGCCCACAGTGGCGCACCCAGGGGGGGTTTCCGAGTACCCAGAAACCCCCCTCCACTAAAAAAAAAAAAAAAAAAAAATTTTTTTTTTTTTTTTTTTTTTTTTAGCTGCATGAGTATTATTAATGACTGTCTAGCGTCCTCTGCAGCCTGCTGTCTTCCTGGTGGCACTTGCAAGTGCAATAAAAGTTTACTTTATTTTAATTATAGTACATATATATCCATGTGCCTACATATATGCACATGTATATACATAAATGCAAATCCAAGGAAGAAGGCACTCTGGAGTCATCAATAATGGCAAAGTAGCAAATGTGTATTAAAGGTTCAGGTCGAGTACTTTCGGGGACAGCACCCCGTCCTCAGGACCACACCACAACAGTACAATCATATACATACATACATACATATAAACACACACACACACACATATGATATATATATATACATGTGTATATATATGTGTACTGTATGTGTGTGTATATATATATATATGTATGCATGTTTAATATGCTATGTATATGTGTATATGGGTTCACTACGATCTCCCGGCGGCCGGCCTCCCGGCGACCAGCATACCGGCGCCGGGAGGCCGGCCGCCGGCTTACCAACAGTGTGGCGAGCGCAAATGAGCCCCTTGCGGGCTCGCTGCGCTCGCCACGCTACGCGCGCCACACTATTCTATTCTCCCTCCAGGGGGGTCATGGACCCCCACGAGGTAGAATAAGTGTCGGTATGCCGGCGGTCAGGCTCCCGGCGCCGGTATGCTGGTCGCCGGGAGCCCGACCGCTGGCATACTGAAGACCACCCGTGTATATGTGTGTGTGTGTGTGTATGTATATATATATATATATATATATATATGTGTGTGTAGATATATGTGTGTATATATATATATATATATATACACACACACACACACACACTAGTTTTACGGACCCAGCATATACTGGGTCACCTCAGTCCCCACCCCCGTGATTGGCTCCGCCCAGTTCTGGAAACCCCCCCATGCAAATCCTGCGTTTGCCACTGGCCCAGGTGATAAAGAGACGCGTGGCCAAATTGTCAAGGAAATTTTTAAGATTTAACATACAATACACAAGAGAAGTGTGACAATACACACAAATTTTTGGATCCAGGGGCACAAGGTATAACGGAGCGCAGGTATTTGCCAGGAACCCACACAACCTTTGTGGCTGTTACCCCACATGTTGCTGCCCTCCAGGTAAGCAACAGATGAAACTAGCAGGTGTAACAGGGAAGAGAGTTGGATTGAAGTTTAGGCCTAAAGGTGGGTACACACTGATAGATATATCTGCCGATCAATTGATCGGCAGATAAATCTATGGACGGATCGGGCACTGTGTTGAGCATACACAGTGCCCGATCCATCGGGGATTGACGTCATGAACTGGGCGGGCGTGTACACATGCCCGCCCTGTTCAGCTGTCAATCACCGCCGGCTGCCGCAGCATGTGTACGGGTGGTTGGCCGACCGCCCGTACACACACAGCGACGCGCCAATATATCGGTAGATATATTAGCCGTCGGCTGTGCTGCATGGCCGATGCGATATGTCTGTGAACAATGGAGTTCACAGACATATCGCCCGTTCACACTGGCCGACGGACGCGCGATATATCAGCCGTTCAAGAGAACGGCCGATATATCGGTCAGTGTGTACCCACCTTAAGGTCTGGAGGTGTCTTTGTTAATACATTGTGACTAAAGGTGGGTACACACTAACAGATATATCTGCAGGTCAATTGATCTGCAGATATATCTATGGACGGATCGAGCAGTGTGTTCAGCATACACACTGCTCGATCCGTCGGGGACTGACGTCATGAACTGGGCGGGCGTGTACACACGCCCGCCTAGTTCACCTGTCAATCACCGCCGGCCGCCGCAGCATGTGTACGGGCGGTCGGCCGACCGCCCCGTACACACACAGCGACGCGTCAATATATCGGTAGATATATTGGCCATCGGCTGTGCTGCGCGGCCGACACGATACGTCTGTGAACGACGGAGTTCACAGACGTATCGGCCGTACACACTGTCCGACGGTCCCGCGATATATCGGCCGTTCAAGAGAATGGCCGATATATCGACCAGTGTGTACAGGCCTTTAGTGAGACAAAGACAATCCAGTAAATTAAGGATAGCTGATACTACATAGTGAGGTGAGACACATAGCTCAAGGAAGTATGTGTTTAACATGACGCCACACAGGAAGGCACAAGGTAACAGGAGGTTTACAGTATGGTAACACCAGTGGTGCAAATATGCAGGTACGCTCTGGTACGGAGTGCCCTTAAGAATGTGGCAGCAGGTACGCAGTACCACCCACTGCACACATTGCACCTGAGACTGCCATTACCGCAATTATAATACACTGCCAGGTAACAAGAGCATGGTGTTCATCATGAGATCACATAACACTTCCTCTCCTGGCGGTCAAGTCTGGCACGAAGAGAAGGCGTGGCCAAGAGACGCGTGGCCAAATTGTCAAGGAAATTTTTAAGATTTAACATACAATACACAAGATTAGTGTGACAATACACACACATTTTTGGATCCAGGGGCACAAGGTATAGCGGAGCGCAGGTATTTTCCAGGGACCCACACAAACTTTGTGTCTGCTACCCCACATGTTGCTGCCCTCCAGGTAAGCAACAGATGGAACTAGCAGGTGTAACAGGGAAGAGAGTTGGATTGAAGTTTAGGCCTAAATGTGGGTACACACTGATAGATATATCACTTCCTCTCCTGGCGGTCACATCTGGCACGAAGAGAAGAGCCTGGGGACTGGGCTGTGTGCCTCTTTCCACAGTGTCCAGCTGTTTCCCTTCACTCAGCTCGAGTGGCGCATCAGCACTGAGCGGCTCTGCTCTTCACAGGCTGGTCTGCTGGGCATGTCTCTGGCTTCACTGTGTGGGGTAATTATTTTTTTTCATATAATGTGGACACTACTATATATGTGTATTATTATGGGGCATTACTATATATTTCTATTATTATGGGGCATTACTATATATTTCTAGCCTTGCCTCCAGAGTGCAAAGAGAAGGGACTGTGCTGTGTGGTCACACCCCTAGTGTAATGTAGCCACTCCCTCTAGTGTCATGTGGTCATGGCCCCTCATGACACGTGACCATGACCATTTTTCAGCACACTCAGTACCACTAAGAAAATATTTCTACTTGCATCATTGGCTAATACCATGCAGCACAGGGAAGCAATAGGTACAGAATCACGTGTCCTCATACATCAAGCCTCAATATGCCATGTGACACAAGACGTCTGGCACAAGTGAGCCACACTTAGCGGTGTAGCGTAGACACAGCGAAACTCCACTCAATCTGTACCAGGGACACTGGACTGGAATGTTAACCACACATGAATTAGTTTTAAATATGTACAAAGTCGCAGATGAAGCACAATGGAACTTGGTGTGAAAAAATGCCATGCTGAGCATAATAGCACTTCACATACGGGGGTGATTCAGAGCTGATCGTAGATGTGCTAAATTTAGCACATCTACGATCAGTTTCTCTGACGTGCAGGGAGACACCCAGCACAGGGCTATCCCTCCCCGCATGTCTGGACCTCACCACCCCACACGGGTGCGAAACCATTGCACGGCGGCGATGCTTTCACACCCGCCAAGTAGCTCCCTGCCTGCGCAGGCTAGTTATGCTGGCAGGCGGCTACCCACCACGTTCTGGGTCACAGCGGCTGCGTGTTATGTCACGCAGCCGCCGCGGCCTGCCCCCGCATCGGTCCGGACACGCCTGTGTTTTCCAGATCTCGCCCCACCAATGGCGTTCTAATGATGTTGTTACTCCCCCTCCCGCCCCGCAACTGCCTCTGCCTGTCAATCAGGCAGAGGCGAACTGGGTCTTACTGGGTGCGCATGCGCAGTATGGCCGCTGCGTGTGCGCACCCCACATTGGGCATCAGGCTATGATTGCTGCCGCTGCAGCGATCGGGTCTGAATAAGGCCCACAGATTCAGACTCATTCGCACACAGTTGTACAAGTGTCACATAACGAATTAATCAGTGCAGTCTCTTGAAGCAGTTTTGTAGCATCTGATTGTTAAATTTGTATGAGTAAGACACACACTGAATAAAAAATCTGCTTGGCAAAAATAATGTTGCATGGAACCTGGCACACCGAGAAGGGCTGTTTGGTGCGATAGTGTATGAGGACACATTTGTAACATGAGGTGTATTTGTAGAACAATGTAGCACAGGGAGACACGAAGCACCAGGAGATGTATGTTAGCACAATGCACCAGGGGTTAAAGTGAGCCGGAATGGGGCGGAGACGGTACGCAGTTCTGCCTCTTCTGGCTCACCTAACCCAATGGGTGCCCGAGGCCGCACGGAGATGCCGGGCGCCCACTGAGATCGCCCGGCTCTCTCTCCACAGCGGAAGCCAGAGCTCACTATCTCTTTTTTCATTTTTTTTTTCACTTAATAATAATAATAATAATAATAATAATTATTATTATTTTATTTATATAGCGCTCTTTCTCCAATAGGACTCAAGGCGCTTAACAGATACATAGCATAATATAGGGGGTAATTCCAAGTTGATCGCATCAGGAAATTTTTTAGCAGTTGGGCAAAACCATGTGCACTGCAGGGGGGGCAGATATAACATTTGCAGAGAGAGTTAGATTTGGGTGGGTTATTTTGTTTCTGTGCAGGGTAAATACTGGCTGCTTTATTTTTACACTGCAATTTAGATTGCAGATTGAACTCACCACACCCAAAACTACCTCTCTCTGCACATGTTATATCTGCCTCCCCTGCAGACTGCAGTGCACATGGTTTTGCCCAACTGATAAAAAATGTCCTGCTGCGATCAACTCAGAATTACCCCCATAGTACAGAAAATAATGAAGTACAGAACAGCTTTTCATAAAATACAGAAGCATGGAGATACTAAAGGGACAATTATGGGAATGCTTGAGAAAAAAGGTAACTTATCTCTTTTTTTTTCTAAATAAACTTATCACCATTCCCAGATGACTCGTATAATAAAAAAACACAAATAAAGCTGAACTGATGAGTGATTTTGACAAGAAAAATGAAAATATTTCCGCTATGTACAAAGGGAAACCTGCAAGGACAGTGGGAGTGAAAACCTGCAAGATACTTCGGCATTTTGGAAGAGTTTTTTTACATTTTTCAGAAACTACTGCAAGGGAATCTGACACTGCGAATGCACACAGTGTAAGATTTCTATATCGGGGCCAGCGCTGGACGGGGGCTGTAGGATGAAAATTGAAAGCTCTCTCTCCTGCTACCATGCCTCCGTACACCATGTGATGGTGTAAACTTACATGGCCAAACTCTGAAAATTTTAGCTCTTCAGGGTTTAGTACATAGGGATCAGATCATTGATAATAATGGGGACTGCGATCTGTAGTGCTAATTAGCCTTCTGCTGGAGATTTCTGTGGAATCTCATTCATTATGCTATTAGTACATAGCCAGCAACCATAAAATTATGCAGAAACTTCAGTTTCTACATAACTTTATGAGGAAAAAAGCTTGATACATTGGTGGTCATTTCGAGTTGTTCGCTCGCTAGCAGTTTTTAGCAGCCGTGCAAACGCTATGCCGCCTCCCACTGGGAGTGTATTTTAGCTTAGCAGAAGTGCGAACGAAAGGATCGCAGAGCGGCTACAAAGTTTTTTTGTGCAGTTTCAAAGTAGCTCTAAACCTACTCAACGCTTGCGATCACTTCAGATAATTCAGTTCCTGTTTTGACATCACAAACACGCCCTGCGTTCGCCCAGCCACGCCTGCGTTTTCCTAGCACGCCTGCATTTTTCCGAACACTCCCTGAAAACGGTCAGTTGACATGTCAATCACTCTGCGGCAGCCAGTGCAACTGATAAGCATCGCTAGACCCTGTGCGAAACTACAACGTTCGTTGTAATAGTACATCGCGTGTGCGCATTGCACCGCATACGCATACGCATAAGTGCCTTTTTTTGCCTCATCGCTGCACAGAGATCAATTCGGAATGACCCCCATAGGCCCCCTGGTGTTAAACATTTTAGTGTTTTGTTTATAAGAATAAATTTAATCTGTGGTTTTGGAGCTTTTATTTTTTTACTTTAATCCTTGGAAATGTTGCAAAGTGTTGTTATCATCTCGGTTAGTGTTCACAGTTCCTCATAGCCCCTCATATAAATTGTTCTGCTGGTATCTTATGTATATTTTATTCTACACAGTGTATAATATAGTTTCTGGTGTTCTACATGATTTGTTTTAATATGAAAATTCTGTAATAGATCAAATCAGAATCACAGATCCACATGAAAATGTTACAACTGATTTGATCCATTTGTAATTAAAATATGGTTAACAAGTATTTCAAATAGCAATTTGTCCATTTATTTTATCCTGCTGATCACAAATCTTGTGACCGATCCAGTCTGGATGGGAGTCCTTGCCCTAATATTCTGTAATATATTTAGAATAAGAAAAAAAAAAAAAAAAAACAGTACATGGTTGCAATGTGTAAGAATCTCTCTGGGATGTAATGGTTAAAAAGGTACCAAAATATATTACGTAATCTCTTCTCCCACAGCATCCAGTCCCTTCCCTCCTCCCTTTTCTACATTTCAGCAATTTCCTCTAGGTTCCAGCAAAGTTAAATAGCCTGGGAAAGAGTGAAATAATTTCATTCTGAGCCAAGTCACTGAAGGAGTAGATGATTTGTTTAAAGCAGCAACAATATGAATGTTAAAGTTCTCACTGCACTTTTGATTCTGGCAGTAGCCACGATTGTGGCTCTGGTAAGTGTCCTTTTGCTTGGATCTAAAAGAAAATCCTGTAGTTTTGAAATTCGGAAAAATTCACTTTTCAAGCACAATGACAAGAGCTTGGTCTTTGCAGATCTGACATCTGATGAACTTTCCCAAGTGGTAGAATACCTCAGAAAGAATCTCAGTGAAGATCTAGTAGACATCTCCAAAGCCAACCCTGGCTCCAATTCCATATATTCTGTGGAACTGCTACAACCCAAAAAAAAAGATGTCTTATTGTATTTGGATAAAGGAGGACCCAAGCCCAAAAGAGAAGCACTGGCTGTAGTTTTTTTGGGGGGACAACAGGATCCTGAAATTAAAGAATATGTAGTGGGACCTCTCCCTAACCCTACATACAAAAAGGATGTTACTCTTCAAAAATACAAAACCAAACTTCCTTATAACCGTAGACCTGTAATCGGCAATGAGTACAAACAGATACAGAAGTATTTGCTTTTCAAAGAGTTCCCCAAAGCAAAAAGTTTCCTAAAGGAAGTGCTTTACCATAATGAATCCGACAGCGATTATTTTGCCTTTCTGACCAGTGCTCCACGAGGCTATATTTCTGGAGATCGAAGCACCTGGTTTGGTATTTTCTTAAATACATATGGAAGTGGATATTTTCTACACCCAGTTGGGTTGGAGCTATTGGTGAATCACAAAAATCTAGATGTAAATAAGTGGCATTTGGAAAAAGTTTTTTATAATGGTAAATACTTTGAAAGCATGTCTGATTTGGGAGAGCAATACAAGAGAGAGGAGTTGAAGACAGTTAAGATGAAAAAGCCTGATCTTCAAAATGATATTGCTTCTCTAAAACCTGTAAAACGGTCAAACTTTGATATCCCCATGCAGTATGAGCCACAAGGTGCTCGTTATAGTGTCAAAAACAACCAGGTGTTGTTCCAGCACTGGAGCTTTGCATTTGGAGTTAATTGTAACACAGGACTCAGGTTATATGATGTTAAATTCAAGGGGGAGAGGATACTCTATGAGCTTAGTATCCAAGAAGCCATTTCAGTTTATGGTTCCAATGCTCCAACTGGAATGTCAACAAGATACATGGATGGGCACTTTGGCATTGGCCGTTCTATCTACCAGCTGGTTCGTGGGATTGACTGTCCTTATTATTCTACATATATTGACACCCATTATTTGCTTGATTCAGATAAGTGGGTTCTCAACAAAGGTTCCATCTGCGTCTTTGAACTCAACTCTGGTATTCCTTTAAGACGCCACTTCTCATCTTTAGGTTCTGCTTACTATGGTGGCTTGCCCAACACCGTCCTTGTCATAAGAACAATTGCAACACTGGGAAACTACGATTATGTTTTTGACTTCATATTCTATCAAAATGGTGCTATTGAGTCCAAAGTCCATGCAACAGGATATATAAGTACATCTTTCTTTATGGATGGAGGAACAGAACATGGACACAAAGTGGGGCCCCACACACTGGGGACAATCCACAACCATTTTATAAATTACAAGGTGGACCTTGATGTTGGAGGTAAGTAACTATGAATGACAAATAATGATGTCATGTTGAGTGATGATGTCCACATGCATTTCACTTTTAAATCCATATTTTTAAAACTAAACTGATCTTAAAGTTTTTAGAGAAGTGAAAGTTTGACAATATAAGATCATTTCATGTAGGTGAGAAGTATTACATTAAAGTTATCTTATGGTCACTCCATTGAGAGCATTAATTACATTAGTCAAAAAGAGAAAGTTGGCATAAGATCATCTTAGTGTATGTTTTGCTTTAATTACCCAGAATAAAAACAATCAGCAACTATGGCAGTTCAGAAAGCATGTACTGGGGGTTGTTTATTAACCTTGTTTTTAGCTGCAAACCTTAGCAAAAAGAAATATACTTTAAAGTAAGTTGCAATCTGCAGAATTAATTACTACAGACACAGAGAACGTCATTGCTACTCTATAACACAGAATGTTCATTAACTTCTAAGAATGTTCATTATAACATTACAGCTCTGATTACTACCAGAAGCTTGAACTGTACTGTGGGGGTAATCTTCAGGTTGCCGGCGGCCGGGCTCCTGGCGACCACCATGCCGGCGCCAGAATCCCGACCGTAAGCATACCGACATCTTTTCTCCCTCTTGGAGGTCTACGACCTCCCTGGAGGTAAAATAGATAGCGTGGTGCGCGTAGAGCGCCACCGTGCCCGCAGCGAGCCCGCAAAGGGCTCATTTGCGCTCGCCCAGCTGTCGGTATGCCGGCGGTCGGGATTCCGGTGCCGGAATGCTGGTCGCCGGGAGCCCGACCCCTGGCATACCATACTACACCCGTACTGTAGAGAGGGTATATATAGACTTGTTAACGTACAGCCCATTGGGATTCCAGCTGTCACAATACTGACGCCGGGATCCCAACTGGGGTACTATACCGCCGCCGGAATACCAGTGAGGTAGGTGATTCCCCCTCTATGGGTATCCACGACATCCATAAAGGAAGAATCGCCGCGGAGCCTGCAGCGTGGCAAGTACAACGATTGCTGGCGCACGTGATCCTCACATCTGGGTGGGGGAGGGGGTCCGGAGCCACCATGGGTGGTGGAGAGGAGGTCCCGTGCAGGGCTGTTTCTAGCCAATTTGGCTCCCAGTGCGAGATTTAAAAATGCACCCCCCCTTTGATTAAAAAAAACTTTGCGGGCGCTCCCGACAAGGGTGTGTGGCCTCATTTTAATGGGTGTGGCCTCATTTTAATGGGCGTGGCCTCGTCTGAAAAGACTATCTCACACCCCAGTATTTGACCCTGCACCAACAGATCATGCCCACCATAGGAAAAACAAATTCTACTATATTAAGCCCCACACAGTAATGCCCCCTGCACCATATTATGCCACACACCACAATGCCCTTGATACATTAAATCCCGACATTACGGCAGGCAGAGTCCCCATTTTACTCATCACGGCAGGCAAGAGTCCCCATTTTACACATCACGGCAGGCAAGAGTCCCCCTTTTTACACATTACGGCAGGCAAGAGTCCCCATTTTACACATCACGGCAGGCAAGAGTCCCCCTTTTTACACATTACGGTAAGCAAGAGTCCCCTTTTTACACATTATGGCAGGCAAGAGTCCCCATTTTACACATTATGGCAGGCAAGTGTCCCCTTTTTACACATTATGGCAGGCAAGTGTCCCCTTTTTACACATTATGGCAGGTAAGTGTCCCCTTTTTACACATTATGGCAGGCAAGTGTCCCCTTTTTACACATTATGGCAGGGACACCCCCTTTTTACACATTATGGCAGGCAAGTGTCCCCCATTTTACACATTATGGCAGGCAAGTGTCCCCCATTTTACACATTATGGCAGGCAAGTGTCCCCTTTTTACACATTATGGCAGGCAAGTGCAGAGCCGGCGCAATTTCAGGGAGGCGCCAGGGGCTGGAAAGGTGCTCTCCCTGCACTGCATCCCTGTATTGAGCTGATGTCCCCCTGCTGCTGCCGGCTGCTGCTGTGCCTGTCACACTTTGACAGGCAGCGGCGCCAGCAGCATGAAGCCTCCTCTTTCCTCCCCTGTCTCAGTGCAGTGTGCGAACTGTAAATACCAAATTGCTTTCTAACAAATATTTAAAATGCCCGCTCTAATATATATTGTAGACGCCTGCACATCTTATTACCATGTGCCATGAATGTGCTCTATACATCGCAAAACACTGCATCCCATAAGAGAAAACAATACACCCACACCTTATCTGAGTTCCAAAGCTCATTGATGTATATATTTGTTATTAAAAGGATATGGATTCAATATATTACAATGTACAGTATACATATAGTTACATGGTTACAATTCATACAGTAAGCAGTTAATACATACAGTTACAGGCCAGCATACCATACCATTCCCTCAATACATCTTCCTCTTAATATATATCTCTCTCTCAGCAAATAAATACAGGAACTGGTCTAGAAGCACCTCCATCACCGTCTGGCACAAAACAGCAACTGGCAACTGTGTGTCTCTGTAATGTGTTATCTAGTTTTGGGGGAGGGAACTTTCTCATTCATGATGAGTCACTAGTCTGTTCGTATGCTAAACAGGTTCAGCCTTGAAGACATCAAAAGGGGCTGGCCTGAGTTTCCTGTCCATTGTCCTAATAAGAGTGATTTTAGCTTTCATACATTTAATCATAACTATTTGTTGCAATGTCCTACAACTTAATAACAAGTATCAAATGAATCTACACATTAATCTGCTCAGTTTAATACCAAATATGACAGGTGTATCGTGCTTCGTTCCAATAATACACATACATGACATTACTCCATTATATAATGTTAAATCATTATGATGTCTGGCGCTTGATATTATTATAATTATGTACTGTATGAAATAAATGTTGAATCCATCTCTGTCGCATGCGTGTGTTAACACATATTGCTGTGCTCGCTGCGCGCATTTGCAAGTATATCGACTTATATGTGTGTAGTCTGTATGTTCTTTCTATATAATATTTTTGACTTTGACAGAACCTAAAAGGGAGCTGAGCTACATGGAACGGGGGGGGGGGGGGGGGGGGGGGGCAGAGCTACATGGGATCAGACTGAACAGGAGGATGATCTGCTCCGGCCTGCCAGACTTCCTTAGGTAGGAGGATGGAAAGAGAGTGAGTGAGTGAAAGTATGTGTGTATGTATGTATGTATGTATGTATGTGAGTGTATGTGTAATATATGTGTGACTGCGTATGTGTGTAATGTACTGTATGTACAGTGTGTGTGTGTGTGTATGCATCACTGGTACATGGGGTGTTACGTGTGTAAGCGTCACTGGTACAGGGGGTGTTACGTGTGTAAGCGTCACTGGTACAGGAGGGCGTTACGTGTGTACGCGTCACTGGTACAGGGGGGTGTTACGTGTGTATGCGTCACTGCTACAGGGGGCGTTACATGTGTAAGCATCACTGATACAGGGGGGGCGTTACATGTGTAAGCGTCACTGGTACAGCTGCGTTACGTGTGTACGCATCACTGGTACAGGAGGGCGTTACGTGTGTAAGCGTCACTGGTACAGGTGGTGTTACTTGTGTAAGTGTCACTGGTACAGGGGGGCGTTACGTGTGTAAGCATCACTGGTGCAGGGGTGTTACGTGTGTACACATCACAGGTACATGGGGCGTTACGTGTTTAAGCGTCACCGCTACAGGGGCGTTGCATGTGTAAGCGTCACTAGTAAAGGGGGCGTTGCATGTGTAAGCGTCACTGCTACAGGGGGCATTACGGGTGTAAGCGTCACTGGTACAGGGGCGTTACGTGTGTAAGCGTCACTGCTACAGGGGGCATTACGCGTGTAAGCGTCACTGGGACAGAGTCGTTACGCATGTAAGCGTCACTGGGACAGGGGGCGTTACGTGTGTAAGCGGCACTACTACAGGGAGCATTATGTGTATACGTGTCACTGGTACAGGGGACATTATGTGCGCTGCCCCTTTGTAAAGTATGATAGGGCGCAAATATATAGTTTGCAGGAGGGCGCCGAACACCCTAGCACCGGTCCTGGGCAAGTGTCCCCATTTTAGAGAGAGAGAGAGAATACTTACAGAGGTGATTCCCGCTCTTCGGCCCGCCTCACCAGTTGCTCCTCGCGCTGGCCCCCTCTCCTTCTTAGCTTGGCTCCCCCTCCTCCTCAATACTCCGCTCGGGGGGGGGGGGGGCAGAGTTTCGCGGGATGACGCGGTTATGTCGTGACGTCATGACACAACCGCATCATTCCACGGAACTCCGCCCCCGAGCTGGGTACTCGGGGAGAGGGAGGAGGGGGAAGCCATGGAGCCAGTCAGTGCCGCGGCAGGCACCCCGTGCGATTGCACGGCTCGCCCGCCCCAAGAAACGGCCCTGGTCCCGCGGATGGGGTCCGGAGGTACTACGAGTGGGGGAGGGGCGGGTAATGCTTCTCCTGCTTCTCCTCCTGGAAGCAGCTAAGCTGCTGTCCTCCCGTTGGCAGTGGCTCTCCTGGAATCTCGCACAGAAGCCAAGCAGCCAGTCACTATTGTTAGCGCCGGTGTTCCAAAGCGTCGCATTACAGGGAAGAAGATGCACTCAATAAACTACAGCTCCCAGCAGGCCTTAGTGCCAGAATGCTTCAGCGCTAAGGGCTGCTGGGAGCTGTAGTTTATATAATGCGTCTACTTCCCTGTAATGCGGCGCGTTGGGACACCGGTGCTAACAATAGTGACTGGCTGGCAGAAATGACTGACTCGCTGAATTAATGTAAAAGGTGAGAGTGCTGTGCAGCGTCAGTGACACTGCACACCCACTGCACAGCACTGTCACCTTTTACATTGATTCAGCATCCAGACATTACCTTCCGCGATATCACCCACTCTATCCGTTACATTAGCCATCTCGGGGCTTCCATGTGGGCAGGCCAGGTGCTGTGTTGCGGAGTCAGGGCCTCTGAGGATCTGGGCGCGGCTGTGGCGGGGAGGCACTTCTGTGACATCACGCGCAGAGGAGGCTCCGTGGCTCAGAGAGTATGCGGCGCAGGGAGTGCTATGAAGCCTTCAGCTGCACCACTTTCATACACATCTATGCCGGTGGCCGCAGCAGCTTTTGTTCCAACTGCGCCGCGGCTAGGGAGTGGGGATTGTAGATGCCGGAGGGGGCAGGCGGACTGGCAGCAGGACATAAGATGCTGCAGTAAAAGGATTTTTGTTTCCCTATCTACAGCGCAGGGACTTGCTGCAGATGCAGTGGCATACCCTCCAACTGTAACTTTTTGGCAGGTGCGGTACCTTTTTTTATGGTCTGTACCGATTTATGGCTCTCCAAACGTCCATTGAAAGTATAGGAAAAGGGGCGTGGTCACTCTCCCTTTTCAAATTTGTGGCGATTTTTATGTGTAAATTGTTGGAGGGTATGTTGCTGCAGATGAGGTGGGCCTATTTTGGGGTGTGGACCTGGAGCTGCAGCTCCATCAGCCCCATTGTTAATCCTGCTCTGGGAACACACAGCAGCCAAAGGGCAGAGCCTCCCATTGGATGTAACCTGTGTGGGAGGGCGTTTCTCACCCAATTAGCTGTGGACTGGGTGTGATAGACCTGCTGCTAACCCAATGAGAGCTCCTAGTCACGCCCAGCGTTAGCCACACAGTCACAAAGTGACAGATCTGGGCTATTATATAGGAGATTATTCATGCATACAGCATTAATAAACACCTCTATGCATGTGATAAATCACTTACAATTTGCAATATATGATACATCCTGCCCTATATAATAAAATATGTTCATCTAAACTGTATCACCAGCGCAGTAAGACTTCGCTTTTCGCCAAGGGAGAGGTAAAATTGTCTAAAAGTGGAAAAGCTTTTAAATTATTCCAGAAACTAAATCTTAAATTAAACTAGTACTGCTGCTATGAATGTTCTAGTTCTTATATGCATGTGCTTTACTGAATTAAAGTCAAATATATCTTTGTTTTTATTTGAATGGACCAGAACTGAATATACAGTATGTTCTCACACCCAAATCCTTGCATTTTGTGTGGGCTCATTATAAGCTTCTCTGTATGAATAGAATGTAGATGTAGATGTTTACTGGACAGAAAAAATAGAAAAGGTATCCAAAAACAAAGCACCCCAGTGGTCAAACATGCCTTTAAATTTCATATTTTAATTTAAATTGACGATATGTTGGTACTTGCTGCAACTTCCATTTGTCCCTAAGAGCAATACACTAATATGGTATGATTCAGCGAATGCAGGCTGATTGACAGGATGTGAGCGTTTGGGGGTGGTAACTGGCCATTTTCTGGGAGTGCCTGGGAAAATGCAGGCATTCCCAAGCATTTTCAGGGAGGGTGTGTGACGTCAGCTCCAGCCCCGATCAGCCTGTTCTCATCGCACTGTAGGAGTAGGTCCTGGGCTGCTCACAGACTGGAGAAATCATTCGATGGTGAGTGAGTTGTGAACAGATTTGCAGCTGGCCGGCGTTTGCAAAGCTTTTTGCACGGTGTATGCAGACTTGCACTGGTCGGATTTTCCCTCTGTCTGGGCGGCGACTATCTGGTCGCAAACCTCTGCAATTTCGCAGAGGAGCGATGAGGTCTGAATAAGGCCCATTGTACAGCATACAAATTATTTTCTCACATAAGGCAATAAATATAGTTATAATTATTTTTTTTCTATAGCATTTCCAAATTTACAGGGGGTGGGGAGCAAGGTAAGTGAGGTAGAGATAAATGGGATGGGGTAGGGGTGTCCTTATAGCTGCCCAATGCAAATGCGGAGTTATAAAATGTGTATTATCTGCTTTCATTCACCACAAAGCCAATTACAATGGATACCTGAGTGGGAAATCTAATTATTTCAAATTCCCCTCCTCTCATTGGAATACCTGTACATTTCAAGCACGTTCAGGTTGGGACTACCATTGTTCCATATTGTGCGTTACTGCCTTAGATACTATTGTATCATTCAGTGGTTACTTGGTTATGTGGTTCTGATTTAATATATTGTATCTGTTAATAGAGTTTTAAAAATCTTTTAAAGTGTAATAATAAATTGTGTTTATATATATATATATATATATATATACGCTCTCTCTTATTGTCTATTTTATATAGACAACTATAGTTTTTTTTCAGGGATATCAGAATACCCCATGAGAGCTGCAATTTATATTATATTTTATATTAGTGTGGTTTTATAATTACTTAAGCGCTGATCCTATATCCCTATTTAGGGATTTTAATTTTATGAAGTTGTGTTTTTTATCTGTATATATTCAGGCAGCATTAGTGTGGCATTACGGAGAGATATTAGTGATAGGAATATAAGACATAATCTAATTTTGAATAAAGCTATGAACAAATAGCAGGGGAGTGGCTTCCCATGGAAAGCTCTCTCTCTCTCTTCTACAGTGGCAGAACTATAGGTTGTGCAGCCGGTGTATTGCACCTGGGCCTGCCGCAATAAAGGTGCCTATAGCTGGTGATAGTATTATGAGTCAATCTGACTCATTAGACGCCGACTGGCACTGCTCTGCAGGTGCAACAGAAATTGCCATTGGCGGCTGAGGGAGGGATCTATCTATCTATCTATCTATCTATCTATCTATCTATCTATCTATCTATCTATCTACTTATCTATCTATCCATCCATCCATATATACTAAAAACAATTGCTGGGACCAGTGGTGCAAGTATGCACTTGCATACTTGCACCACTGTGGCATCCCTGAGAAATGCCTCTTTCCACTCCAATGTTTCCTCAATGCTTCCGCACAAAATGTACTACATCCACCTCACCTCTTTTACAAGCCCTTCACTTGCTCCCCTTCCCTTTCAGAATCCAATTCAAGCTTCTCACACTTACTTACAAAGCCCTCACCCACTCCCATTTACATCTCTGACCTTATCTCCCTTTATACTCCTGCTCCTTCTCTTCACTCCACTAAGACATGCTGCCGCCTCTCCTGCCTACCGATTACTTCCTCCCACTCCTACCTCCAAGATTTTTCATGTGCTGCCCCTTTCTCTAGAATTCTCTACCTCTTCCTCTCTATAAAACTTTAAATGAGCTCTCAAGACCGGGTGGTCTTCAGGTTGCCGAATGTCGGGATCCTGGTGCACAGTATACCGGCGCCGGGATCCCGACACCCGGCATACCGACAGATATACTCCCTCATGGGGGTCCACGACCCCCCTGGAGGGAGAATAAATGCCACCGTGCCCGCAGCGTGGTGAGTGCAGCGAGCCCGCAAGGGGCTCATTTGCGCTCGCCACGCTGACGGTATGCCGGTGGTCGGCCTCTCGGCGCAGGTATGCTGGTCGCCGGGAGCCCGGCCGCCAGCATACCATACTACACCCCTCAAGACCCACTTCCTCACTAAACCCAGCCAGCTCTACCCCATCTGTGTCACCCTTGTCTTTCTGCCCCACCCCTTTAGACTGTAAGCTCTCACGAGTATGGCCTTCTTCCCTTATGTGCCTTTCCTTCTCTTATTTAAACCATCTTCTACTCCATACTCCCTTCGAAGGCACCAAATCCCTTGGTTTTCTACCACCCTAATACTATACTTGCCTACTTTTGAAAAAGCATTTCAGGGAGATTGTGAAAGTAACACCTATAAGCAAGGACGTGTACTGCTACATCTGAAAGGCGTGTCATAAAAATGACATATCCAAGTTAGTAAGATCTACTTGTTGAAGAAAAGACACTGATACTTTTCAGGATTTGATCAAGTACGTACAGGCAGTATGGATGGTGTAATGGATGGTTAGCATTACTGCCTCACAGCACTGAGGTCATGGGTTCGATTCCCACCATGGCCCTAACTGTGTGGAGTTTGTATATTCTCCCCGTATTTGTGTGGGTTTCCTCTGAGTACTCCGGTTTCCTCCCACAGTCCAAAAATATACTGATAGGTTAATTGGCTCCCAACAAAAAATTAAACCCTAGCGTGAATGTGTCTGTGTGTACATGTGGTAGGGAATATAGATTGTAAGCTCCACTGGAGCAGGGACTGACGTGAATGGGCAAATATTCTCTGTGCAGCGCTGAGGAATATGTATAACTGGTAATAAATAAATCAAGTATTGTGTTTTACAAGAGGTTACATATCCATAAACCTTATGTAAGTTGTATGTAGCCATAGGGATAATTGTGCCTAATAACCAATGCAGGGAAATGGCACTGATGATCCCATTTGAATGTATGTATCTCTGAATACTTTTTTTCCCCAAGAATGTAACAGCTACATAATGGGGGTAAGGCGCAATCAGGGAGATTGCTGGTCTATTCAGGGAGTCAGGGAGATCGCTACTATATCAGGGAGTCTCCTGCAGAATGTGGGAGGGTAGGCAACTATACGGGTGGCAGTCACATTGCCGGTTGTTGGGATCCCGTTGAAATGCCGGCGGTTGGAAAACTGACCGCCGCCTGGTATCCCCACTTCGGTGGTGGTCCACGCCACCACCCGAGAGGGAATTGATTAGTGTGTCGCCACCGCGGGACCGAAGCATGACAAGCGCAGCGAGCCCACGAGGGGACACACTGCACTCGCAGCCGCTATTCTGGCTGTCAGGATTCTTGTGTTGGTCTGCTGACCGTCGGCATCCTGACAGCCGGGGTATCATACTAATTCCAACTATGCCTTATACCTATTTCAGTGTCATCTGCTGATGTAGATATGTTTCTATATCCTGTACTTGTCCTACATTGTTTTGAACTGAAAGTCACTGTTTTCATGTTTTTATTTGTTTATGTACTCTGTAATTGGGCGCTGCGGATCTCTTTATATAAATAAAGGATAATAATAATGCCTTGACAAGCCTTAGTGGAGTGAAGAGAATGGGCTAGGATGGCTCTGTATGGGTCTGTGTTACATATATGGAGAATAACAAAGTTTAATTTGCTTTTAGTGTTCCTACAGAGTTTAATGAGATACATAACATTGAATTAAACTCAATATTTAGTTGCAATTTATAATTATATAAATGTCTGATTACAGGATTAAATAATTCTCTGGTGGCTCACGACATGGAGTTTCAGGATGTAACAGTTCCATGGAATCCTAATTGGAAATTACAACAAACAAAACTAACCAAGAAAGTTCTGAAGTCTGAGAACAGTGCTGCATTTAAGCTGCATGACCCCATGCCTCGATATATCCAGTTTGCGAGCAAAAATAAGAATAAGTGGGATCATGAGCGTTCCTATAGAATCCAGGTGGTTTCTTTTGCAGGAGATTATCTTCCAGAGAAGAGTGGCATCCACAATTCAATGAACTGGGCTAAGTAAGTTATAACCTTATGTTATGTGATGTTATGTTATGTTATCTAATCATTCAGGGTCAATTTTGAAGATTTGTCCATGTATACTATAGGGGGGTACACACAGGGAGATGTGTGCTGAGCGATCTATCACAGACTGCTCAGCACACATCTCTCCCCCCCAATGTGGGCTGAGCAAGGAAAGGGGGGGTGACGGGGGGAACCTCACTTCACACACCGGTGAAGCGATGTAACTAGATTGTGCCGTGCACTGCTATCTCTATAGGGCATACACAAGGGGGGTCATTCCGAGTTGTTCGCTCGTTGACGATTTTCGCAACGGAGCGATTAAGGCAAAAATGCGCATGCGCATGGTACGCAGTGCGCATGCGGTAAGTATTTTAGCACAAAACTTAGTAGATTTACTCACGTCGAACGAAGAATTTTCCTCGTTGAAGTGATCGGAGTGTGAGTGACAGGAAGTGGGTGTTTCTGGGCGGAAACTGGCCGTTTTCTGGGAGTGTGCGGAAAAATGCAGGCGTGTCAGGGAAAAACGCAGGAGTGTCTGGAGAAACGGGGGAGTGGCTGGCCGAACGCAGGGCGTGTTTGTGACGTCAAACCAGGAACGAAACGGCCTGAGCTGACCCCCATGGAGAGATCCGTGCTTAATTTCTAAGCCATGTAGTCAGATTGCTTAGAAATGAAGCATACTGTACATCTCTCTGTGTGTACCCCCCTTATGGGGCTGATTTATCAACAAGTTTTATCATACACAACACATTTTAAAACTCATTGTGTATGATAAATGGTGCCCCAGCCAATCAGCTCCTAACTGTCATGTCTTTGAAAAATGACAATTGAGAGCTGATTGGCTGGAGCACCATTTATCATATGCAATGAGTTTTAACATTTGTTGTGTATAATAAAACTTGTTGATAAATCAGCCCCTGTATGTCCCTGCATTTAATAATGACCAACTGTACAATATCACTTCTGTAGGTGTGCACTAGAGATGCAGCAATTGGCATCAGCACATGCTCTGTATGAGATAGGAGCTTTCACAGGAAAGACTATAAAACACATGCTCAGTAGTCACAATATGTTGTCTTGACTCAGGGCCCAATTATATGTGGGGTGCAGTGGCGCACCCAGGGGGGGTTCTGAGTACCCAGAACCCCCCCCCCCCGATGGACCAAATCAATTTTATTGCTAATTGTGGCTTACAAGTGTAGCTCCGCCCACTCGCGGCATTAGGCTCCGCCCACTCGTTGCATTTTCCCACGATTCGCGGACCCTCCGGGTAGAGCTACACACACACTGACCTCTCTCAGCCAGCTGCAGGTGAACCAGAGCTAATGGTCACAACAAGTCTTGAGGCTGCCTACGCTAAATGTGACTACCACACTGACTGATCCCTTCCTAGCTGACCTCCGTAAGGAACCTCTCCCTTCAATAAACCATTGCTTCATATTCATAAGGGCTTTAAAAACAGTATACAGTACCAACATTTTTGTACATGTGCACTGATTTTTTAGCTTAATGCATTTTATATATATATATATATATATATATATATATACACACACACACATTTTTCAAGCCAAATTGACAAGTTTAATAGCACCAGGAAAAGCTAATGGGAACATAACTAATTGAATACATTATTTAAATATAAAGAGTAAATAATAATATAAAAATTATCTATATGTAAAACTACTGTAGGCTACTTGATTGAGGGGGTAATTCAGACCTGATCGCTCGCAAGTGTTTTTTTGCTGTCCTGTGTTCAGATACTTTGCCGCCTACAGGGGAGTGTATTTTCGCTGTGCAAGTGTGTGTTCTCATGTGTAGCTGAGCTGCACAAACTGATTTTGTGCAATCTCTGAGTAGCCCAGGACTTACTCAGCTGCTGCGATCACTTCAGCCTGTCCGGGACCGGAATTGACGTCAGACGCCCACCCTGTAAATGCTCAGACACGCCTGCGTTTTCCCTGACACTCCCAGAAAATGGTCAATTGCCACCCACAAATGCCCACTTCCTGTCAATCTCCTTGCGATCTCCTGTGCAATCGCTTTTTTTGCACCAATGCCCGGTGCAGTCATCCGACGAGCCTGCGCATTGCGGTGCATACGCATGCGCAGTTCAGACCTGATCACAGGCTGTGAGAAAACGCAGCCTAGCGATCAGGCCTGAATTACTCCCTGAGATATAAATATATTAATAGCACCTGTCCTGAAGTCTAAAATCATAGTGAAGTGAGGTGTAGATAGGAGTTCGGTATTTATTACTGACAGCGGCATCCTCCATCCTCCAGAATGCCGGTAGCGGGGCGAGCGCTAAGAGTCCCCTTGCGGGATTGCTGCGCTCGCCACTCTGTGGGCATGCATGAGTGGAATAGCCCTGTTGCACCGGGATTCCGGCTGGCGGCATTATTGGTTGTTAGGATTCCGGAGTCGGTATCCTGACCACCGGGATCTCAACAGCTGGCAAATTAAACGTATCCCATAGAAAGTGGGGAAATTTGTCTGCACGCTCAGCACACATCTCTCCCCCCGCTCAGCACAGCACGATGTGTGCTGAGCGTGCGTGCAGGAGGCCGCTCATTTCACCCAGCGGGTGAAATGAGCGAACCTGCTAGATTGAGCATCGCTATTGCTGGGGGGGGGGTTTACACACGGAGCGATCATGCTTAAAATCTAAGCAATCTATTCAGATTGCTTAGATTATCACTCCGTGAGTACCCCCCTTTAGCCTTAGATAGAGATAAAGTGGAGGGAGATAAAATCCCACTGGGACAGGGACTGATGTGAATTAATTGACAATCACTTACCCCCTGTGTCGCCTCTCAGCACACCTTCATTCAATATTTGCACATTACGGCAGTAGAGTCCCCTTTTTACACAGTACACACAGTGCCAGATACACATTGCCCACAGTGCCAGATACTCATTTCCCCACAGTGCCAGATACACATTGCCCAACAGTGCCAGATACACATTGCCCAACAGGGCCAGATACACATTGCCCAACAGTGCCAGATACACATTGCCCCACAGTGCCAGATACATATTACCCCACAGTGCTAGATACATATTACCCCACAGTGCCAGATACACATTGCCCCACAGGGCCAGATACATATTACCCCACAGTGGCAGATACATATTACCCCACAGTGCCAGATACATATTGCCCCACAGGGCCAGATACATATTACCCCACAGTGCCAGATACATATTACCCCACAGTGCCAGATACACATTGCCCCACAGGGCCAGATACATATTACCCCACAATGCCAGATACATATTACCCCACAGTGCCAGATACACATTGCCCCACAGTGCCAGATACGCATTGCCCTACAGTGCCAGATGCGCATTGCCCCACAGTGCCAGATACATATTACCCCACAGTGCCAGATACACATTGCCCCATGGGGCCAGATACATATTACCCCACAGTGCCAGATACATATTACCCCAGAGTGCCAGATAAATATTACCCCACAGCGCCAGATAAATATTACCCCACAGTGCCAGATACATATTACCTCACAGTGCCAGATACACATTGCCCCACACAGTGCCAGACACACATTGCCCCACAGTGCCAGATACACATTGCCCCACAGTGCCAGATACATATTACCCCCCGTGCCAGATACACAAATGCCCCCAGAGTACCAGATACACATTGCCCCACAGTGCCAAATACACATTGCCCCACAGTGCCAGATACACATTACCCCACAGTGCCAGATACACATTGCTCCACAGTGCCAGATACACATAGCCCCACAGGGCCAGATACATATTGCCCCACAGTGCCAGATACATATTACCCCACTGTGCCAGATACACACTGCCCCACAGTGAGATACAGGGTAAATACTGGCTGCTTTATTTTTACACTGCAAATTAGATTTCAGTTTGAACACACCACACCCAAATCTAAATCTGCTAACAAACTTAAATTATTTATTTATTACCAGTTATTTATATAGCGCACACATATTCCGCAGCGCTTTACAGAGAATATTCAGCCATTCACATCAGTCCCTGGCCCAGTGGAGCTTACACTCTATATACCCTACCACGTGTACACACGCACACATTCGCACAAGTGTTAACTTTGTTGGGAGCCAATTAACCTACCGCCATATATTTGGATTGTGTGAGGAAACCGGAGTACCCGGAGGAAACCCACGCAAGTACAGGGAGAATATACAAACTCCACACAGTTAGGACCATGGTAGGAATCGAACTCCTGACCTCAGAGCTGTGAGGCAGTAATGCTAACCATTACACCGTTCGTACCGTCTGCGTAAGGCCCAATGTTGCTATTTCCTTTTCTTATACTCAGTACTTTCAATTTAACTTACAAGAAACGCCATATTATGCATATACACTGCAAACTAATGATAATGGGCTTGATTCATTGTCGGACACAAAGCAGTAGCAGCTGTGATGGATGTCACAGCAGCTACCACTAAATGATGTTATTGCTGCAGGAGGCGTCTTGTGTAAGTAGACACCTCCTTCATGCTTGTGTGACCCACTGCTGCATCCAAAGATGCAGCCATCGGATCACTTGCATGATCATCGGCCATCTGAATAACCTTCTGTTCATTTAAGATGGCCGTATTTTACCAGATTGCGGGACAGAAAATCTGTGTGAAGATGCAAATCCTGGATTTGGCATACCTACAAAATGGTCCCTGTCGCACCACAAGCAAGACTGCAGATAGAGATTGGCACATGCACAGTACAGAATCTGTGCGTGCGCAGATCGATAAATCACGGAGTTATGCATAAAATATCGGCTTTACGTACAGCTGTGAATCGGGCCCATTGTGTCTTTAATGATAGGTTGAAATTGGATTCATGTGAGATTCTACTACAATGGCCATATTCTAGTGTTTTCCATAGATAACAGCTCATAGTGTAATCTCCTAGAAGTGATACCACTACAGTGTATTAATGTGTCTTCTAGGTACAAGTTGGCTGTAACTAAATACAAAGATGAAGAGCAAAGGAGCAGCAGCACCTTCAACCAAAATGATCCATGGTCACCAAGTGTCCAATTCTCTAACTTTATTGATGATGAAAATATTAAAGATGAGGTAAATATTTGGGAACCAGACACCAAGTAACACATAAGTCATTCACTCTAGTCGTCCCAACATGTTTTGTCCATTGCAAAAAATCCTACTGGACTGATTTAGCAATAATAATAGCTAATTCATGTAGCTGCTTTATCACTACAGCGGCACAGTAGTTAGCATTGCTGCCTGAGAGTTGTGTATTACATTCTATCCGAAGTGTGATGAAATTTGCAATCGCAATTCCATTGCAGAGCCACACATGCTGGCCGGACTTGCCTTGTGCTGGGCGGCCCCCAGCATTTGCTTTTAGTGGTCGCAGATTTTGCTGCGATAGCAGAATCTGCGACCAGTTCTGAATAATCCCCGTAATTTCTATTTCTTGGCATATAGCAATAGCTATAGGTGCTATTTATATGAAAGGGACCTATTAATTATATAAATTCTGTAAAGTGATAGCGTTAGCCATTACTTCAATTTTTATTATTGCCATGGCAGACTCTTATTGGAGCCCATGTCCTGCAACAGCAGCATGACAAATTGCCCTGGAATAACATTCAGATTGCCATGATGATATGATAAATAGGCCCCTTTAGTCAGTGGCACCCCAAGGTATAAAATTATTGGCCGCCCTATAGCACAGGAGGAGGGGAGACAGTCACAAGGGAGGAGGGGACACAGTCACACAGGAGGGGGGGCGCAGTCACACAGGAGGAGGGGAGTCACAGTCACACAGGAGGGGGGGCACAGTCACCCAGGAGGAGGGGCAAGACAGTCACACAGGAGGAGGTGAGACACAGTCACACAGGAAGGGGGGCGCAGTCACACAGGAGGGGGGGGGCACAGTCACACAGGAGGAGGGGCAAGACAGTCACACAGGAGGAGGTGAGACACAGTCACACAGGAGGGGGGGCGCAGTCACACAATAGGAGGAGGGGCGACACAGTCACACAGATGGGGGGCACAGTCACACAGGAGGAGGGGAGACAGTCACACAGAGGAGGGGACACATTCACACAGGAGGAGGGAAAACATTCACACTGGAGGGGGGAGGCACACTCACATAGGAGGAGGGGACACAGTCACACAGGAGGGAGGGGACACATTCACACAGAAGGGAGGGGACACATTCACACAGGAGGGAGGGGACACATTCACAAAGGAGGGGGACACAGTCACACAGGAGGAGGGAAGATACAGTCATACAGGAGGAGGGGACACAGTCACACAGGAGGAGGGGACACAGTCACACAGGAGGAGGGAAAACATTCATACAGGAGGGGGGACGCAGTCACACGGGGGGGCACAGTAACTCAGTAGGAGGGGACACAGTGACACAGGAGGGGGAACACAGTCAGACAGGAGGAGGTGGGACACAGTCACACAGGAGGGGGGGACATTTTCACGCAGGAGGGGGGCCACAGTCACACAGGAGGAGGGGACACAGTCACACTTGGGTAGGGCAAATAGAGACACAAACACAAAACTGGTGAAAAAGGGGGAAAACAAATGCAGAGACAGACAGTAGGTGACAGCTACAGATTCATGGGTGGGAGAAGCAGACACAGACAAGCATGTTTGGGTAGAAAGAATCAGGTGTGGGCAGGGGGAGGTGCAGTGCAGTTGGGACATCCATGTGTGGCTGAAGCAGATGTGGAGATCTCTCACTTACCAGTATCCTCAGTTGCTGCTGGTCACACCTCCTCCTGTACTGGTGCAGTGACAGTCCCTATCAGAGGCAGACCAGCATACATCCTGCAGGGCAAGCAGGAGTCAGTCACATGCACTTCTGTGCATGTGTTATCCAGCACAGCCAATGGGAGAGAGCAGGGGTGGAGTCACTGGCTGGTAGTGAAGCCTCTACTCCAGGACACAGCACAAGGTACCCTCTACCTCCTTACCCACCAGGATCCACCCACAAAATACTAGATTGACTACTGTTACGAGAATTATTTAATGGAGGCTGATCTGCTAAGATGATTGTAATAAACTGATAAAGGAGGACAGTGAAAACTGATCTAAAAGGGGCAACAATTGTAAATCATATAATCAATGAGATCCATGGTTCAAAAATTCCAGATACCCACCCTTAGAATATGACTTCTTTCTAGTTGATAAATAATGCCAATTTAATTGTAAAACCCTCAGACACAGCAGCATTTTGAGAGTTTAGATTTAATGCTTGGTTGTTGACTTAAAACGCACGCAATAACTCACTTTTTATTACCAGGACTTGGTGGCTTGGATTACAACTGGATTCCTACACATCCCCCATGCAGAGGACATCCCAAATACAGTGACTGCTGGAAATGCAGTGGGCTTTTACCTCCGACCTTACAACTATTTTAATGAAGACCCTTCAGTCCATTCTGAGGATGCTGTGTATTTTCTGCCACATGAGGTCGACTCATGTGATGTCAATCCATTAGTGTGTTTATCTGAAAGTGTCTCATGTGCTCCCAAAGTGCCCGCTTTTACCTACAATGGGTTTGAAAACACCTATATTGTACTATAGAAAAACTGACTTTTCATGTGGCTGTAGACTGAATGATCATTATCAGTGCCCAACTTTATTGGGCGATACAATCATTAAACAGTTGTCTGCTACAGTTCTTCCATCAAATGCCATCATGAAAAAGCAGTTTTAACTTCTATCTGTTTTTTTGGTAACAACAGAGGTTTCTTCGTGAATATTCCGGAATACCTCGGCAGACTGCCATTTCCATCATTCAGAGTTATCTATAATGCCATAAGAAAATTGGATATGATACACAACAGGACAAGACATATGGATGGTTCAGAGTAAAAGTGAACCAAGTCCATAGGAGTACATTTTGAGAAATTGACCACAAAGATGAATAATTGTAATTAACAATTAGTTTAATTATTTTTACATAGTACCATGCTTAAAATAAAAATATTATGCTTCCACTGTACCATGGCAGTGTTAAAACTAAATGGGAAAAAATGAATTTGGGTTACTATAACTTTAACATCCCACATTCTTTTGACACTAAGTCCTACCCCTTGCTTTAGCTAGCAGACTCAGCAACAGTCACTCACGCATGTGTGTGGGAAAATTGGAGACCTGGCCATATGACACATGAGTCTGTTATTGTGGTCTGAAGATGACTGTATACTGAAACTTACAGCAGTAATTGACTGAGCACATTTGTTAACATCCCAATAAAGTTTCTATCAACTTCACAAAAGTCATTATAATCATTGCCTAATATTCCAGCGGAAGTACCCATCCTATAATTATAGCTATCCCAACCCAAGTCAAAGCATCACTGATATGCCTGACAAAAGCCCCCGTAGGTGGAGTTCTCTTTAAATATTAACTGGGTAGAGCTATTGTATAAGTGGAAGTGATCTTAAATTGAATAAATGGGATTATAAACAAATTAAGCATATTAGTTATAAGATAGGGAAGCAAATGATGAGTTGAGTAGGAAGGGCCACATTTGTATGGTGACACTAGAGACAATAGATTTTGTTGTCTTACAGGGTACATGCATCATGCTTAGGGTTACCGTACTATTCCTTTAAACCGGAATACGTATGAATTACACAGGTTCTGTGGCTGATAAAACCAGGTGAAATGCAGGCTTGTAGTCAGCCAGCCACATATGTGTAATTCAGGAATGCCCCAGATTAAAGGGGTGTGGTATGATTGGTTGGCTGTCGGGATACCGGCGCTCAGCATACCGGCGCTAGGATCCTGACCGCCGGAATCCCGACCGCCGGAATGCCGGCAGTGGGGCGAGTCCAAAAGAGCCCCTTGCGGGCTCACCACTCTGTGGGCAAGGTGGCGTGACTCTCCCTCCAGGGGTGCCGTTGACACCCCAAAAGGGAGGATAGTTACTGGCATTCCGGCGGTCAGGATCCCGGCGCTGGTATGCTGCGCGCCGTGATCCCGACAGCTGGCCAGTCAAGTGCCACCCGTTTAAAGCAATAGTATGGTAAGCCTAGTTAAGCTAGCAGCAAAGGTGGCTGAAAACGGGTCTGTTTTAAGGGATTTGCTTTCGCCTGCCTGAGGCAATTAGCCGGCTTATTGGGGCTAATTGGAGAACCCCCAGTGAAACAATTACCCATGAGCAATGATCGTGGGTAATTGAATTCCCCCTTATACTGGAAATATTTATATTTTATCTTGCTGATAATGCAAGAATACCCCATGTACAAAATATTTTTCTGCAGCGGGGTACACTGGTATTCCACAGGGAACAACATCGGTGGTGTAGAGTTGGATCTTGATCCGAGGTACCAACAGACTAAAGCAGGCATGTACAAACTGTGGCCCTCCAGCTGTTGTGAAACTACATATCCCAGCATGCGCTGACACAGTTTTGCTGTCAGAGAATGCTAAAGCTGTGTCAGGGCATGCTGGGATGTGTAGTTTCTCAACAGCTGAAGGGCCGCAGTTTGGACATGCCTGGGCTAAAGCTTTAACTGTTCCCAAGATGCACTGCACCGCATCCTCTATATCCCCACCTCCAGGCACCGGAGCTCAGTTTGTAAGTTGGTACCTGCAGTGCAGGCAGCTAACAGGGAGGGCTGCGCTAGACAGCCCTGAAAAGAGCTTTTTTGACAAGAAAGAAGACTTCAAGGGCCGCAGCATAGGCACTTGGTGCTATATGTCATACTGACATATCGTGTTGCAGCTCCCTCACCTCCCCCAGCGGTACTGTATACTCCTGCACCCTGGTTGCTAGGTACTTACAGCAGAGGCGCTCCCGTCTCATCAGGCACATATACCGCCGCTGCTCTCCAGGATTGCATGGCTGCACGATAGGGAGGAGGTAAGAGGGTCTCCCAGGTAGGACCCGCCGAAATTGCGATCCGGTTGCGGCCTCCAGAGACGGACCACGCCGCTGGTGTGGACACTGTGGCCATGCAGGGACCCCACTATATCCACCAGGGCAAGGAGTACAGGTCGGATTTACTAAAATCTGTTTAGTATAGGCTCCATAGTACCCGGTGGTGAAAATTGGCAGGAAAGGGGCGTTTCTGGGAGGTTACTGAGCGTTTTCCGGGAGTGTGCTAAAAAACGCAAGCATGCCAGGGAAAAACGCAGGAGTGGCTGGAGAAACGGGTGAGTGGCTGGCCGAACGCAGGGCGTGTTTGTGACGTCAAACCAGGAACTAAACGGACTGAGGTGATCGCAATCTAGGAGTAGGTCTGGAGCTACTCAGAAACTGCAAGGAAAATATTTAGTAGCAGTTCTGCTAATCTTTCGTTCGCTATTCTGCTAAGCTAAGATACACTCCCAGGGGGCGGCGGCCTAGCGTTTGCAATGCTACTAAAAGCAGCTAGCAAGCGAACAACTCGGAATGAGGGCCATTGTCCCTGTTGTAAATTCACCATGGGTGGATTCTCTGTCAGCTCAGTTACAGCAGTTAAATCAGTCCTTGGTTAAACAAAAGCCTGACCCTCGCCCCACTAGGACCAAAGGGTCATCTAAGTGGGCAATTTCTTCCTCACAATCCACGCATGTTTCAGATACTTCATCCGATGAAGATGGCGTATATACTGACTCATCAGACACCGATGCAGATGCTTCTGATGGGGAATATACAACATAGGTGGATGTTCCTGACCTCTTGGAGGCTATCAAACTGATTATTCAGATTGATGATGAAACTGAACCACCAGATTAGTGATGAGCGGATTCGGTTTTACTCGGTTCTCAAAACGGCATCTTATTGGCTATCCAAAACACATGACATCCGTGAGCCAATAAAATGCCGTTTTGAGAACCGAGTAAAACCGAGTAAAACCGAATACGCTTATCACTACACCAGATACGTCTAAGAAACCTGATAAGTTCAAACGTCAGAAGGTTACTAAATTAGTTTTGCCACATTCTGACCATTTTGTTGACATACGTCAGGAATCTTGGGAGTCTCCAGGAAAGAAATTCTCCCTGTCTAAAAAGATGCTAGCTCCTAATCCCCTTGCTGCAGAGTTAAGTAAAAATTGGGAAACACCACCTCCGGTGGACTCACATGTTGCACGTTAGGTGGTGTCTTCTACTCTGCCTGTCACTACCATCACCTCTTTGAAAGAAATGACGGATAAGCGTGTGGAGGGTTGCCTGAAGTCTATTTACACTCTTGCGGGTGCTGTGCATAGATCTACCATAGCGGCTTCTTGGGCTGCAAAAGCTATTGAAGCCTGGGTTCAAGAAGTTGAAACGGAGCTACCTCTCTGATGCCGGTGTGCTGACAGCCAAAGCATCTACTACGTCCATTCTGGCTTGCCAGATTCTGTGGTTGCGGTACTGGTCTGTGGATCTGGACTCTAAAAAGACCTTGGAGGTGATCCCTTTTAAAGGGAAACATCCTTTTTGGGGAATATCTGAACAAGCTTGTTGCATACTTAGCGTCTGCTAAAACTGCATGTCTGCCTAGTACTAATCCTTTGGCTCCGAAAGCTAAAAGTACCACCTTTCATTCCTTTCGACCTCCAAGTAAAGCAAAGGGTCAGGCGTACCCGAAACAGGCTTGCACTTCCAAAACCTCTAAGCCCAAACCTAAACGTTACTGGGCTGCCCTTCAGCCTGATTCCAAACCAGACAAGTCTGCTGCATGATGGGGCGGCCTCCCTCTGTGGGACCCCAGGGTGGGAGGCCGACTTCTGCGGTTCGCCCAGGTATGGTTACAGACCACTTCAGATGCCTGGGTGAGGGAAGACGTCACGCATGGATACACCATCTCTTTCAAAAAACGTCCCCCTCGCCAGTTTTGCTCGAAAAATATCCCTTCGGATCCATTAAAAGCAAAAACTCTACATTTGGTGGTACAATCCCTCCTGGAAACAGGAGTGATAATGCCAGTGCCTCTGGCTCAGAGAGGCAGGGGGTACTATTCAACGCTGTTCCTAGATCCAAAACCGAATGGAACCTCACGACCCATTCTCAACCTCAAGTCTTTGAACAAATTTGTGAAGGTTTCCAAATTCCGTATGGAAACTCTTCGCTCTATTGTTCTGGCCTTGGAGCCCAAGGACTATATGGTATCCCTGGACATTCAGGATGCTTACCTACATATACCTATTGCCATGTCGCATTAGCAATATCTGTGGTTTGCTACTACATTATTTGCTACCTACATTATCAATTCCAGGCCTTGCCTTTTGGACTGACCACAGCTCCATGAATCTTCATCAAGAACATGGCGGTCATGATGGCCCTTCTACGTCATCAGGGTATCAGGATCCTGCTGTATCTGGATGACTTGTTGATCCTGGCAAACTCCCCAGAGGTTCTCCTCCGTCATCTGGAACTGATGGTCCAATTCCTGCAAGCCCACGGGTGGCTCATCAACTGGAAGAAATCCTCGCTGGTTCCTGCTCAGAGCATGGTACACCTGGGGGCATTACTGGACATACACAACTAACGGTTGTTCTTATCTCCGGAGAAGGTCCTGAAACTTCAGGACAGGATACGATGCTTCCACTTTCGCCATCGTGTATCGATACACTCAGCGATGCAAGTACTAGGCCCCATGGTGTCGGCTTTCGACATGGTAGAGTACACTCAATTTCATTCTCCCCTTCTGCAGAGGTTAATCCTTTCCAAGTGGGACGGCCTGCCTCTCCAGATCAGGTCTAACATGATTTCCTTGACTCCGGAAGTTCGTTGTCTCTGAGCTGGTGGCTCCAGAACCAACAATTGAGCAGGGGTCGTCCCTTCTCGATCTCCAACTGGGTCCTCCTAACGACGGTTGCCAGTCTGCGGGGTTGGGGCGTGGTGTTGGAGCATCACTCTCTTCCGGGTCGGTGGACCAGGGAGGAATCTCTCCTTCCAATAAACATTCTGGAGTTGCGGGCAGTGTTCAATGCTCTGAAACTGGCCCTGCCTCTGGTACAGAACAGGCCTGTTCAAGTACAATCAGACAACGCCACCACGGTGGTGTACATAAATCATCAAGGCGGCACTCAAAGCTGTATGGCAATAATGGAAGTGTCAAAGATTCTTCTATGGGCGGAACTCCATCTGCCAACCATATTGGCAGTGTTCATTCTGGGGGTCCTCAACTGGGAAGCGGACTTCCTCAGTCATCAGGACGTACACAGTCTTTCAACTCCTAGTAGACAAGTGGGGCCTACTAGATGTAGACCTGATGGCATCTCGACACAATAACAAGGTTCCGGTCTTCAGATCACGGACAAAGGATCCTCAAGCAGCATTCGTGGATGCCCTGGCAATTCCATGGAACTTTCGGCTGCTGTACGTGTTCCCTCCGGTGTCACTTCTGCCCAGGGTGAAAAAGAAGCGTGGCCCAGGCGGCATTGGTTATCAGACCTGCAGGGTCTCTCAACAGACCATCCTCTTCTACTTCCGCAAAGCCCAGACCTCCTCGTTCAGGGCCCTTTTGTCTACCAGGATCTGGCCCGACTGGCATTGATGGCGTGGCTCTTGAAGCTTCAGTTCTGAGGGCCAAAGGTTTTTCTGAGGCGGTCATTCAAACTATGTTGAAAGTCCGTAAACCGGCTTCAGCTCGGATTTATTATAGGGTCTGGAATTCTTACTTCACCTGGTGTGCGGCTAAAAATTATGATGCATACAAGTTCAGTACTGTCAAACTTTTGGCTTTTCTGCAACAGGGCCTGGACTTAGGCCTTCATCTGGCCTCCCTCAAGGTTCATATTTCAGCCTTGTCGGTATGGTTTCAGAGAAAAATTGCGACTTTGCCTGACGTTCATACTTTCACTCAGGGTGTTTTACGGATTCAATCTCCCTATGTTTCTCCTGTGGCTCCTTGGGATTTGTCGGTTGTTCTGAATGCCCTACAAGAGTCTCCGTTTGAACCTCTTGAGTCTGAGAACCTTAAATGGCTTACGCTTAAGGTTTTATTTTTGCTGGCTATTGCCTCTGCTAGAAAGGTTTCAGACTTGGGTGCCTTATCCTGTCGGTCACCCTTTCTGATATTTCACCGTGACCGTGCGGTTCTTAGAACTCGCCCTGGTTATCTGTCTAAGGTAGTGTCGTCTTTCCACCTTATCCAAGAGATCGTGGTTCCGGCCTTTATTTCTCCTGGTTTGTCCTCCAAAGAACGGTCTTTGGATGTGGTATCGGCTCTCCGTATATATGTGAAGAGAACCCCCTCTCTTAGGAGATCTGATTCTATCTTTGTCCTTTTTGGTTTTCACAATGTGGCTGGCCTGCAAATAAGCAGACCATGGCCAGATGGATTAGAATGGTGATTGCACAAGCTTATGTACAGGTGTGTCCCTTCCCACGAGGAACTGCTTTAGGACATCCCTGATGTATTCCCTGTGGAATCCCAGTGTACCCCACTGCAGAAAAGGAGATTTATGGTAAGACTTACCATTGTTAAATCTCTTTCTGCGAGGTACACTGGATTCCATGGGGCGCACACCCTGATGCCCTTGGCTTCTTTGGGTTTGTATGGCATTAGCCTCTGCTACCTTCTGCTGTCGTGAGAATGTGGTTATATGTGGCTACTAACTACTGTCGTGTCTTTAACCTGCTACTGCATTGGACTGGTTAACAAAACTGAGCCCCAGTGCCTGGAGGCGGGGATATAGAGGAGGCAGTGCAGTGCATCTTGGGAACAGTCAAAGCTTTAGCTTGTTGGTGCCGCGGATTAAGATCCAACTCTACACCCCCAATGTTTTTCCCTGTTGAATACAGTGTACATCGCAGAAAGAGATTTAACAATAGTATGTCTTACCATAAATCTCCTTTTTTCTCTTTTAAATCAACAGTTAAAAGTTAACAAAACTTAGTTGTTCACCATAATATCCAAACAGATAACACTACCCTGTATGGTCTAAGCCAGGCATTCCCAACCACGGTCCTCAAGGCACACCAACAGTGCAGGTTTTAGTTATAGCCAGGCTTGAACACAGGTGACTTAATTAGTACCCTAGTTATTTTGATTTAACCATCTGTGCTGAAGCCTGGATATCACTAAAACCTGCACTGTTGGTGTGCCTTGAGGACCGTGGTTGGGAATGCCTGGTCTAAGCAGAGGGAACAATACCATGTTTCAATAGGAATATAATTATCTTCTAAGTACTGTTATAAAAATAATAAAGTCTGATCTGACAAACATTATTCTGGTCCATTGATTTACATGAATTCCCTCAAATGAGTCATAAGCCATGCCTCTGTAATTTGTTGAACATATACATAGAGCCGTTTCTAGGGCCGGGCAAGCCATGTAATCACACAGAACACCGCGGCCAGTGTCTGCACAAGTATTCTATGCAGTCTAGCCGAAAGTATCGAATACTGATGAAAATGTCCCACCCAAAATTGCAGCTGCCTTAAAGGAGACAGCTTGCAAGAGGTCCTACTGGACCTCTAGCATCTCTCAGGAAAAAGAAGAGGACACCGATACCCGGAAGTGCTAGGAGCCACTTGGGAGATGCCAGGAACTGCCATGGAGATGCCGGGGAACAGACAGGGAGTTGCTGCAGTGACCTCAGGCACCAAACGGGAGGCAGCCCGCTGCATGAAATGAGCAAAATGGTACTAATACTGTGGGGTATGTTAAGTTGTCAGGGCCAGTGCATAACTATGGGGCTTAATAAGTTGTCCTGGGCAGTACTGTGTGGGGCATACTAAAGTATCGGGCAATACTGTGTATGGCTTATTATGGAGCAGGGGGCATAACTGTGTGGGGCATAATATGGTGCAGGGGGAATTACTGTGTGGTGCATGATATGGTGCAAAGGGCATTACTGTGTGGGGCATAATATGGTGGAATTTTTTCTTTCCAGTGGCGTCCAAGGTATGGGGGTGCTGGGTTAAAAACTGGGGTGTAAGATAGTCTTTTCCTGCAAGGTCACACCCCTTTTAGTGTGTCCACACCCATATTAGTGTGGCCATGTCCCCTCTTTGGGGGGGCACCAAAAAAATTACATTTTAGAATGTCTATTGGGGGGGTCTGTACATATAATTGTTTATCTCTTATGTGCTACTGGCTGATAAATTACCAATCCTAGTGGCAAGAAGTCAACAAGTACTTATAGTCAATACTGCATCCGCTACACACACTGATGACATTGTTGGGAATATAATAGAGAACCCGGAAGTGATCAAGCCCGAGCAGCGGGCGAAATGCATTTTCCACCTCCTGTTCCTCAGCTACTGACAACTCATGGGATATGCCAGCTCCACCAGACCCCACTATCTAGGAAATACCTGTGGGGATATGGTGATGTAAACACTTATCAGTTTATGGTCTTCCTAAAATCTTATCTGCTTTGCGCCCAGCACTCATTGCATAATTACAGGCATTTAGCCTGGGCATATTATAGTATAATCCTGTAATAATAAGTGTGGTACAATACCTCCACCTGACAAATACAGCCTATTATTTATTTATTATTTACTTTATATACCTCTTATCTGATATATAATTGTTGCCTGAATCCCTCAGTAAATTGAGAGGTGTAATCCGCATATATTAATTCAGTTATATGTGGAGCTATCTCTTTAAGGAATACTATAAGTATGCTTTCTAGTCACCATTGTTGCTACACCTCTAGGACATCCACTGGAGTGTAACCTTACATCAGTAATACAGTGCTTCACTTCTATACACTCACTATCTAGCTGTCTTTATATGGTGTCTCACCAGCGATCCATTGGTTATATCAAGGATACAGAACCATATGCATACCGCCATACCTCTGCCTAATGCTGGCAGCAGATCCATTCCTTTGCTTCTTCTCTTATCTGGTCTACACTATTCTTTTTGCTAGGTGAACTCTCATCAGTGACCCTGGAGTGGGAACATATTGAGCTATCTGCTATCATACCACACTGTTGTCGAAGTAAAAAATATTACATAGAGAGAACATACAAACTCCACACATTCTGAGTCGCTATGCTTGCAAATACGCCCAGCGAGCACAGCAATTATGGTAACATACGTCTTACACAGACATGCCACAAAGATAGATTCCACACATATTTCATACAGCACATAAATTGAACATATCAAGCGCCAGACATCATAAAGTTTTAAATTATATAATGGAGTAACGTCATGTATGTGTATTATTGGAACAGAGCAAGATGGACATGTCGTGCTTGGTATCAAAGTAACCAGATTAATGTGTGTATCAATTTGATGTCTGTAATTAAGTTGTAGCTCATTGCAACAAGTAGATATGATTAAATGTAGGAATATGAAGCCACTTTTACTAGAACAAAATATATGTTCAAAAGAGCATGTGATGGACAGGAAACCAGTGACTAGCAACCTTGAACAAAAGCCCTCACACTGACCAATGACTCATCATGAATGAGAAAGTTTCCTCCCCTAGACCAATAGCAAGAGATCTGTATACCCCCAACGGTCTCAGAGATATAGCTGATGCAATATATAGAAGAGCTTCCTGTTTTGTCCCAGATGATGATGGAGATGATGTCTGTCCAGTGGCTGCATGATTTTACTGAGAGAGAGAGAGAGTAATATGTAGTGGAGACTTTATTTGAGCAAAATATGGTAATTGTATTGCTGGCCTTGTCTGTAATGAATTAGTTTGTAATAACTGCTTACTGTATAAATTGTAACCATGTAACTATATATATACTGTACATTGTGATATATTGAATACATATCCTTTTAATAACAAATATATACATCAATGAGCTTTGGAACTCAGATAATGTATGGGTGTATTATTTTCTCTTATGGGATGTAGTGTTTTTGCGATGTATAGTGCACATTCATAGCACATGGTAATAAGATGCGCAGGCATCCACAGTATATATTAGAGCTGGCATTTTAAATATTTGTTAGAAAGTAATTTGACTTTTACAGATGGGGCTGTGTCCGCGATATCACATTCTTAATGATGCACTGTACATTACAAGCACGGCTGTAGTCGACCAGCTAACGATGGACGCATCGCGTGTTATTAGTAAGGCGCTGATATGAAATTCAAGGGACAATGTGTTTCTCATAATATTTAAAATGCTAAAATTTATTTTTATTGTTGCAAAAGAAAGTTCAAATAAGTCATATTGTGTTTGATTCAGACTGGATTGTTTATCTGTTAAGTAGATTTAAAGTACATTTTTAAAGTTGCTGCATAGCCATAATATAGCTGTGTTAGCATGCTGAGAAAATTTGTATAGTTTTTAAACTCAGGCCTAAAGTAATTCTTGGTGCCTGTATAGATTGTGATTTCTTTGTGACAAAGGAGCCGCATGGTCTGTCCTCCATTTTGGCCTAGCCACATGACCTGTCCACCATCTTGTGTAAGCCTCATGGAAGGGGGAGGAGCAGTGGCCATTTTAGAAAGGTCACTTCCTAAATAGCTGATTTTCAGTCTGGTTAGAACAATCAGTTTCCTTTGTCACAAAGTTTCCACATATCTACAAATCCAGCACTATTTATGAGTTACCAATGAATTTATTTAACCCATGCCATAATCAATTACAAATAGCTTCAATTGGGCCTAGTGAGAGTAAATGGTGAGATAAGTGAATGTTTTTTTTTCTTGTCTGTGTGTAATTACCTTACATCAAGTGGGGGGTTGCACACAGATAGAAAAAGGAAAGAGAGATTTGTTTGTTTTTTCTTTCTTTTCTTCCAAGACTTGTGGAGTCTGTTTACTAGGGTAGAATAGCCATTGAAATGCAAATTAACTTGTGTAACTACTTTTTTTTAGTACAGGCAAGGCAAATATCTTTGATTTGCAAATTAGAGGCAGTGAAGAGGTGAGGTGTCTCATAGTAGTGCAGTAAATGGTATATATATATATATATATATATATAATATTATTATAATAATTATGTGTATATTTATATCAGTGTATGTTCCGCAAGATAGCTATCCAATCTGAATCATATCATTTAAATTATAGATTATGGCAGTCATTATAGATCTGTGTGAAATCGGATACATTTATTTGATGTGTATATATACATATATATATATATATATATATATATATATATATATAAAATAAACAGCAATGGACTGTGGCACTCCAAGACTTGAAAAGATGATTTACTGGTTCACATCAGAAAACATGCCTATAGCATGTTGGCTGCTATAGGCATGTTTTCTGATGTGAACCAGTAAATCATCTTTTCAAGTCTTGGAGTGCCACAGTCCATTGCTGTTTATTGTTCATATTCCACTGAAGGCACCCACCAGATGCAGTTTAGCTACAAGTGACGGTTCTACTTCAAATGTATATATATATATATATATATATATTTGAATTAGTGTGTTAAGGGAGTAATTATAAAACACAAAATGCAGTTCTGGCCTGGTCGTAAAGGTTTATACAGAACAAGTGTGGGTTGTGTTAGTGAGCAATAATAGTTTGTATTGCGCACATTTATAGAGATTGTGTGGTTTTATTGCGGACGCACGTTTGTACATGTGGTACGGACAAAGTGCAGGGTTGCACACGGGGGGGGGGGGAAGGCACGCTCGGTCGTGTGTTTACGCAAGGTTGCATAGGATTGCAGATGCTAAGTATAAATCACACGATAGTTGTTCAATCAAAGGCGGGATAGTATACGTTTAATACAATAGCACATAACTATCCGATTTCAAAAGCAGATTAGTGTAAGACTTTGTTTAGACTGAACTGCCTCTGGGTTAAAACCATCAATCAAAGGGAGTGATATTTTCTGTACAGAAAAGAAAAAGCAAGGTGTATCTGAGTGAGTGAAAGTAAGAGTGAGTGGAGCTGAACCCCGGAAATTCGGGTTCCGTGGGAACACTGGGTTAGTAGAGGCCCGGTGGCGTAAGGTTCGCTACCTTACGTGAACATAAAGAGAGAAATACGCAAGTCGTGAGGAGACTTGCACAGGAGCGTAATAAGGAATTTTGCATTGAGAAGTATAGAAATTGTGAATTGAAGTAAAGGTGAATCCCAAACGTATAGAATTTTTTTTGTTAAGCTCCAGCTGAGGAGCGCAGCCTGTGAATTCGACTCTCGCGATCGTAGGGCATATAGATAACTAGTATCTATAAGCTGTGCAATTGAACCGCACGTCCGGGTGTCTTACATAGCACAAAGTGATATTATTATTATCCTTTATTTATATGGTGCCACAAGGGTTCCGCAGCGCCCAATTACAGAGTACAAATGCACATAATCAAACCAGGAAAACAGTGACTTACAGTTGAAGACAATTTAGGACAAGTACAGGGTAACTAAGCATAACTACACCAGTAAATGACAGAGATAAGTTCCAGGTGGCCAAAAAACTGCGTGATTTGGGCAGTTGAGGATTATTAAAGTAGGAAAGGATAAGCACATGAGGGAAGAGGGCCCTACTCGTGAGAGCTTACATTCTAAGGGGAGGGGTAGACAGACAGGGGTGACACAGATGGGGTACATAGAGAGAGTGGAACAGAGGGTTAGGATGAGATTTGGCTGGCTTTGGTAAAGAAATGGGTCTTAAGAGCCTGTTTGAAGTTTTGTAGATAGGTGGAGAGTCTGAGGGGGAGAGGTAAAGAATTCCAGAGGAAGGGAGCAGCACGTGAAAAATCTTGGAGATAGGAGTGGGAATAAGTAATCAGAAGACAGGATAGACGGCGTGCATTAGCGGAGCGAAGAGGACGGGTGGGAGAGTAAAGGGAGATAAGGTCAGAGATCTAAATGGGAGAGGAGTGGGTGAGTGCTTTGTAAGTGAGTGTGAGAAGTTTGAATTGGATACTGAAAGGGAAGGGAAGCCAGTGAAGGGCTTGTAGGAGAGAGGAGGTGGACGTAATGCGTTTGGTGAGGAAGATAAGCCGGGCAGCAGCATTGAGGATAGATTGGAGTGGAGAGAGGCAATTGTCAGGGAGGCCAGTTAGGAGGAGATTACAGTAGTCATTTATTGTGTCATAAGTGCAGTTATTGTGTCATAAGTGCTGTGGAGAGCATACGCAGACGTGATTGTGTAAAAGGAAAGAGAAAGGGGTTTTTCTTTGAAAACGTCAGGAAATCTCCCTGGTGGGCTTCCACTGGAAAGGGTGAGCAATAGTTATTAGGAAACTGTTTTTTCACCCTACAAAAATTCCAGTGGAAAGATACCGAAAAGGAATTTTTTGCTGCCTCTCTCAGGAAAATATTCCAACAGAGCCTCCACCGAAAGAAATTGCGGTGCAGTAAGGTCTTATAGGAACCCTAGGTTGGGTACATTGCGATCCACTATCGACAGTGTATCGTTGTACTGGCCAACATGGGCGAGAGCGGGTTAAGAGCGCTCGGAGAACTTTCACTGTCTGCTTGCATTGAGTATTTTGGTGTTTGAGGGAAAAGGACCACAAATATGGGAGCCAGTTGCTCAAGTGAGAGACGTTTAGCACCGAGGGTTCAGGCTGAAGAATTGTGGCCCAGGGGGTCAGCAAGGTTTATTATGTGTGGGAAATATGGTCCACATGCAGAGGCTTATTGCAATGAATGGGTACGTATGACTGCTGATGAATGGGTATCATTTCCTAGGGTTGGTGAGTTTGATCCTGGGGTATTGCAGGTGGTATGTCTAACCAAAGTCATATAAGACAAGAAACGGAAATATAAGAACTAGTTGAACTAGTAGCAACAATAAACAAGTAGGAAGAAAAAGAAAAAGCAAGTACACTGCCATATGTAGGTGTGGAAGCAGTTACAGCCAGCATACAAACGATAAAAAATAATGAAAATAAAAATCTGAAAAATATGAATGTAACCTATATATGTACTAATGAATGTCGAAGTTTTATCTAGGAGGAGAAGGCGACCTGACTGGTTTCAGCCATTTCTCATGCACTCAGAGGAGTATCCAACCGGTAAAAGAAGAGCAGTAGCCTGCGGGGGAAGTGGCTGAGACCAGTGGAACTGGTAAGTATGGTGTCATTCGTGAAAATATATAGTAAAACCCAAAAATAAGTAAAAAATCAAGAAAGTAACGTCAGAAATGGAGAAAAAAAACCTGTCCGTACATTAGTATTTGCCAGTAGGAAAGCGGACAGAGACAGGGTAACCCCCGGGTATTTCTTTTAGTTACCATATAAGAAGTATTCATTCCTAATAATGCCCCTAGTCAAGATGAGCTCGGAAATGTTTGTTGGACCATGTACAGACCCTTAATACGAGATGAGAAGGATTAAATTAATACTTCGCATGACCTAGAAGCTTGTTACATTTATTTTTGTCTTTTGCAGTGATAGAAAATTCTCCATCTGGATAAGATCACTGTAAAACACTAATTCGGCAAATGGGAGGAACGAAAGAAGTGCAACATTACCCTTTGGAGAAAAAACCTGCTGAAGTTACGATTGGACCCCTACAATGCTAAATCCTTTCCTTCTTTTTCCTAACAGAAATGGCCCCTGACTAACGTAACAGAGAGTTTGTTAAATGTGAAATACATATATTGTACTCCCGCTCAGGAAGTACAAGATATGTTAGATACCCTCAAAGACTAATGTTGCATTACACTGTTCTAGATTCATGTCCATCGCAAGTAGAGGAAATTATCTCACAGATACCAGGTTCCCTATGAACCTAGGATGGACAGGACACTGGATTGATGGCTGAAGTAGTACCAATAGTATCACAGCATGCACAAGCTTTAAGGGGGGGTAGACAAAGTAGGTAATCAATTCCCCGTAGTGCCCAATCCAGTTGTCATTTTAATAAAATCCTCTCCACCTCTACAAACTTATCTGTCCCCAACCTCTGTTCTGTTTCTCCACAGTTTCCTCTTCATCTTTTGCGTTCACACAGGGTGGTACAATGCATGGACCCGATTACAGTTCAAATACTACATGCCTAATTTGTTCTTCAGAGTTCTGCCCGAACCCAGTATATCTCACCAGCACGATAACACCAGTATTACTGCAGTGTGCCTTGTCATGCACAAAGGGTGGAGGAAGGATGAGAATACTGGTGAAGGGAAATTTTGTATAGACACTGATATGCCCGTTGGTGAACGCAGACCTGATATTTTCTTCTTCTTTCTCTCCTCTAGAGATCTTTTTTTTTTCTTTCTTTTTTTTGAGTTATGCTCATGGTACTCTACATTGTAAACACACAACAGTTAAATTAAGATACAAATTTGTGTTCCCTACAGGAGAAGGAGGTTTGGAATTTGAAGGGGTATGGTTAGGAGTCCCCAGGACTCTGGAGAGATGGACAAGGTAAGCCAGTGGCCCCAAGGACGTATCTCCCAAGCCTAGCTGAGGCGGCATATGGTCTGACTCAACTAGGGTAAGGAAGGTATGTGCAAATTGGTAAGAGCTTAACTGGCGTTTACCAGGGTTCTCTCCTCAGGCAAGCCGGAAAGCAATGACCTGTCTTACTTGCATGAGAAAGAACATTTGGTAAGGTAGTACTAACAGAGCCATCCCATATCCCTCCTGCAGACGGAGCTTTTCAGGTAATACAAATCGACTTCGTACAGTTAACACCCTTTAGGAGTTATTGTTATGTATTGGTGTGCACTGATGTTTTCTCAAACTGGGTAGAGGCATTTCCTGCCGCCACGGATGCTGCTATGTTTACTGCAAAGAAAATTGTGCAGAAATTTGTGTGTAGATATGGTACCCCTAGAAGTAGGAGCAAAGTGATACTGGACTATTGTGGTCATAGATACTGCCACTAGTATTATATAGCATCGGAACCACTCCCAGATCTTCACTTAACGAATCACCCTCTTCGAAGTTTTTGTTTTTGTGTTTTTTGTAACCTCATGTCATGATTGATCCGCACAATGGTCAGAAATACACCAATGAGGTGACAGTACAGTACCTTATCGATATGATCCAGCATTTGAGAACTTGACAAAAGAACTTGAAACTGTTGATTCCTGGTATGCCAAATACTAACTGTCTTGATTGTGAACCAAGAAACTGTGTGATTGTTCTTATGCTCAGGTAGCCTAATAGACAGGTTGGAAGGACCATACCAAGTTTTGTTGACAGCACTATCCCAGTGAAAGTAGCCGAGAGAGAGACTTGGGTCCACGATTTCCATTGCAGGAAAGTCGGTAGTCCGGAAGGAACTCGTAAATGGAGTTAGATCGCAAAAGTATCACCAGAGAGTCTGTTCTGTGAAGACTGAGAGGCGGCACTGTTGAATACTACCTGAGCGTGCTAAAGGATTACAGAAAGACCAGTCGTTGTAATTGATTTTCTATGGACAAGATTTGTTTTGTTCTATTTTTTTATTTCCTCTTTCCCGATTAGTGCCATTTTTTTTAGAGTTAGCTGAGGTACTTTAATTACACGGAAGGGGGAGGGGACCGGTGGACAAAGAATATAATATAACTAGACCCCCTAGTCTTAAGATCCACCAGTACCATAGATAAATCCTTGGTATGTTTAAATCTCACCAATTTCAGGAAATTGGGAGGTAATCAGGAACAATCAGACAATGGCTATTCACACATTGCAGATAAAGAGCTCATTAATATATGTGGAAGAAAGGTTTATGAGTGGCTCTCCCCGAACTACGAAGGTTTATGTTATTTAGGAAGGACACTACTTATAACCCTTGTTCAATGACGAAACAGACCTAGCATACGTTCCAGAAATGGAAACAATGTTCAGATAATTATAGGAATATGTAAATCATGCAAATTTTATGTCACTTTCACGATTTGTTTGTGTTTTTTCCCTCTACCCAGCAGAACCTCAATCGAATCCGAACATCAGTGTACAAAGACGTAGGTACATGTATGTGTGAAATGCTCATCCAAATCAGACATTATAGGCCAAAGCACTGTCCCAGCATACTCTATAGGTTGAATGTTGTCCCACACCCACCAGTGGTCCCGTGACTGCCAAGTGCATATAGAGGATGTCTCGTCCTCCTTCCTGCCTTCCCCAAATATAGTCAAATGTCTGATTTGTGAAATGAATACATACGTGTGTCTAGGTCACTGATTGTCTGAAATATTTTTCTTATGTTAATAATTAATGGCAGTTATTGTTTACTGCCAAAGGGTGGACTGTCGAAGTCAAAATATGACATAGAGAGAACATACAGACTCCACACATTCTGAGTAGCTATGCTTGCAAATACACGCAGCGAACACAGCAAATATGGTAACATACGCATTTACAAAGACATGCCACAAAGATAGATTCCACACATATTTCATACAGCACATAAATTGAATATATCAAGCGCCAGACATCATAAAGTTTTAAATTATATAATGGAGTAACGTCATGTATGTGTATTATTGGAACGGAGCAAGATGGACATGTCGTGCTTGGTATCAAAGTAACCAGATTAATGTGTGCATCAATTTGATGCCTGTTATTAAGTTGTAGCTCATTGCAACAAGTAGATATGATTAAATGTAGGAATATGAAGCCACTTTTACTAGAACAAAATATATGTTCAAAAGAGCATGTGATGGACAGGAAACCAGTGACTAGCAACCTTGAACAAAAGCCCTCACACTGACCAATGACTCATCATGAATGAGAAAGTTCCCTCCCCAAGACCAATAGCAAGAGATCTGTATACCCCCAACGGTCTCAGAGATATAGCTGATGCGATATAGAAGAGCTTCCTGTTTTGTCCCAGATGATGATGGAGATGATGTCTGTCCAGTGGCTGCATGATTATACTGAGAGAGAGAGTGATATGTAGTGGAGACTTTATTTGAGCAAAATATGGTAATTGTATTGCTGGCCGTGTCTGTAATGAATTAGTTTGTAATAACTGCTTACTGTATAAATTGTAACCATGTAACTATATATATATACTGTACATTGTGATATATTGAATACATATCCTTTTAATAACAAATATATACATCAATGAGCTTTGGAACTCAGATAATGTGTGGGTGTATTATTTCCTCTTATGGGATGTACTGTTTTTGCGATGTATAGCGCACATTCATAGCACATGGTAATAAGATGCGCAGGCATCCACAGTATATATTAGAGCTGGCATTTTAAATATTTGTTAGAAAGTAATTTGACTTTTACACTGTAGACGCCCGACCCCGTCAGATCTTGGATCTAAGCAGTGTTGGTCTTGGCCAGTATTTGGATGGGAGACCTCCTGGGAATACAGAGTTTAGTAGAATTTAGAAGGATCAGCATACTCTGTGCCTAACACTGACAGCATATTCATCACTTGTCTCTTCTTTCAAACCTATATCAGACCTATCACTACTGACCATTGATTTTGATGTATTGTATTACTTTGGTGGCAGCCGATTGTGTAATTCACCTACTGAGATATTTTGTAGATACTACACAGCAAACTTATTAAGCTATATTCTCTTGATACAAAATTGCATGGTAGCCATTATTTATCAGTCACTTTGAAGTATACCCATGAGTTTTCCTACAACTGACCTATATCCATATATATTCCTTGTTTTTCTGGCATGGAATAGTATATTTTGTCCACATAGTCCTATGAAAGTCCATATGTTGGCACCAGTTCCACACAGTTGAGGAGACATAGAGAGCCAGCGAACTGGGACAACTGCTCTAGCAGCGTTATTCATATGCCGTAATGAGGACTTCTTATATTTAGAGATTGGGATATCAGTATGGGAGAGTAACCAAAAATCAGCTCCCGAGGGGGCAGGGAAGCCCAACACCTCGGCGGCTATCTTTTTAATTCCTTCCCAAAATGGGGCTATCAATGAACAATCCCACCAAATGTGGATCAGTGAGCCTAGTTCAGTGCCACATCTCCAGCACATCGGGACAATCCGAAACAATATTTATGGACAACAGTTGGGCAGCGGTACCAGCTAGATAAAAGTTTAAATTGGGTCTCCACTACATCCATACTGGTGGAGCAAGCGCTGGTTACTTGATACACCTTATCATTTCTACCCCCTTAAATAGGAAATCCCTGTCCCACTGTTCTTGATAAGTCGTATTAGAGGGTAGGACCACTGAAAGGAGAATTTGGTATATGGAGGAGATAGTATGAGTGGGGAATTGCGGTTGCAAACAAAGTTTTTCAAATACAGTCTATTCTTTGACCCATATATCCAGTTTCCCGAAAGAGGAAATTAAATGGCGGGCCTGTAAATAGAACCAATAATCTGACTTATGAAGGCCTGATTCCACTAACAATGTCTCAAGTTGATGTGACCCTCACCAACTTCCAAGGAGCAGCGTACCTTTCCACAGTACCCGGTAGAAATGAAGGATTATGAACAATTGGAGTCAATTGGGATATAGGCGATGCAATATTTAGCTTCACCCACAACCTCTTCCACATCAATAGAGAAGGACCTGCAGTAGGGTGATCACTATGCTCTAATTTTGACAACCATGGCACTAAATTCAGGTAGGAGTCGTTGACAATGATTCAACCCATTGCTTATCACCTGAACTTCTCGTGCTTTCCAGTATCCTGCTTAGCAGAGATGCCTGATAATAAGCCGAAAACATTGGTAATTGCCGGCCCCCCTGGGTTTTACACCTAAAGAGAGTCTGATGTTTGAACCTAGGTATCCTCCCTCCCCATACATAGTCATGTAAGATTTTATTCAAACCGGAGAGAAATCGTGGCGGGAGGAATATAGGGATTGTTTGAAACAAATAAGGAAACCTAGGAAGCACATTCATTTTTACAACATTAATCCGACCCAACCACGAGATCTTCTGTGGACACCACTGGGACAGATCAGTCTTTATCTTCCTAAGCAAAGGGGTGAAATTCAGGTCAAATAATTTAATAAGTTTATTGGGTACCTGAATCTCTAAATATTGGAGATGTAAAGGGGCCCACTTAAAAGGGAATGATTCGGAGAGAGTTTCCACCGTCTCTTCCGAGGCGGTGACATTCAGGGCCACAGACTTGAAGTAGTTAATCTTAAAATTAGAGAGAGTAGTAAAGCAGTGAAACTCCCTCATCAAATTTGGTAGGAGGATTATCGGATTGGTAATCATCACCAGAAGGTCATCAGCGAAAAGGTTTAACTTGTAAACCTGTGGCCCCAGTTCCACTCCAGAAATATCCTAATTTCCCTCACCAGTGCTTCCATGCAAAGGACAAAAATCAGCGGCGAGAGAGGGCAACCTTGTCTTGTACCATTCGTGATATGTATCACTTTGGCCAGGATGCCATTAACTCTTACTTGTGCCGACGGAGCTTTGTATAAAGCTAGTATCCTATTAAGGAAAGGTTCCCCCAGACCCAGTCTCCGCAGCACCCCCTCCATAAAGTCCCAGTCAATTCTGTCAAACACTTTTTCTGCGTCGGTTGTCAGAAGAGCTAAGGGGATATTATTAGTAGACAGAGGAAAAATGGGCGTGGCCACACACCAGAAGGAGTGTGGCCACGCACCAGAAGGGGTGTGGCCACTGAAAATGGCCCACAGTGCCAGTTACATTGCCCCACAGTGCCAGATACAATGCCCCACAGTGCCGGATACATGCCCCACAGTGCCGGATACATGCCCCACAGTGCCGGATACTTGCCCACACTGCCCACAGTGCCAGATACATTGCCCCACAGTGCCAGATACATTGCCCCACAGTGCCAGATACATTGCCCCACAGTGCCAGATACATTGCCCCACAGTGCCAGTTACGTGACCCATAGTGCCAGATACATTGCCCCACAGTGCCAGATACATTGCCCCACAGTGCCAGATACATGCCCCACAGTGCCAGTTACATTGCCCCACAGTGCCAGTTACATTGCCCCACAGTGCCAGTTACATGCCCCACTCAGTGCCAGTTACATGCCCCACTCAGTGCCAGGTACATGCCCCACTGTGCCAGTTACATGCCCCACAGTGCCAGTTACATGCCCCACAGTGCCAGTTACATGCCACACTCAATGCCAGTTACATGCCCCACTCAGTGCCAGTTACATGCCCCACTCAATGCCAGTTACATGCCCCACTGTGCCAGTTACATGCCCCACTGTGCCAGTTACATGCCCCACTCAGTGCCAGATATATGCCCAACTGTGCCAGATACATGCCCCACTCAGTGCCAGTTACATGCCCCACTCAGTGCCAGTTACATGCCCCACTGTGCCAGATACATGCCCCACTCAGTGCCAGTTACATGCCCCACTCAGTGCCAGTTACATGCCCCACTCAGTGCCAGGTACATTCCCCACTGTGCCAGATACATGCCCCACTCAGTACCAGTTACATGCCCCACTCAGTGCCAGTTACATGCCCCACTCAGTGCCAGTTACATGCCCCACTGTGCCGCCCCCCCCCCCCCCCCCCGGTCACTCACCGCTTGTTGAGATGTGAGGGGAGGAGAGCGCAGCACCTCCCCTTCCCCTCACCGCTCCAGGTCTCCGGCGGCTGTGTGGCGCCGATTTGCTAGCCAATCAGAGCTCACGGACCGGCAGCCAATCAGGAGCCGGTCCGCAAGCTCTGATTGGCTAACGCCGCCGGTGACCGGACACACGCAGCGCTGCTGGCAGCGCTGCTGGCAGCGCTGCTAGTGCTGGCAGCAGCGGTGAGGGGAGGGAGAGACGCTGCGCTCTCCTCCCCTTCCTTTTCGGCGTGACGGGGGCGAGTGGAGCATGATGCCCTGGCCGTCGGCGGCGCCCCCCTCTCCTGGGCCTGCCAAGGCGCCCAGGGCACGTGCCCCACTCACCCTACCCTTGTTATGCCTCTGTTAGTAGACAGAGATCATATCAATAACCTTAATCGTATTATCCCTAGCCTCATGCCCTGGAACAAAGCCTACCTGATCAGATTGGATGAGGCTAGAGAGAAGGGGCTTCAGACGGCCAGCCATTAATTAATTTGGCGTAGAGCTTACTATCTACGTTCAGTGAGGATATAGGTCTATAACTGGCTGCTGTACAAGGGTCCTTTACCTCTTTGGGGATTACAGTAATATGCGCAGAAAGAGACTGATCGGAGAACTGCGTCTGGGGGGAGACCGCATTACATGCCCTCAGTAGCAGGGGAACCAATTGTTCCTGAAAAGCTTTATAATAAGTTATTGGGAATCTGTCAGGTCCTGGACTTTTCCCATTGGGGGAAGTTTTAATGGCATCTTTTAATTCATCAGCCATGAATGGGGACTCGAGAGCTTGTGCCACCGCATCAGGGAGAGAGGGGAAATCAATATCATCAAGGAACTGCACAATATCAGCCTTATGGGACGCAGTGAGGGAGCCCGTGCAGGCCCGAGTGAGATTATATAGTTCCGAGTAATACTCATGGAAAACGGAGGCAATCTCCACATCCGTAGCACGAACAATTCCAGAGGAATCTTTCATTTTTTGGATTTATGTCAGAGTTCTCTGTGCTCGGAGGGCCCTTGCCAGCATCTTTCCAGACTTATTACCCCATCTAAAGTAGGTATGCCTGCGCCTCCTATATGCCCTTTTCACCCCATCATTAAGTAAGGAATTCAGGGATGTTCTAGCATTTTGTAGTGCAACAAAAATATCTGAGTCTCCAGAAGTTTTATGGGCTAACTTAATTTTAGTCAAAAGGGCTTCTCTGCATTCTATTTTCTGTTTTTTAAGATGTGTTCCCAGCTGGATACAATGGCCATGCACAACACATTTATGAGCTTCCGAGATCGTGATGGGAGAGACATCGACCGTGACATTGGATGCAACATAGGGGGTCATTCCGAGTTGATCACTAGCCGAAAATGTTCGCTGCGCTGCGATTAAGAAAAAAAACGGCACTTCTGCGCATGCGTATGCGGCGCAGTGCACATGCACGACGTACTTTCACAGCGGCCGATGTATTTTTACACAAGGTCTAGCGAAGCTTTTCAGTCGCAATGGCCGCCGCAGAGTGATTGACATGAAGTGGGCGTTTCTGGGTGTCAACTGACCGTTTTCAGGGAGTGTTCGAAAAAACGCAGGCTTGCCAGGAAAAATGCAGGTGTGCATGGAAAAACGCAGGCGTGCCAGGAAAAACGCAGGGCGTGTTTGTGACGTCAAATCCAGAACTGAACAGTCTGAAGTGATCGCAATCTGGAGCTAGTCTAAAACAGCACAATTTTTTTTTTTTGTAGCCGCTCTGCGATCCTTTTGTTCGCACTTCTACTAAGCTAAAATACACTCCCAGAGGGTGGCGGCTTAGCATTTGCACGACTGCTAAAAACTGCTAGCGAGCGATCAACTCGGAATGACCCCCATAGTCTTCTATAAAACCCAATAGTTGTGCTTTACGGTGAGAGTCAGTCAGGAGTTGCTCATTTAGTCTCCAATGCCACTGCCGAGGCCTCGCACAAGCATTGCGTAAGGGCCTTTAATTCTTTTAATCTACTTTCAATTCAGTTCTTTTCTGACTAAAACCAAAAGTGCCCCCAAACGAGAGTCTTCTTTTCCTTCTTTCCATTGTAATATAATAGAGAAGTATGGAGGTATGACTCACTGTAGATAACATGGCAGTGTTTTTGTTGGTGGTGCAGTTAACAACATCCATCACACAATAAATGCAGTAGAGTATATGTTATTACAAAGATTAGTGATTTGTATGGGTACAGCTTCAGCTTATTCCATAAACAGAACAGACCTGAGATATTTATATATTAAACGGGTGTAGTATGGTATGCCGGCGGTCGGGCTCCCGGCGACCAACATACCGGCGCCGGGAACCCGACCGCTGGCTTAACGACAGTGTGATGAGCACAAATGAGCCCCTTGCGGGCTCGCTGCGCTCGCCCCGCTGCAGGCACGGTGGCGCGCGCCACACTATTATATTCTCCCTCCAGGGGGGTCGTGGACCCCCACAAGGGAGAATAAGTGTTGGTATGCCGGCTGTCGGGATTCCGGCGCCGGTATACTGTGCACCGGGATCCCGACAGCCGGCATACTGAAGACCACCCATATGATAGACCTAGACATTTCATTTTTTAGCTGAACCCCAATAAACCACCAAGATACTAAAAAAGTTATGGTTCTTCTAGGAAAGGTAGCAGATGGGAAGAACACAAAATTCACAATCTGTCTTTGCAAATTTCTTACTATTACTTATTACGGGGGTATTCAATTAGCCATGATAAAGCGATCTATGATCGCAGCTAAAGCTACTTCACCTATCTCCCGAAAAAACAGCTTATCACAGACTGTGCACTTCCGTTTTTCATACCTATCCCATTCCAAAATGGCGAAAACGGGATTCGCAATAGATAAGTATAGGAGAAATTGGGAAAATCTGCCTGTATCCCCAAAAAACCCAAACTACTATAGAAAAATGTTATAGAAGTATACTACTAGTGGCCATAATAAAAGTATATAGTGTACTTAAATTGGTTCAAATGGCTGTTGTATGCTTTTTTTTTAAATGTGAAAAAATGATAGAAAGCTATTTTAAGGGACTTTAAATAAAAAGTGGACCAATAACTCCCACCTGCAAGTCTAAAAATACTTGTCTCACACATAAAGCACCCCAATATACCTGTCCCATACCTTATACCACAATTTCCATCACTTTGCACTTTTTTACCCCACAAATTACATTTAGTTTTTGGCCATTTAAAAAATAATTAAAAACACCTTAGTCATTCAGGGGGGTGTCTTCATATTTTTACCTTAAAATAGGGATTTTGCAGTACTTATCAACTGCTCACAGATGGTATAGAGAAATTTGCGATAAACCCTATGGAGACCTTTCACCGATAAATTTTCGCAGCTAACTGAAAACAGAGGCCCTCATTCCGAGTTGTTCGCTCGGTAAAAATCTTCGCATCGCAGCGATTTTCCGCTTAATGCGCATGCGCAATGTCCGCACTGCGACTGCGCCAAGTAAATTTGCTATGCACTTAGTAATTTTACTCACGGCTTTTTCATCGTTCTGGCGATCGTAATGTGATTGACAGGAAATGGGTGTTACTGGGCGGAAACAGGCCGTTTTATGGGCGTGTGGGAAAAAACGCTACCGTTTCCGGAAAAAACGCAGGAGTGGCCGGAGAAATGGAGGAGTGTCTGGGCGAACGCTGGGAGTGTTTGTGACGTCAAACCAGGAACGACAAGCACTGAACTGATCGCAGATGCCGAGTAAGTCTGAAGCTACTCAGAAACTGCTACGAGGTGTGTAATCGCAATATTGCGAATACTTCGTTCGCAATTTTAAGATGCTAAGATTCACTCCCAGTAGGCGGCGGCTTAGCGTGAGCAACTCTGCTAAAATCGCCTTGCGAGCGAACAACTCGGAATGACCTCCCGAGTTATCACAAATGCGATAAAAATCCCAGTTTTTATCATGTAACTGCATTATTATGGCTAATTGGATACCCCCTTTAGTTAAGTGTCAGATGTCATTTATTGCCATCCTTATGCAAGTTTGGTAAACGTACTCCAATTGGTCAGGTTTCTTAAAAAATTGGAACCAGAATTTTCTTACATCAGCTTCTTCTACCATTATTAAATACTCATCCCTACACCAAAGGTGTATTGGAATGTTCTGTGACATGAACAAGAGGAATGTTAACTCTAGGAGATAGATCCCAAGGTTTCACTTGTTCTGGATAAAAACAAACAAAACATTACCTTTCCAAGAAGGTGTCTCAGTACTATTGCATTCAGTTTCAAATAATAATAATAATAATAATAATAATAATAATAATAATAATAATAATAATATCTACAGAATATTTAATTGGAAAGAATTTCATTATTTGCTGTCTTACACTAAAAACCTTACCCTCAGAGACAGAGCTATCTATCTTTATGAAGACTCCTACTGTAACTTGGTGTCCTGATTAAACTCCCTATCTTTCCTGAGGGTGATAATATGCTAAAAGAGAATGTCTGGCTGCATTTATTTCAAATTCCTCAACCTCAAACCCAGCAGCACTAGATGGACCTAAACCTGCTGTAATTAGTAGATAAGCAGTCCTTGCAATATTTTGGACTTTAAAAGTATCATAAATTGACTTATAACCCTTCTGAAACAATTCCTAGATATTTGTTCTATCTGTAGCAATTTCATCAGGGAGAGCTGAACAGTAAGGTCATCATAAAAGTGTTACTCATAGTGGGCCTTATTCAGAGTCAGACGAGTACAGACAAAGCGGGTGATTTAGACCTGATCACTGCAGTGCCGTTTTCGCACAGCGGGCGATCAGGTAGTAACTGCACATGCGTATGCACCGCAATGCGCACGCGCGTCGGACAACAACAAAGGGCATCACCAGTCAGCGACGGGATGGTGCGAAAAATCAGATCGCACTGGCGTTCGCAAGGTAATTGACTGGAGGAAGCCGTTTGTGGGTGGTAACTGACCATTTATTGGGAGTCTCTGGAAAAACGCAGGCGTGTCCAAGCGTTTTCAGGGAAGGTGTCTGACGTCAGATCCAGCCCGATCAGCCAGTTCTCATCGCACTGTAGGAGTAAGACCTGGACTGCGAAGAGACTGCTCACACTGGATTTTTTGCAGCTCTGCGTACACGTAGCATCGCACACTTGCACTGCGAATTTACACTCCACCTGGAGGCGGCGACTATTCGAACGCAGGACAGAGCAAAGTTTGCAGCCCAGCGATCAGGTCTGAATCACCCCCAAAATGCAATTACAAATACAGTGCATTAAAAGTTAGTGGCATACACAAATCTAGAGCTGCAGCTCCCTCCCCTTGTTGTACCTGGATGAGATGTGACTTGATACGTACTGGAGAAGAGGCTTCAGTGCGTACTATTTGAAATTGAAACATAACAGTACACAAAGCAATTGCATTAGAGTTAAAGGCTGGATAGAGTAGGTATAAGTAAATACCCAAGTAGATTGGTGCAATGCTTAGTGAATCAAATATATATATTTTTTGCTGTTGTTTTATGAAAACATTTTAGAATATATGTACAGACTTTCCCATCCCCAATTGTGCACAAAGCATTCTTTATTTATGTAGAACAAGTTTGTGCAGCCATGTAAAATCCCTGTTAACAAAACACTGTTGCATCAGTTTTAGGGGTTTTGAATAAATGGGCATGTTTTACATGGTGCGACCCAGCATACACAGTCATATTAACTAACTTTACACTTACGCTAGGATCAGAGCCCTTCAGGAGGCTGCATATGAGACTTTTTAGTGATCAAGTTAGTCACACATTGTGACTACTAGCCCAGACCACACCCTCACTCTACTTTGTCTGTAACTGCATGCAGAGGTATAGCTAGGTGCCATGGTGCCCGGAGCAAAACGTATGTTTTGGCGCCCCCTCCCCTGTACAAAAATGGGTGCATGTTATATTTGAAAAATTGGTGACAGGGCCGGTTCTAGACCTTGTGGATCTCAGGGAAAAAGTTTCCTTTGGACGCTCCCCATATTCAGATCAGGGACAGTGCACACCTTTGGCAAGACCAAAAATAGGGGCGTGGCTTCATGGGAAGGGTCGTAGCCACAGAATAGTACCAATTCAGATTACACCGCATGGTAGTGTCCGTTATTCACATTACACAGTAGTACCCCTTACACACTTAACGCCACACAATAGAGTCCCTTACACATGTTACACAACACAGTAGAGCCACTTATAAATGTTACTATTAATTAGAGATGAGCGGGTTCGGTTCCTCGGAAACCGAACCCCCCCGAACTTCACCCATTTTACACGGGTTCGAGGCATACTCGGATTCTCCCGTATGGCTCGGTTAACCCGAGCGCGCCCGAACGTCATCATCCCGCTGTCGGATTCTCGCGAGATTCGGATTCTATATAAGGAGCCGCGCGTCGCCGCCATTTTTCACTCGTGCATTGGAAATGATAGTGAGAGGACGTGGCTGGCGTCCTCTCACTTTGTTTCAGGGGGCTGCATATCTTTATTCTGGGGACCAGCAGTATTATAGGAGGAGTACAGTGCAGAGTTTTGCTGACCAGTGACCACCAGTATTATACGTTTTCTGCCTGAAAAACGCTCCATATCTGTGCTCAGTGTGCTGCATATATCTGTGCTCACACTGCTTTATTGTGGGTGCTGGGGACCACCAGTATTATATAGGAGGAGTACAGTGCAGAGTTTTGCTGACCAGTGACCACCAGTATACGTTGTCTGCCTGAAAAACGCTCCATGTCTGTGCTCAGTGTGCTGCATATATCTGTGCTCACACTGCTTTATTGTGGGTACTGGGGACCACCAGTATATTATATAGGAGGAGTACAGTGCAGAGTTTTGCTGACCAGTGACCACCAGTATACGTTGTCTGCCTGAAAAACGCTCCATATCTGTGCTCAGTGTGCTGCATATATCTGTGCTCACACTGCTTTATTGTGGGTACTGGGGACCACCAGTATATTATATAGGAAGAGTACAGTGCAGAGTTTTGCTGACCAGTGACCACCAGTATTATACGTTTTCTGCCTGAAAAACGCTCCATATCTGTGCTCAGTGTGCTGCATATATCTGTGCTCACACTGCTTTATTGTGGGTACTGGGGACCACCAGTATATTATATAGGAGGAGTACAGTGCAGAGTTTTGCTGACCAGTGACCACCAGTATTATACGTTGTCTGCCTGAAAAACGCTCCATATCTGTGCTCAGTGTGCTGCATATATCTGTGCTCACACTGCTTTATTGTGGGTACTGGGCACCACCAGTATATTATATAGGAGGAGTACAGTGCAGAGTTTTGCTGACCAGTGACCACCAGTATTATACGTTGTCTGCCTGAAAAACGCTCCATATCTGTGCTCAGTGTGCTGCATATATCTGTGCTCACACTGCTTTATTGTGGGGACTGGGGACCACCAGTATATTATATAGGAGGAGTACAGTGCAGAGTTTTGCTGACCAGTGACCACCAGTATTATACGTTGTCTGCCTGAAAAACGCTCCATATCTGTGCTCAGTGTGCTGCATGTATCTGTGCTCACACTGCTTTATTGTGGGTACTGGGGACCACCAGTATATTATATAGGAGGAGTACAGTGCAGAGTTTTGCTGACCAGTGACCACCAGTATACGTTGTCTGCCTGAAAAACGCTCCATATCTGTGCTCAGTGTGCTGCATATATCTGTGCTCACACTGCTTTATTGTGGGTACTGGGGACCACCAGTATATTATATAGGAAGACATAGGTGTGCGCAGGGGGGGTGCCTGGTGCGCAATGGCACCCCCTAATGTCCGGCACCCCAATCTCACATGCCTGATGCAGCAATCGCCGAGCAGGCAGATTACTGTCCCCTCTGCGCTGCACCCTGTCAGGACTGCACTACTGGCCGGACGCCTGGGTTAATCAAGGGTGCCACTGCCACCGGCTTTCAAATTCCCAGCTCCACCTCCACGTACAAAAACAGTGTGATGTTACGTGAGGAAGACAAGTTCAATACTGGCAGGCGGTCAGCAGCAGCATTGACACGTCACTCGTTTTTCCAGCAGCAGCAGTAACTAGTCTGCGACTGTCAGTGTCAGTAAGTGACTGCAGCTTGCAGGGGAAAGAGAGGGGGAGCAAGACCAGGCTGAGGAGGAGCACTGTAATTGCAGTGAGTGCCATCAGGGGTGTTTGTTTGGTGCACACCACAACATATGACAATGTATCTGCTTTATTAGGATTGGTACAAGGGTGGATATTTTATATGCGTTGACCATCAATAGATGGTGCTAGACATGCCCAAAAGGCGGTGCTAGACACACCCCTCCGACGGTGCACCCCCTAATCAAATGTGCTGCGCACGCCAGTGTGGAAGAGTACAGTGCAGAGTTTTGCTGACCAGTGACCACCAGTATTATACGTTCTCTGCCTGAAAAACGCTCCATATCTGTGCTCAGTGTGCTGCATATATCTGTGCTCACACTGCTTTATTGTGGGGACTGGGGACCACCAGTATATTATAAAGGAGGAGTACAGTGCAGAGTTTTGCTGACCAGTGACCACCAGTATTATACGTTGTCTGCCTGAAAAACGCTCCATATCTGTGCTCAGTGTGCTGCATATATCTGTGCTCACACTGCTTTATTGTGGGTACTGGGCACCACCAGTATATTATATAGGAGGAGTACAGTGCAGAGTTTTGCTGACCAGTGACCACCAGTATTATATGTTGTCTGCCTGAAAAACGCTCCATATCTGTGCTCAGTGTGCTGCATATATCTGTGCTCACACTGCTTTATTGTGGGTACTGGGCACCACCAGTATATTATATAGGAGAAGTACAGTGCAGAGTTTTGCTGACCAGTGACCACCAGTATTATACGTTCTCTGCCTGAAAAACGCTCCATATCTGTGCTGCATTGTAGTATATAGTAGGAGTACAGTGCATAATTTTGCTGACCACCAGTATATAATATATAGGAGTACGGTACAGAAGGCCACTGCTCTACCTACCTCCGTGTCGTCAAGTATACTATCCATCCATACCTGTGGTGCATTTCAGTTTTGCACAGTTTGTTGACCACCAGTATATAATATATAGCAGTACGGTACAGTAGGCCACTGCTCTACCTACCTCTGTGTCGTCAAGTATACTATCCATCCATACCTGTGGTGCATTTAAGTTTTGCACAGTTTGCTGACCACCAGTATATAATATATAGCAGTACGGTACAGTAGGCCACTGCTCTACCTACCTCTGTGTCGTCAAGTATACTATCCATCCATACCTGTGGTGCATTTAAGTTTTGCACAGTTTGCTGACCACCAGTATATAATATATAGCATTACGGTACAGTAGGCCACTGCTCTACCTACCTCTGTGTCGTCAAGTATACTATCCATCCATACCTGTGGTGCATTTCAGTTTTGCACAGTTTGCTGACCACCAGTATATAATATATAGCAGTACGGTACAGTAGGCCACTGCTCTACCTACCTCTGTGTTGTCAAGTATACTATCCATCCATACCTGTGGTGCATTTCAGTTGTGCGCAGTATATATAATAGTAGGCCATTGCTATTGATACTGGCATATAATTCCACACATTAAAAAATGGAGAACAAAAATGTGGAGGGTAAAATAGGGAAAGATCAAGATCCACTTCCACCTCGTGCTGAAGCTGCTGCCACTAGTCATGGCCGAGACAATGAAATGCCATCAACGTCGTCTGCCAAGGCCGATGCCCAATGTCATAGTAGAGAGCATGTAAAATCCAAAACACAAAAGTTCAGTAAAATGACCCAAAAATCTAAATTAAAAGCGTCTGAGGAGAAGCGTAAACTTGCCAATATGCCATTTACGACACAGAGTGGCAAGGAACGGCTGAGGCCCTGGCCTATGTTCATGGCTAGTGGTTCAGCTTCACATGAGGATGGAAGCACTCATCCTCTCGCTAGAAAACTGCAGTGCCACTCCTAGATGGGCCAGGTGTTTGTGTCGGCCACTTGGGTCGCTTAGCTTTGTCACACAGCTACCTCATTGCGCCTCTTTTTTTCTTTGCATCATGTGCTGTTTGGGGACTATTTTTTTGAAGTGCCATCCTGTCTGACACTGCAGTGCCACTCCTAGATGGGCCAGGTGTTTGTGTCGGCCACTTGGGTCTCTTAGCTTAGTCACACAGCTACCTCATTGCGCCTCTTTTTTTCTTTGCATCATGTGCTGTTTGGGGACTATTTTATTGAAGTGCCATCCTGTCTGACACTGCAGTGCCACTCCTAGATGGGCCAGGTGTTGTGTCGGCCACTTGGGTCGCTTAGCTTAGTCATCCAGCGACCTCGGTGCAAATTTTAGGACTAAAAATAATATTGTGAGGTGTGAGGTGTTCAGAATAGACTGAAAATGAGTGGAAATTATGGTTATTGAGGTTAATAATACTATGGGATCAAAATGACCCCCAAATTCTATGATTTAAGCTGTTTTTGAGGGGTTTTTGTAAAAAAAACACCCGAATCCAAAACACACCCGAATCCGACAAAAAATTTTCATGGAGGTTTTGCCAAAACACGTCCGAATCCAAAACACAGCAGCGGAACCGAATCTAAAACTAAAACACAAAACCCGAAAAATTTCCGGTGCACATCACTAATATATATATATATATATATATATATATATATATGTACAGTATATAGACTCAAATACACCTGGAACTCCTGAGACTCTCACGACAACTGCTTCGGTGCCCTCCCTGGCAGCATACGTCCATAAACAAGGGAGAATGTGGGCGTCACTCAAAAGTCTTGTTAGAATCTATCTATTGTTTCTTGTTGTTCTTTAGTGTTCACGTGTTCATGTAATTGTATTGTTTTTGTTGTAATGTGGGTGTTACATCCACATATTGTTAATTAAATGTAGGTAGTTATTTTTGTCCTTGAAAAAAGTCCGAAGAGACTAAGATGTCGGATTAAAACTGGCTGAATTTCACTGTTTGATGTCTGGAGATTGCTGGTTCTGTTCTATTATCTATCTATCTATCTATCTATCTATCTATCTATCTATCTATCTATCTATCTGTCTATCTGTCTATCTAACTACCAATCCGCAATCAGCTGACACTCAGATCCATAAATCCCACATGCTCAGGTTCCCCTCAAGAACAATCCATACCCAATGTAGAAATGATGGCACTGCAACACAATCATGTATTTCAAGCATGTAACGTTTTCAGCCCCATCATCAGGACATAGGGGTCTTTTTACTAAGCCTTGGACAGAGATAAAATGGGTGGAGATAAAGTACCTACCAACCAGCTCCTAACTGTCATTTTTCAAACCCAGCCTATGACATGGCAATTCGGAGCTGATTGGCTGGTACTTTATCTCCGTTTACTTTATCTCCATCTAAAGCTTAGTAAATAGACCCCATAGAGAGAGAGAGAGAGAGAGAGAAAATGTAGACAGTCTGCACTAGAGATGAGCGGGTTCAAGTCCGGATCTGAGTCAGGCTCGGGTTTTCAGAACGAGGCAAAACGTCATCATCCCGCTGTCAGATTCTCGCGGGGTTTGGATTCCATATAAGGAGCTGCGCGTCTCCGCCATTTTTACTCCTGCATTGGAGAGTGTAGAGAGAGGACTTGTCTCCATCCTCAGTGTCCTCTGTGGTAGTGTCTTGTGCTGTATTTGTCCAGTCACAGTGGTTGTGCCCTCTTGCTGCCATATGTCCATTGCTGCTGTGTTGTGCTGCATCAGTTCAGTGGTGGTGTATTGTGCTGCATCAGTCCAGTGGTAGTGTCCTGTGCATCAGCCATCAGTCATTCCAGTGACCAGGCATTTACAGTGTTTGTGTCCTCTTGCTGCCATATGTCCATTGCTGCTGTGTTGTGCTGCATCAGTTCAGTTTTGCTGTGATGCGCTGCATCAGACCAGTGGTAGTGTCCTGGCCATCAGTCATTCCAGTGACCAGGCAGTCACAGTGCTATACGCTGCTGCTATATGTCCACTGCTGCCGTATTACAATAATAACAACAAGTCCCTTACAGTGTTGCTGTGTTGTGCTGCATCAGACCAGTGATAGTGTCCTGGCCATCAGCCATTCCTGTGCCGCTTATTGTGTTATATAACTCCAAAAAAATAATGAAGAACAAATATTTGGAGGATAAAATAGGGAAAGATCAAGATCCACTTCCTCCTAGTGCTGAAGCTGCTGCCACTAGCCATGACATAGACGATGAAATGCCATCAACGTCGTCTGCCAAGGCCGATGCCTAATGTGATAGTAGAGGGCATGTAAAATCCAAAAAGCTCAGTAAAAAGACCCAAAAAAGGAGAAACGTAAACTTGCCAATATGCCATTTACGACACGGAGTGGCAAGGAACGGCTGAGGCCCTGGCCTATGTTCATGACTAGTGGTTCAGCTTCACATGACGATGGAAGCCCTCATAACTGAGGCCTTGACACTTATGTTGGTGTTAGACGTGCATCCGGTATCTGCCATTAGTGCAGTGGGATTTAGACAATTGATGGAGGTATTGTGTCCACGGTACCAAATCCCATCTAGATTCCACTTCACTAGGCAGGCGATACCGACATTTGCCATTTAATTCCAGTGATTTTGCCATTTAATTCCAGTGATTTTTGCCATTTAATTTCAGTGATTTGGACGTATAATTCCAGTGATTTGGACATATAATTAGTGATTTGGCCGTATAATTCCAATGATTTGGACGTATAATTCCAGTGATTTTTCCATTTAATTCCAGTGATTTGGACGTATAATTACATTGATTTTGCAGTATAATTCCAGTGATTTTGCCATTTAATTCCAGTGATTTTGCCATTTAATTCCAGTGATTTGGACGTATAATTCCAGTGATTTTACCATTTAATTCCAGTGATTTTGCCATTTAATTCCAGGGATTTGGACGTATAATTCCAGTGATTTGGACGCATAATTCCAGTGATTTGGACGCATAATTCCAGTGATTTTGCTATTTAATTCCAGTGATTTGGATGTATAATTCCAGTGATTTGGACGTATAATTCCAATGATTTGGACGAATAATTACATTGATTGTGCAGCATAATTCCAGTGATTTTGCCATTTAATTCCAGTGATTTGGACGTATAATTCCAGTGATTTGGATGTATAATTCCATTGGGAATTGTTTGTGTCACTTGTCTTAGTCATACTGCAGTCTCGGTGCACCTCTTTTTCTTTTTTGCATCTTGTGCTGTTTGGGGACTAGTTTTTGAATAGTGCCATCTTGTCTGCAACTGCAGTGCCACTCCTAGATGGGCCAGGTGTTTGTGCCGCACACTTGTGTCGCTTAGCTTGGTCATACAGCCACCTCGGTGCAACTTTTAGGCCTAAAAACAATATTGTGAGGTGTGAGGTGTTCAGAATAGACTGGAAATGAGTGGAAATGAATGCTATTGAGGTTAATAATACCGTAGGAGCAAAATTACCCCCAAATTCTATGATTTTAGCTGTTTGTATGTTTTTTTCAAAAATCATCCAGATCCAAAACCAAAACCAAAACCCGAAAGGGTTGTTTTGGCAAAACCAAGCCAAAACCAAAACACGAAAGTGGAATTAGAACCAAAACCAAAACACAAAACACAAGAAGTGCCAGCCGCACATCTCTACTATTTATGCAGAGAGAGGTGTTGCAGCATTAAAGTAGAGAGAGGTGCTGCAGCAGCTGAGGCAGAGAAAGGTGCTGCATCATCAATGTAGAGAGAGGTGCTGTAGCAGCCGAGGCAGAGAAAAGTGATGCAGCATCAATGTAGAGAGAGGTGCTGTAGCAGCCCAGGCAGAGAAAAGTGATGCAGCATCAATGTAGATAGAGGTGCTGTAGCAGCCGGGGCAGAGAGAGCTGCTGCAGCAGCCAAGGCAGAGAGTGGTGCTGAGGCAGAAAGAAGTGCTGCAGCCACCGGGGCAGAAAGATGTGTAGCAGCAGCCGGGACAGGGAGAGGTGCTGCAGCAGCCGGGGCAAAGAAAAGTGCTGCAGCAGCTTGGGCAGGCAGAGGTGCTGCAGCAGCCAGGGCAGAGAATGGTGCTGCAGGACAGAAGTAACCCTGCTGCACAGCTACAAGCAGGCAGTGAGACATATAAGGAGTGCAGAGCTCCGGCATGTGCCGGCTGTCAGTGACTTCTGTCACCTCTAACGTACCCTGTTCCCTAGCTAGTCTCTGAGTCAGGGTTAGTGTGCGCCCCTCTGCTTCTCCTCCTCCTGCTCTGTGGCTGCTTGTACAGTGGCCTGTGATATAGCAGGCGGAGTGAGGGAGGGTGGGGGGGAGACACAAGCAGCGCAACCTTTAACTTTCCAGCGCCCGAAGCTCGCGGAGCCACCCTCGCTACACCCCTGACTGCACGCCCACTGCAAGTGCATGCACATCCACTTCCTGCGATTGCATGCCCATTACAACTCTCATCTCGGTCCCCTAGTCATACACAGGACCTGATTCATGTTTGTAAGTAAAGCAAAAAAGTAAGCAACTGGGCAAAATCATGTTGCACTGCAGGTGGGGCAGATACATGCAGAGAGAATGCGATTTGAACTAACGATATGGACTATATAGTTCATATCGGTAGAAAACTTAGTACATATCACACATATGTATACAGCTTGCGATGACGATGCACGCTGTCATGGGGTCGGTATCGCAAGAAAAAGTAGACTGTGCAGGCAGGTCAATTTTGACTAGAAAATGTACAATCTAGTTTCTGGTATAGTCAAAACTGTCCATAGCAAAAATTGCACCATGTGTATAGTAGAGATGAGCGGGTTCGGTTCCTCGGAATCCGAACCCGCCCGAACTTCATGATTTTTTACACGGATCCGAGCGACTCGGATCTTCCCGCCTTGCTCGGTTAACCCGAGCGCGCCCGAACGTCATCATGACGCTGTCGGATTCTCGCGAGGCTCGGATTCTATCGCGAGACTCGGATTCTATATAAGGAGCCGCGCGTCGCCGCCATTTTCACACGTGCATTGAGATTGATAGTGAGAGGACGTGGCTGGCGTCCTCTCCGTTTAGAGAAGAAATAGATAGGAGAGTGAGAGTGAGACAGTGACACTTCATTTACTGGAGCTTAGGAGGAGTACTCAGACAGAGAGTGCAGAATTTTGCTGATAGTATTAGTTAGTTATAGTGACAGAGTGAGACAGTGACACTTCATTTACTGGAGCTTAGGAGGAGTACTCAGACAGAGAGTGCAGAATTTTGTTGATAGTATTAGTTAGTTATACTAGTGACTGACCAGTGACCACCAGTGCAGTTTTATATTATTTAATATAATCCGTTCTCTGCCTGAAAAAACGATACACAGTGACTCAGTCACATACCATATCTGTGCTCAGCCCAGTGTGCTGCATCATCTATGTATAATATCTGACTGTGCTCACACAGCTTAATTGTGGGGGAGACTGGGGAGCAGTTAGGTTATAGCAGGAGCCAGGAGTACATATTAAAATTAAACAGTGCACACTTTTTTTCTGCAGGAGTGCCACTGCCAGTGTGACTGACCAGTGACCTGACCACCAGTATAGTATACTATATTGTATTGTGATTGACTGTCTGCCTGTAAAAGTTAAACACACGTCGTGTGACTTGTGTGGTGTTTTTTTATTCTATAAAATAAAAAACTCATTCTGCTGACAGACAGTGTCCAGCAGGTCCGTCATTATATAATGTATACCTGTCCGGCTGCAGTAGTGATATATATATATATATTTTTATATCATTATTTATCATCCAGTCGCAGCAGACACAGTACGGTAGTTCACGGCTGTAGCTACCTCTGTGTCGGCACTCGGCAGTCCGTCCATAATTGTATACCACCTACCCATGTTTTTTTTTTTCTTTCTTCTTTATACATACTACATCTCATTATCATCCAGTCTATATTAGCAGCAGACACAGTACAGTACGGTAGTCCACGGCTGTAGCTACCTCTGTGTCGGCACTCGGCAGTCTGTCCATAATTGTATACCACCTACCCGTGGTTTTTTTTTCTTTCTTCTTTATACATACTACATCTCATTATCATCCAGTCTATATTAGCAGCAGACACAGTACAGTACGGTAGTCCACGGCTGTAGCTACCTCTGTGTCGGCACTCGGCAGTCCGTCCATAATTGTATACCACCTACCCGTGGTTTTTTTTTCTTTCTTCTTTATACATACTACATCTCATTATCAACCAGTCTATATTAGCAGCAGACACAGTACGGTAGTCCACGGCTGTAGCTACCTCTGTGTCGGCACTCGGCAGTCCGTCCATAATTGTATACCACCTACCCGTGGTTTTTTTTTCTTTCTTCTTTATACATACTACATCTCATTATCATCCAGTCTATATTAGCAGCAGACACAGTACAGTACGGTAGTCCACGGCTGTAGCTACCTCTGTGTCGGCACTCGGCAGTCCATCCATAATTGTATACCACCTACCCGTGGTTTTTTTTTCCTTTCTTCTTTATACATACTACATCTCATTATCATCCAGTCTATATTAGCAGCAGACACAGTACAGTACGGTAGTCCACGGCTGTAGCTACCTCTGTGTCGGCACTCGGCAGTCCGTCCATAATTGTATACCACCTACCCGTGGTTTTTTTTTTCTTTCTTCTTTATACATACTACATCTCATTATCATCCAGTCTATATTAGCAGCAGACACAGTACAGTACGGTAGTCCACGGCTGTAGCTACCTCTGTGTCGGCACTCGGCAGTCCATCCATAATTGTATACCACCTACCCGTGGTTTTTTTTTTCTTTCTTCTTTATACATACTACATCTCATTATCATCCAGTCTATATTATCAGCAGACACAGTACAGTACGGTAGTCCACGGCTGTAGCTACCTCTGTGTCGGCACTCGGCAGTCCGTCCATAATTGTATACCACCTACCCGTGTTTTTTTTTTCTTTCTTCTTTATACATACTACATCTCATTATCAACCAGTCTATATTAGCAGCAGACACAGTACGGTAGTCCACGGCTGTAGCTACCTCTGTGTCGGCACTCGGCAGTCCGTCCATAATTGTATACCACCTACCCGTGGTTTTTTTTTTCTTTCTTCTTTATACATACTACATCTCATTATCATCCAGTCTATATTAGCAGCAGACACAGTACAGTACGGTAGTCCACGGCTGTAGCTACCTCTGTGTCGGCACTCGGCAGTCCGTCCATAATTGTATACCACCTACCCGTGGTTTTTTTTTTCTTTCTTCTTTATACATACTACATCTCATTATCATCCAGTCTATATTAGCAGCAGACACAGTACAGTACGGTAGTCCACGGCTGTAGCTACCTCTGTGTCGGCACTCGGCAGTCCGTCCATAATTGTATACCACCTACCCGTGGTTTTTTTTTCTTTCTTCTTTATACATACTACATCTCATTATCATCCAGTCTATATTAGCAGCAGACACAGTACAGTACGGTAGTCCATGGCTGTAGCTACCTCTGTGTCGGCACTCGGCAGTCCATCCATAATTGTATACTAGTATCCATCCATCTCCATTGTTTACCTGAGGTGCCTTTTAGTTGTGCCTATTAAAATATGGAGAACAAAAATGTTGAGGTTCCAAAATTAGGGAAAGATCAAGATCCACTTCCACCTCGTGCTGAAGCTGCTGCCACTAGTCATGGCCGAGACGATGAAATGCCAGCAACGTCGTCTGCCAAGGCCGATGCCCAATGGCATAGTACAGAGCATGTCAAATCCAAAACACCAAATATCAGTAAAAAAAGGACTCCAAAACCTAAAATAAAATTGTCGGAGGAGAAGCGTAAACTTGCCAATATGCCATTTACCACACGGAGTGGCAAGGAACGGCTGAGGCCCTGGCCTATGTTCATGGCTAGTGGTTCAGCTTCACATGAGGATGGAGGCACTCAGCCTCTCGCTAGAAAAATGAAAAGACTCAAGCTGGCAAAAGCAGTAGCACCGCAAAGAACTGTGCGTTCTTCGAAATCCCAAATCCACAAGGAGAGTCCAATTGTGTCGGTTGCGATGCCTGACCTTCCCAACACTGGACGTAAAGAGCATGCGCCTTCCACCATTTGCACGCCCCCTGCAAGTGCTGGAAGGAGCACCCGCAGTCCAGTTCCTGATAGTCAGATTGAAGATGTCAGTGTTGAAGTACACCAGGATGAGGAGGATATGGGTGTTGCTGGCGCTGGGGAGGAAATTGACCAGGAGGATTCTGATGGTGAGGTGGTTTGTTTAAGTCAGGCACCCGGGGAGACACCTGTTGTCCGTGGGAGGAATATGGCCGTTGACATGCCTGGTGAAAATACCAAAAAAATCAGCTCTTCGGTGTGGAAGTATTTCACCAGAAATGCGGACAACATTTGTCAAGCCGTGTGTTCCCTTTGTCAAGCTGTAATAAGTAGGGGTAAGGACGTTAACCACCTCGGAACATCCTCCCTTATACGTCACCTGCAGCGCATTCATAATAAGTCAGTGACAAGTTCAAAAACTTTGGCCGACAGCGGAAGCAGTCCACTGACCAGTAAATCCCTTCCTCTTGTAACCAAGCTCACGCAAACCACCCCACCAACTCCCTCAGTGTCAATTTCCTCCTTCCCCAGGAATGCCAATAGTCCTGCAGGCCATGTCACTGGCAATTCTGACGAGTCCTCTCCTGCCTGGGATTCCTCCGATGCATCCTTGCGTGTAACGCCTACTGCTGCTGGCGCTGCTGTTGTTGCTGCTGGGAGTCGATGGTCATCCCAGAGGGGAAGTCGTAAGCCCACTTGTACTACTTCCAGTAAGCAATTGACTGTCCAACAGTCCTTTGCGAGGAAGATGAAATATCACAGCAGTCATCCTGCTGCAAAGCGGATAACTGAGGCCTTGACAACTATGTTGGTGTTAGACGTGCGTCCGGTATCCGCCGTTAATTCACAGGGAACTAGACAATTTATTGAGGCAGTGTGCCCCCGTTACCAAATACCATCTAGGTTCCACTTCTCTAGGCAGGCGATACCGAGAATGTACACGGACGTCAGAAAAAGACTCACCAGTGTCCTAAAAAATGCAGTTGTACCCAATGTCCACTTAACCACGGACATGTGGACAAGTGGAGCAGGGCAGGGTCAGGACTATATGACTGTGACAGCCCACTGGGTAGATGTATGGACTCCCGCCGCAAGAACAGCAGCGGCGGCACCAGTAGCAGCATCTCGCAAACGCCAACTCTTTCCTAGGCAGGCTACGCTTTGTATCACCGCTTTCCAGAATACGCACACAGCTGAAAACCTCTTACGGCAACTGAGGAAGATCATCGCGGAATGGCTTACCCCAATTGGACTCTCCTGTGGATTTGTGGCATCGGACAACGCCAGCAATATTGTGTGTGCATTAAATATGGGCAAATTCCAGCACGTCCCATGTTTTGCACATACCTTGAATTTGGTGGTGCAGAATTTTTTAAAAAACGACAGGGGCGTGCAAGAGATGCTGTCGGTGGCCAGAAAAATTGCGGGACACTTTCGGCGAACAGGCACCACGTACAGAAGACTGGAGCACCACCAAAAACTACTGAACCTGCCCTGCCATCATCTGAAGCAAGAAGTGGTAACGAGGTGGAATTCAACCCTCTATATGCTTCAGAGGTTGGAGGAGCAGCAAAAGGCCATTCAAGCCTATACAATTGAGCACGATAAAGGAGGTGGAATGCACCTGTCTCAAGTGCAGTGGAGAATGATTTCAACGTTGTGCAAGGTTCTGATGCCCTTTGAACTTGCCACACGTGAAGTCAGTTCAGACACTGCCAGCCTGAGTCAGGTCATTCCCCTCATCAGGCTTTTGCAGAAGAAGCTGGAGACATTGAAGGAGGAGCTAACACGGAGCGATTCCGCTAGGCATGTGGGACTTGTGGATGGAGCCCTTAATTCGCTTAACAAGGATTCACGGGTGGTCAATCTGTTGAAATCAGAGCACTACATTTTGGCCACCGTGCTCGATCCTAGATTTAAAACCTACCTTGGATCTCTCTTTCCGGCAGACACAAGTCTGCTGGGGTTGAAAGACCTGCTGGTGACAAAATTGTCAAGTCAAGCGGAACGCGACCTGTCAACATCTCCTCCTTCACATTCTCCCGCAACTGGGGGTGCGAGGAAAAGGCTCAGAATTCCGAGCCCACCCGCTGGCGGTGATGCAGGGCAGTCTGGAGCGACTGCTGATGCTGACATCTGGTCCGGACTGAAGGACCTGACAACGATTACGGACATGTCGTCTACTGTCACTGCATATGATTCTCTCAACATTGAAAGAATGGTGGAGGATTATATGAGTGACCGCATCCAAGTAGGCACGTCACACAGTCCGTACTTATACTGGCAGGAAAAAGAGGCAATTTGGAGGCCCTTGCACAAACTGGCTTTATTCTACCTAAGTTGCCCTCCCACAAGTGTGTACTCCGAAAGAGTGTTTAGTGCCGCCGCTCACCTTGTCAGCAATCGGCGTACGAGGTTACATCCAGAAAATGTGGAGAAGATGATGTTCATTAAAATGAATTATAATCAATTCCTCCGCGGAGACATTCACCAGCAGCAATTGCCTCCACAAAGTACACAGGGAGCTGAGATGGTGGATTCCAGTTGACGAATTGATAATCTGTGAGGAGGGGGATGTACACGAATTGATAATCTGTGAGGAGGGGGATGTACACGGTGATATATCGGAGGATGATGATGAGGTGGACATCTTGCCTCTGTAGAGCCAGTTTGTGCAAGGAGAGATTAATTGCTTCTTTTTTGGGGGGGGTCCAAACCAACCCGTCATATCAGTCACAGTCGTGTGGCAGACCCTGTCACTGAAATGATGGGTTGGTTAAAGTGTGCATGTCCTGTTTTGTTTATACAACATAAGGGTGGGTGGGAGGGCCCAAGGACAATTCCATCTTGCACCTCTTTTTTCTTTTATTTTTCTTTGCGTCATGTGCTGTTTGGGGAGGGTTTTTTGGAAGGGACATCCTGCGTGACACTGCAGTGCCACTCCTAGATGGGCCCGGTGTTTGTGTCGGCCACTAGGGTCGCTTATCTTACTCACACAGTCAGCTACCTCATTGCGCCTCTTTTTTTCTTTGCGTCATGTGCTGTTTGGGGAGGGTTTTTTGGAAGGGACATCCTGCGTGACACTGCAGTGCCACTCCTAGATGGGCCCGGTGTTTGTGTCGGCCACTAGGGTCGCTTATCTTACTCACACAGTCAGCTACCTCATTGCGCCTCTTTTTTTCTTTGCGTCATGTGCTGTTTGGGGAGGGTTTTTTGGAAGGGCCATCCTGCGTGACACTGCAGTGCCACTCCTAGATGGGCCCGGTGTTTGTGTCGGCCACTAGGGTCGCTTATCTTACTCACACAGTCAGCTACCTCATTGCGCCTCTTTTTTTCTTTGCGTCATGTGCTGTTTGGGGAGGGTTTTTTGGAAGGGACATCCTGCGTGACACTGCAGTGCCACTCCTAGATGGGCCCGGTGTTTGTGTCGGCCACTAGGGTCGCTTATCTTACTCACACAGCTACCTCATTGCGCCTCTTTTTTTCTTTGCGTCATGTGCTGTTTGGGGAGGGTTTTTTGGAAGGGACATCCTGCGTGACACTGCAGTGCCACTCCTAGATGGGCCCGGTGTTTGTGTTGGCCACTAGGGTCGCTTATCTTACTCACACAGTCAGCTACCTCATTGCGCCTCTTTTTTTCTTTGCGTCATGTGCTGTTTGGGGAGGGTTTTTTGGAAGGGACATCCTGCGTGACACTGCAGTGCCACTCCTAGATGGGCCCGGTGTTTGTGTCGGCCACTAGGGTCGCTTATCTTACTCACACAGTCAGCTACCTCATTGCGCCTCTTTTTTTCTTTGCGTCATGTGCTGTTTGGGGAGGGTTTTTTGGAAGGGACATCCTGCGTGACACTGCAGTGCCACTCCTAGATGGGCCCGGTGTTTGTGTCGGCCACTAGGGTCGCTTATCTTACTCACACAGTCAGCTACCTCATTGCGCCTCTTTTTTTCTTTGCGTCATGTGCTGTTTGGGGAGGGTTTTTTGGAAGGGACATCCTGCGTGACACTGCAGTGCCACTCCTAGATGGGCCCGGTGTTTGTGTCGGCCACTAGGGTCGCTTATCTTACTCACACAGTCAGCTACCTCATTGCGCCTCTTTTTTTCTTTGCGTCATGTGCTGTTTTGGGAGGGTTTTTTGGAAGGGACATCCTGCGTGACACTGCAGTGCCACTCCTAGATGGGCCCGGTGTTTGTGTCGGCCACTAGGGTCGCTTATCTTACTCACACAGTCAGCTACCTCATTGCGCCTCTTTTTTTCTTTGCGTCATGTGCTGTTTGGGGAGGGTTTTTTGGAAGGGACATCCTGCGTGACACTGCAGTGCCACTCCTAGATGGGCCCGGTGTTTGTGTCGGCCACTAGGGTCGCTTATCTTACTCACACAGCGACCTCGGTGCAAATTTTAGGACTAAAAATAATATTGTGAGGTGTGAGGTATTCAGAATAGACTGAAAATGAGTGGAAATTATGGTTTTTGAGGTTAATAATACTTTGGGATCAAAATGACCCCCAAATTCTATGATTTAAGCTGTTTTTTAGGGTTTTTTGAAAAAAACACCCGAATCCAAAACACACCCGAATCCGACAAAAAAAATTCGGTGAGGTTTTGCCAAAACGCGGTCGAACCCAAAACACGGCCGCGGAACCGAACCCAAAACCAAAACACAAAACCCGAAAAATTTCCGGCGCTCATCTCTAGTGTATAGTCAATATCAGTGGTTTTGGGTTCCGGGGAGTTCAATGGAAATCGCATAGTGCATATCGGCCACATAGGCAGAATCGTACCATGTGTATGCGGCATTAGATTTGGGTTGGGCGTGTTTAAACTGCAATCTAAATTGCAGTGTGGGCTATATGCAAAACCAGCCAGTATTTACCCTGCACAGAAAAATATAAAGGTATTTGCTCCCTGGCATGGACACATGCTTTGTTCCAGACTCAAAGTTACTTGCTTTTATACTCTACTAATATCCCTGTTCCACTGCCTTGAAAAATCTGTGTTTTTGCACATAAATGCGCAACAACCTGAGTTTTTCCTCAGTGGAAAATGGTAAATAAAAAAAACCCAGGTCCAGTTACCCGGGAATCCAACCCATGTAGCAAACAGGGTTGGACACAGGTAGGACTTAGGTTAATATACTCATTTACAGCATGCTGAGAACCTATTCCTCCTGAACCGCAGTGTCCAGCACGCAGTCGAGAGGTTGGGGACACGGTGCTTGCCGTCAGCGCTGTCTGTGCTGTCTGCCCAGCTTTGCAGACAGCAGCACCAGCCAGGTAAAGGTGTGTGCTGGAGGCTGGGGGAAGCCCAGCAGCTTCCAGAGAACTGGGCTTGCCCCCAGTGTGATGTGGGCAACTTCCATTAGGGGGTGTGTCCTAACAGGACAGAGGCCACGGCCCTCGGGTCCCAATGTGACGGTTTTCCTATTTGAATAAGACGCAGTGTCTGCAGTAATGTTTTTCATTATACCTCTTTTTAGAGAGATTAGGATTTCTTTCACAAGGTCAGAGATCCCTATGTAGAAAGAAAAAGCAATCAGTAATCTGTCAATCTGGGAAAAGGCAATATTGAGGTAAGAGATCTCAGTACATGAGTATACCATTAAGCACCATTAAGCATTACTGACATCTAGACTAAAGCTGCGAAATACAGTAATATACATGAACTAAACCTAAGAGTCTTCTATACAGTGAGAGAAAGGGCTAATGAGCAGAGGCAGTGACGCTACACATCAACAGTGTTGCTGAGAGAATGGACCCAGGTCTGATGGCGGGGCCCATTGAGAGCCCAGTGGGGGTCCCCTCCCCCTTACCTGGCAGGAGCAGCTGCAGCTCTTCTCCTCAGCCCAGCACACGCTGCTTAGTGCTGCGCTGTAGTATCGCCAGGGAGGTGCTTAAAATACAATTTACAAAAGTATTTTTTTCTAAGGGTGCATGGCCATGCCTCCTGTGATAAGGACATGCCCCTTGAAAAAGTACCAGGGCCCAACCAGGCTCTTAACTGCCCTGCACATTAATACAAGTGTGCCTGTGAAATCATCACTTTAGAAAGTAATAAAGGGTGGGTGAGAGGAGACACAAACAGAGAGGCGGCGAATTAAGCAAAATTACTGATAAAAATAAGAGAAGGGGGCTGACACAAACACGTATCCAGAGGTTAAAGTGGGGGGAGGGGAACGAGGTGGAACTGAGTTTGACCACCTGTAGTGGTAGGGCGAATCAGTTCCACAACCTCCATTGCCTTGCACAGTAATGCCAACAGAAAAGCCCACTCCATCACCTACATCAATAGATGATGCAGACGACGCTAGTGTTACTGATGAGCTGCAGCCTCCTCCCTCTTCCTCAGGTCCTGGTGGCTCCATGGTCCTCCTCCATCTTCAGCCCTCCCTTCCTGGTACTCACACATGCTGTGTCTGTATTGTCAGCATTCACCCCCTCCTCAGCCCACAGTGGCTTCCTTTTCTGGCACGGTGTATGTGATGTCATGCTGTCACCGCTGCTGAAGTGAAGAAGGACCATGAAGAAGAGCAGGCTCTTTGCATCTTGAATACAAGATTAGAGGTGGCTGGAGGGACAAGAGAGGTGGGGAAGCTGCTGGAGGGATACAAGGTGTGGAGCTGCTGGAGGGAAACAGGTGATGAGCTGCTGGAGTGACAGAAGCAGAGATGTGTATAAGGGGCACTACTGTGGGCATTATGTGTACAGGCTGCACTATTGTGGTCATTATGGGTAATGGGCACTACAACTGTGGCAATTATGTGTAAGGGGTACTACTTTGGGCATTAAATAAAAGGGGCACTTCTGTGTGGCATAACGTGTATAAAGGGTACTAATGTGTAGCACAATGTAAATAAAGGGTACTACTGAGTGACATAACATGAATAAGGGACATTACTATGTGGTATAATACAAATCAGGGGCACTGCATGTGGTGTAATGTGAAAAATATTCTGCTGCTTTGCGGTGTCATTTGAATGGGGTGTACTATTGTGTGACCACACAGTATTTTATGAGATCAATGTCCTTTTATAATATAGTTGAAGTGGGATGCTTAAAACACTAGCACTGGCCCTGGCTCCTTAATGGGATTCTGGTGTAAATGAGTTCCACCACCTCTACATGACCACTTTAAGCCATGCACGTATCTGACAGCCACTTCTATTCAAAATATAGAACACTATGAATATTATTAACTCTTAGCTATCTATTATGATAGAATTGTCCAGGGAACAGCGCTGGTGGCGGCTTTAGTCAGTGGGTGTCGATTAAGGATCTCCAAACACCAAACTTCAACATAAAAGTGAATACATTTGTAACATAGTAATTTTGTGATGAAAACAATAAACATATCAGCTATGGGGAAGGGTGGTAGTCATGTGACCGCCGGTCGGCTGACCGACAGTCACATGACCTCCTCCGTGAGCCCGACGGCTCACTATCCCGATGGTCGGCATGCCGACCAACAGGGACTATTTCCACTCGTGGGTGTCCATGACACCCATAGAGTGGGAATAGAACCCGTGGCGACCGCAGGCACTCGCCCTTCCCCGCCGGCATCCCGGCATCGGTATGCTGCCGGGATCCCGGCGTCGGTAAGGTGACCGGCGCTCAGGAGACCGCCGGTCACCCGTACTACACCCATGGGGAATGCTGACTCACTTCTTCCACCCTCACTAGCATGTGTGCTGCTTATACATACAGTATTTGCCAACATTGGGGGTAATTCCAAGTTGATCGCAGCAGGATTTTTGTTAGCAATTGGGCAAAACCATGTGCACTGCAGGGGAGGCAGATATAACATGTGCAGAGAGAGTTAGATTTGGGTGGGGTGTGTTCAATCTGCAATCTAATTTGCAGTGTAAAAATAAAGCAGCCAGTATTTACCCTGCACAGAAATAAAATAACCCACCCAAATCTAACTCTCTCTGCACATGTTATATCTGCCTCCCCTGCAGTGCACATGGTTTTGCCCAATTGCCATCAAAAATCCTGCTGCGATCAACTTGGAATTACCCCCATTATTTTTAATGCCATCCAGGAGAGCGCAGACACATGTGGGTAGAGTGGGGTTCATGGTAAGTGAATCGCAGCTTCCCAGCCCTACTTTCCATTTCTCAGTGCTTCAGCCAGCAGTAAAGTGAGCAATCTGCCTAGATTGTGCCTGCATGCAGGCCAATCTAGAATCAGCAATAGCGGCGTGCGGGACGGTGCATCGTTATCACTATGGGGCATACGCATGGGCACAGCCGTGCTTAATTTGTAAGCAATCTAGTCAGATTGCTTAGACATTAAGCACAGATCTCTACTATACACAGGCCTCACTGGGCTCTCCACTCATCTCCCTGCTGAGTCTCGCTGTGGCAGATTCTAGTGCTTTAGGAATCCACTGTATGTTACCAGCTTGTCCTTTCTCTGCCCTCTACTGCCCCTGGGTACATAACGTTAATCTGGAGTGCAGGAACCTGCCCTCCAGGGACTGAATAGGTGGCCAACAACTAACAATGCTTTTATTATTATGATTTTTTGCCTTTAAAACCTCTATAAGCGCCATAGGACACCAGGGGGTATATTTACTAAGAATCGTATTTGTGTCGATTTGGTGGGAGTTTCATCTCGAATTGTATCGATCGTGTTTTTTTGCAACTTTTTTAATAAATTGCGTCTTCTCTCGTATTTTCTGATGTCAATGTGATTCGTATTGTCGGGCAGTGTTTTACGGGAGTGATTAGTAAAACACTGCCGGACTTAACACAATGAATCCCGGACGGATCAGTGAGATCCGTGCAGGACTTCATTGTGTACATTATATGAAGTATGGAAAGTGTTAAAAATAGAAAAAACTATTGCGTGGGGTCCCCCCACCTAAGCATAACCAGCCTCGGGCTCTTTGAGCCGGTCCTGTTTGAAAAAATACAGGGGAAAATTAACGTAGGTTCCCCCCATATTTATGATCTTTTGGGGAAGACAGTCAGTCTAAAAGACAATGCACTGGTCTGAAATGATATCATATAATTATATTAACCAACCAATAGAAGAAATATAGTGTGTCTAGGCTATAAGGATCCAGAGACTGTTATTATATTGGGTTGGAGGTGCGCACCTAAGCATAAATTACAATGCGTTTCTTTGAGAGTTATTAGCGTAAACCACTAGTGGGTTTATCACTAAAAAGAGAGCTTACTGTGTGGTGCACTCTTTTGTAATGATTTTGTAAATGACAAAGTTAAAACGTAACTTTTATTAATCTCTTAAAATAAATCTCTTAATCAGGCATGGTACCCTGTTGATAGCCTGAGAGTATATGAATCGTGATGTGTTGCCCTAAAATGAAATAATAATATAAGTTTGTATCAAACTCCTCAATACAGATAGGGCAATTTCAACTGTGTTAAGCCATATAAAATTGTTAGAATTCTATTATATCAGCTCTAATTTATCAATGTATGAGAGCCTTCTTTAATTTAATTAGTGGTCTCTTACAAGAGTCTGATATTGCTGCCCCCTATAGAGTATCACCTCCAGCGTATGATGATATAATAATCAGTGATAGTAGGGTTTACATTAATTGAAAATATTAACATTGGTATAAAAGGAAAGGTTTTTTACATGCCACTGAGGGCTTGAGTGTCCAAATGGGTGGTCTTCAGGTTGCCGACTGTCGGGATCCCAGCTCACAGTATACCGGCGCCGGAATCTCGACAGCCAGCATACCGACAGTTTTTCTCCCTCGTGGGGTCCACAACCCCCCTGGAGGGAGAATAAATAGCGTGGTGCGCGTAGCGCGCCATCGTGCCCGCAGCGTGGCAAGCGCAGCGAGCCCGCAAGGGGCTCATTTACACTCACCACGCTGTCGGTATGCCGGTGGTCGGGCTTCCGGCGCTGATATGCTGGTCGCCGGGAGCCCGGCCGCCGGCATACCATACCACACCCGTCCAAATGTGTACTATATCTTTTTACCAGTCTGTTAGTCAAAGTTATATAAACCTGTGCAGTCAGCTATTAGATACAATTTAATACATAATTGTGTCCACTGAAATGGAGACAATGTATTGCTATAAGCCTGTTTGAAAAGAAATTAAAGTGATAGATAAACAGTGTCTAATACAAAAGAAATATAATCAATCAAATCAGTGAGTACATATAATAACAGATGCCGTATCCTCTCAACAATTTCTCCCTATAACAGATTAACAGATATATGCTTCTCCCTTCCAAGGAATAGAGTTGCACAATTGAGTTTGTTATAAGCTTAGACATGCACTTACATTTGTTGTGTACAGAAATGATCCGTTAATTATTAGTCAACAATTTAAACCAGACTGAAATTGTTATTGGTCCAAAACCGCATACAGATAGCGGTATAATTAACCCTTCTGAGAAGAAATAGGGTTCACCTAAATTAACTTGAACACTGTTAACGGCACAATAGGACCCTTAATTATAATCCATGTTCCTGTTCATATGATCATCTAGACATCTATCCCAGATTATATTGCACACATATATTGTTAATAAATGATTAGAAAGTAAATGTGGGTATGTTGATATAGATTGTGGGTGATCCCAATTAACTTTGCGGTTAACCGCAGACCGCAAAGTTCCCATCATTGGTTATAATGGTGCCGCGCTAAGCTACATTGTAACCAATGCGCTCCTCCTGATTGACAGTGCAGGAGCGCACAGCCAATCAGGAGAGTGACATGACATGGCGCTCCCTGATTGGCTGGCGGGACCTTCACTGACAGAAGTCACGGGGGGTCCCGCCAGTCGGGGAAAGGGGTTGAACCACTTTAGTAGCGTGGACCGGGTTTTTTTTATTTTTTTTAAATTTAAACAAGTACGTGGATTACGACGACAAAGAAGAGGACATATCTACACTGGATTGTTTGTAAGTATAATTTTATTTTTACAGGTAATCCGTGGATTCTACTGGACAAGTGGACGTGAATCGAAGAGTTGGAGGTAGGTAAGTACGTGAGTGTAAGTATAATTTTATTTTTACAGGTAATCCGTGGATTCTACTGGACAAGTGGACGTGAATCGAAGAGTTGGAGGTAGGTAAGTACGTGAGTGTGTAAGTGTGTGTAAATAAAATTGTACTGTCACAGTGTGTGTGTAGTGTTTTTTGGGGGGTATATTTTGTAGTAGAACTACAGGTACCAGTGAGCCCATTATTTCCCTACATGCTGGTACTTGTGGTTCTCCAAGTACCAGCTTGCTGGGGAGGCTTGCTGGGACTTGTAGTTCTTCTACAAAAAACAATATTCTTTAATTTTACACAAAGGCTATCAGCCTCCCATCCAACGCCCACGGATGGGGGGACAGCCTTGGGCTTCACCCCTGGCCCTTGGGTGGCTGGAGGGGGGGACCCCTTGATTTAAGGGGTCCCCATTCCTCCAGGGTACCTCGGCCAGGGGTGACTAGTTGGGGGGTAGTGCCACGGCCACAGGGACCTATATAAAAGTGTCCGCCGGCTGTGGCATTATCTCTGTGGCTAGTGGAGCCCGGTGCTGGTTTAAAAAATACGGTGGACCCCTACATGTTTTGTCCCCTGTATTTTTTGAACCAGGACCAGGCGCAGAGCCCGGTGCTGGTTGTTTAAATATGGGGGAACCCCAGTAATTTTTCCCCCTGTATTTTTACAACCAGGACCGGCACAAAGAGCCCGAGGCTGGTTATGCTTAGGAGGGGGGACCCCACGCAATTTTTTTCTTTAATTTATCACACTTTCACATCCCTACCCACAGATAAGCATGCACGGATCTCACTGATCCGTGCATACCTATCAGTATATGGATTAAAAAAGCAGGTCTATTTTAAAACTGCTTTTTTTTACGAATTCTATGATTTACCGGCAGTGTTTGGCTTTTGCCGGCAGTGATTGTGAATACGAATTCTTAGTAAATTACTGAGTTGTATAAAATAACAGGCGTGTTTGACCGATGGTGTAGTCATTCGTATTTGTGATCTCTGCCGTTAAAACAAATATGAATGCCCTCATCACTGCCGAGATTTCTGTTTAGTACATTCCCGAGAGGGCACTTTGAAAAAAAAAAAATCGGTAAAAATCTGGAACTTAGTAAATATACCCCCCGGTAAAATAAGACTTGACAGTGTAATAAGACGTACATAAAATGAGAATGGCAATACATGGTTGTAGTCATAGTTGTATATGTTCTGGAAGTGACTGTAGACATGAGCATTTTATGGCCTACCTGATACAACATCCATGCTTATGCATACAGTCCGTACTCATCCCCATTATTAGAAAAATATATAATCCATGTTGTGAAAAACAGATCATCAATATTTATGGCACAAAATACTAAAAAGTGGCTGCATTCCCAGAATAAGCCACATAACTTATGGAAATATTTCTTTCTTTTGTTCAGTCTTTCACATGATGAAAATGTGCATATCATTGCAAAGTCTGTCACTGCACCAAACTCCTGTTTGCAGTTAAACCGACATGTGTTGTGACAAACAGCTGAAATGAAATGGAATTTTTCCCCTTTGATGCGGCTCTACAAAAATCAAACAAAGAAAGACATACATTAATTTTGAACATGTGCAGAGACTTGGATTGCAGCACAACACCAAAATGTGTTGCACATTGTATTCAAATGGGTGTCGGAAAAGTTAACTTTAATGGCAAACATGTTTCAAAACTCATTTTGCTTCATACTGAAGAATTTCAATAACTCGGTTATGACTGAAAGATCAGACACACTCCCCTATATTCTGATATAATGGTCCAGAGAAGAGCCCTTTCTCCCATTTGGAAAAGACACATTAGGCAGCCTGATCCTAGGAACAGGTGATCTCACCGTGGATGCTACCAAGACCCTCATCCACGCAATGGTTATCTCCAGATTGGACTACTGTAACCGCCTCCGATCTGGCCTCCCTGACTCTTACCCTCTCCACTCCAATCTATCCTTATTACTGCCCGGCTCATCTTCCTCTCCAAACATACTACGTCTTCCTCCCCTCACCTACAATTCAAGCTTTTTACACTCACTTACAAATCACTCACTCATTCATCTCCCATTTACACCTCTGACCTCATCTACCCTCACACTCCTGCCTCCCTCTTTGCTCCACAAATGAATGCCGTCTTTTCTGCCAACTGATTACTTCCTCCCGCCTCCAAGATTTTACTCATTCTGTTCCCAGAATTTGGATAGCCTACTGTATATACCTGACTCACGCCTCTATACAGAAACATGATTGGAGATGTGAAATGCCTGCAATAAAAATACATTATTCTGAATGTATGACGAGTCTGATGCATCTCAAGATGTACCAAGATCTGTGACAGCAACATATGCTTTTGGCACAGAGATGTGGCTTCTTAGTGATAGCAGCAAATGCAAGCATTACCCAATTTGTACACATGTAATACTGTAATGAAGTGTCATGTATATAAGTTATAATAGTAGAGAGTTACCACCTGCGCACCGAGGCGATGCTGTCTAATGAATATGGCGAGCTGCTAATGTTTGTAGGTGATCTATCCTACTACGCAAATTACAAAGTATGGGAAACACTGCGCTCAGCCCCTGATGTCTTACCGTACAGAATGTCAGTGTTATCTCTATGTACATGCAGTCTGAATTCTTAATGTGTTGTAAATGGGAGCCAAATGTTTCATCAATTTATGTCAAACAGGTGAAAAATGCACAGTGTGGGTACCAAAATAACCTTTTAATGAGGAGTCACAGTGCTCCTACCAGACAACTTGTTAATGCTGTAAGTTATCCTGTTCGCAATGAGAAGTTAATTCTGTCCATGCAAATGGCGTGAATTAGTCCCATATAAAATCCCTTTAAAAGTCTCTAATCACTATTATTTGTCCAGCAAAATTACTGCACCTACATGATCCGATTACCAAAGTATATGATCAAATGCTGATCGCAAATGGATGTGGTTTAAAGCTGGTATTGCGCTCGGAGCAATCCTTGGTGCTGCTGACCGCAGCAAATGTTTAGTTGAACAATACAAATACGTGGTGGGGGATATATGTTCTGGGGGTGCGGTGTCCCGTAACCCTCAGGTACATATATTTACCCTTCTTCTTCTGATCGTCCTCGTCTGCCGGCTCCCGCTGCGCTTCCTTCCTTCCCCGTCCCGGTCCCAGGCAGGTGTGGATCCTATGTGTGCAAGCCTACACACTGATGAGTGAGCCTCCGGGACAGCGAGACCACCGGCGGCTGCGGCACTTCCGGGTACTGTTACCCTGGTGTGGGTGTTCAGTCCCTGGCACGCTGCAGCGCTGACGGCAGCTCAGCCTTAATTGGCCTTCCTCTGGGAGTAGTGTATAGCAATCTATACACTACTCCCAGAGGAAGGCCAATTAAGGATGAAACGCGTTGGAGAAACAAGACACTTATTCACATAGACTATCTGCAAAGAACCGCCGATAGCCTCCACCGACTTGTTCCCCCAGTCTCCTTCACTGCTAGTGAAGTGGAGCCACCGTCAGCGCTGCAGCGCGCCAGGGACTGAACATCCACACCAGGGTAACAGTACCCGGAAGTGCCGCAGCCGCCGGTGGTCTCGCTGTCCCGGAGGCTCACTCATCAGTGTGCAGGCTTGCACACATAGGATCCACACCTGCCTGGGACCGGGACGGGGAAGGAAGAAAGCGCAGCGGGAGCCGGCAGACGAGGACGATCAGAAGTAGAAGGGTAAATATATGTACCTGAGGGTTACGGGACACCGCACCCCCAGAACATATATCCCCCACCACGTATTTGTATTGTCCAACTAAACATTTGCTGCGGTCAGCAGCACCAAGGATTGCTCCGAGCGCAATACCAGCTTTAAACCACATCCATTTGCGATCAGCATTTGATCATATACTTTGGTAATCGGATCATGTAGGTGCAATAATTTTGCTGGACAAATAATAGTGATTAGAGACTTTTAAAGGGATTTTATATGGGACTAATTCACGCCATTTGCATGGACAGAATTAACTTCTCATTGTGAACAGGATAACTTACAGCATTAACAAGTTGTCTGGTAGGAGCACTGTGACTCCTCATTAAAAGGTTATTTTGGTACCCACACTGTGCATTTTTCACCTGTTTGACATAAATTGATGAAACATTTGGCTCCCATTTACAACACATTAAGAATTCAGACTGCATGTACATAGAGATAACACTGACATTCTGTACGGTAAGACATCAGGGGCTGAGCGCAGTGTTTCCCATACTTTGTAAGTTATAATAGTGTCTGGACAGAGAGTTTAATAAATGTGAAAGCTGCATTTTCCATGTAAAATACAATTAATTATAGACAGAAATATAAACTAAAAGAACAAATTCAGATGCAATCAGCCAATCAGAAGTGGCTGGTGATCAACGTCATGAGGAAACGGTGGATAAAATTGATGCCAAATAGATGTTCTCTGTGTTTGTGATGCTTTCCTCCAGACACTCTAGTTTCCTCCCACAAAGCCCAAAGAACATAATTCATACTTACATAATGTTTGCTGCTCACCTCCAGAGATCTCACAAAGGAAAGTCCATGGTATCAATGTGGGGGTATGGTGATGTCAATTCAGTCATCATCCACCCTCCTGCTGCACCTGCTGGTGCGATTCATACCCCTTTCACATCGCACAAATAAGCCGGTATCAACCCGGTATATTGCCGAGTCAACATAGATCACTGTGTGATGTGAAAGGGGCCATGGAGAATTCCCGGGTTGCCTGACCCGGTTATTCAACCCAGGTTATAACAAGTGTTATTCCTGGGTTGAATACCTGGTCAGTTGCAGTGTGAACGGGTTCCCGGGTCAATGTGACCCAGGACCTGTTCACTACAAAGGGAGAGGCGGTGCGGAGATGAGCTAATCTCCCAGCTCTGCCTCCGCCCCTCCACCACTGCCGGCTCCGCCCCCGCCGGTATGGCAACCCGGCCCAGCATATTGCCAGGTTGGGAAACCTGGTGTTAGGGTCCAATGCTGGCTCCCACCTGGGAAGGACCCATTTCCTATTCCCAGGTGGGATCCGGCATTGGAGATGTGAAAAGGGGTATCACTGTATCACATGATTCCTCACAAATTATATCATCACATTCATCCTGCCAGTAGGGTGGATTACTCTGCCAGGAGTCTGTGGAGTCTCACAGACATTCCTGGAGAGTAGAGAAGTATGACATATTAGTAGGTTAATTGGACTCTGAAAAAACTTGACCTTAGCATTATGTATATGTTAGGATATCTAGGCTGTAAGCTCCAATGGGACAGGAACTGATGTGAATGATTACTTAGGGTGAAATATATTTGATTTCACTGCCCCGAGCAGTATTGCATGCCCGACGGCAGCTACTCAATTGTTTCTGTTGATGGGCGCAATGGAATGATTTCTGCTAGCTGCCTCCTGAGGGGAGAAATTGGTGAAAAAGCCATGTTTTAGGCACACAAACTGCTGGTTGGGCACACTAACCAGGACTTTAGCTGGGTTTAACTGTTTATGTGATTAAACCTGGTCTATTTGGGCACAAGGTGGGTGCAAATTAATTGACCCCCCCCCCCCTTAAAATAGCAACTAGTCCGATATATGGCGAAAGGTGCTCTATAAATAAATATTATTATTATCGCCATCACTGTTTATTATGCACCAAGTGTCATGCACCGCCAAGAGATATTACTGCAGACAGGCACATATGTCTTTGTCCATGACTAACTTGCTTGCATTTACAGTATATGAAACATGCACTTACTGTTTTTGTCCTATGCTACAAACGATATGTTAACTTTCATTTGCTGTACTTATCAAGTTACACTATTACTATTTTTTTTGTACAATGACAAAGAGATTCCATAAATGAATGCTGCCTCTCCTCCCAACTAATTACTTTCTCCCGCTCCCACCTCCAAAATTTTGCCCATGCTGTACCCTACCACTGGAACTCTCTCCCTAGCAGAATCTCCACCTCTCTATAAAATGTCAAACGGGCTCTCAAGACCAACTTCTTCATCAGAGCCTTCCAGCTTTCATCCTAACTCACTGCTCCATGCTCCTGGCTCACTGTCCCTTTTTTCTGTGCCACTCCTGTCTGCCTATCCCTCCCCTTTAGACTATAAGCTCTCACAAGCAGGGCCTTATTCCCTCATGTGTTTTTCCTTCCCTCACTTAAACCATCATCTTCCTACCTCCAACAACAACACTCCAAACTTTTGCGTTCAGCTGTTCTGCTGCTCATTTGGGTCTTATGACTGCTAATGCAGCAATGTTTACAAAACTTGTAGTCTAGGTTTTGCTATATTTTGTACTGTAAGTAACTTTTTCTTGTTTTGCTCATACGGTACTTTGTAAGGCATTGTGGCACCATGTAAATAAAGCATAATAATAATAATAATAATAATAATAATAATAATAATGTGTAGGATGTGATTCAATCTGTATATGGACAGTAAAGTAAAAAAAAAAATTCTAGCCCCCTCTTCCTTATGCCATCATATAAATGAAAGGAGAGGTTAGAGTTCAGAGATCAAGTAACAATCTCTTGGGAAGGAGTATGAGTGCTGAAATTCAGATGATTTCCAGAGATATTTGGGAAGATTAAGTTATAGAGGGACATCCAAGAAAATTACTTTCAACTTCATATAAAAGAGATATCAATATGGCTCTTTAGAGAAAGCTGTGTTGTTACAACTTTACTGTCATATATCAGTGGATTAATATGGTTAACATCTTATTATCCTATTATTATTTGCTGTTGTTGTTAGGATCTCCTGCTCTGTGCTGCCACGTCGCCATGGCAACCGGGAGGCAAGTGTTAGCGAAGTAACCTGAGCGCAGCTGATACTCCGGTCCGGGTTTTTACTGTGTAGTGGTTACAGGCTCTGTGCACGGCAGTGAATCCGGCGCTGGTTTTGTGCTCACAGTCTGTGAGGTCTGAGTGGGGCGTGGACAGCACCTGCTATATAAACCATCCTCTCAGGCTAGGCAAATGCTGCTGAATCTTTGTTTGTTAGTCAGTTCCAGAGAGTTAGCTAGTACTGTGTGACTTTGTATTTACTTGTTGCTTACTGCGAATAGGCCTTGGGATACGGTACTTCATTCTGCCAATCCGGACCTAGCAGTAAGACTGGAGTCAGTTGTTTGACCTGCTGGGGTTCTTTTGCTATTCTGTGAACCCAGCAGGTTTGCGGCTGTACTCTCAGACCTGCTTGCTTAATCCTCCCTCACTGTGCAGGGCGTCCAGGTGTCAGTTTAGTGTCAGTAAGCTGAACCTGTGCCCTGCAAGTGGGGGTTAGGATTGTGGATACTCTCCTTGTATCTATATTTCTATCTCTGACCAAGGAGTTTATTCCCGCACCCGTTGGTAACCCTTTGGGTTTTTTTCTGTTGCTCTTAGCAACATCATTTCAGGTGCTCCACATGTTAAATCACTACACATCGCTTCATTGTCCGCTCTATTCCATCTGAGCATTCCTGACACTAGGGAGACACCCAATTCCTGAGCCTTTGGGCTTCTCCGTTCACTTTGTGTTTATTAGTTATTCCATCACCTCCTGTGTATGTTATGTTATACTGTCTGTGAGTTTGTTTGCTTTGCTTCCCTCTCTGTTCATACACCGGTATACTCCTGTTAGCACTGGTGTGCGTAACATATTCAGCAGCCCTACTCCTGTTGAAATTTTGTGGGAATATGGAGCATACCCCTCAAAATACTTTGCAACAGGTGGTCGATCAGGTGCAGGTCCTGACTCGACAATTTAATGAGATGTCCATTAAAATGAACACCCCGCAGGCCGCTAGCGGAGCTCCCGCAGCAGCAGCGGCAAGTTCAGGGGTTAAGGAGCCGAAAGTAAATCTCCCGGATCGTTTTTCTGGAGATCGCTCGCAGTTCTTTTGTTTCAAGCAGAGCTGTAAGCTATATTTCAGACTTAGACCCCAGTCTTCTGGGTCGGAGATTCAGCGGGTGGGCATGGTGATTTCCTTGCTACAAGGAGACCCACAGGTCTGGGCATATGGGTTACAGCCTGACTGTCCGTCGCTTAAAAGTGTTGATGCTTTTTTTACGGCACTGGGCATTTTGTATGATGACCCTAAGCAAGGGCAAGGGCGAAGGCCAGCTGAGGTTTATAGTACGGAGTTTCGGAGGTTGGCTCATGATACCCAGTGGAATGACCCAGCCCTGAGAAACCAGTACCGAAGGGGCCTTTCTGACCAGATAAAGGACCAACTGGTACAATATCCCTCGCCTGATAGCTTAGATCAGCTCATGCAGTTATCCATCCGGGTGGATAGACGGCTGAGAGAGCGTAGGCTTGAAAGGGAGACCGCAGTTTCCTTTTTTTCCAAGGGAACCTCAGACTCTGAGGAATATTCCGAGGAGCCTATGCAGATTGGGGCTACCCGCCTCTCCTCGCGTGAGAAGACGCGGAGGAGACAGCAGGGTTTGTGTTTGTACTGTGGGAATAAAGGTCATGTTGTAGTATCATGCCCAGAAAAAACGGAAAACTTCAGGGCCTGAGGGTGATGGGAAATATCCTGTCAGGCCAGAAGTCAGAATTTCCCAAAAAGACTTTTCTCATTCCGGTGACTTTGGAGATCCTCGGTCAAACTGTCAAGACTGAAGCCTTTGTTGACAGTGGGGCCGATGGGGTTTTCATGGACCGTCAATTCGCCCTGGAACACTCTGTTCCCTCAGTACCTTTGGCATCAGAGATTGAGATCTGTGGGTTAAACGGGGAACCATTGTCCCAGGGTAAAATTACCTCCTGCACCAGCCAAATTCCTTTGTTTATTGGAGCCACACACTCTGAAAAATTGTCTTTTTATGTGACTGTCTGTACTTTTGCCCATTGGTTTTGGGGTTACCCTGGTTAAGGGCCCATAACCCTCAATTTGACTGGGTCTCTGGGGAGATTCTTAGTTGGGGTAGTGATTGTTTCAGGAGTTGCTTGAGCCTTCCAGTCAGGCTCTCGCAGCTAAGTTTGCCAGGATTGCCAGGATGTTATGCAGATTTTGCGGATGTGTTCTCCAAAAAAGTTGCGGAGGTACTACCTCCCCATCGCCCCTATGACTGTGCCATTGATTTGTTGCCGGATGCTAAGCTTCCCAAGAGCAGGTTGTACTCCCTGTCACGTCCTGAGACTCAGGCTATGGCAGAGTACATTCAGGAGAACTTGGCTAAGGGATTTATCAGACCCTCACAGTCCCCAGTTGGGTCGGGGTTCTTTTTCGTGGGTAAAAATGACGGTTCGTTGCGACCCTGCATCGACTTCAGGGAATTGAACCGTATCACGATTAAAAACTCGTACCCACTGCCTCTCATTTCGGTTTTGTTTGACCAGCTTCGTACTGCCACCATTTTTTCTAAGATTGACCTACGCGGTGCTTACAATCTAATCCGAATAAGAGAGGGGGATGAATGGAAGACTGCCTTTAATACCCACTCAGGGCATTATGAATATTTGGTGATGCCTTTTGGGCTCTCTAATGCCCCGGCAGTCTTCCAGGAATTCATGAACGATGTGCTCAGGGAATATTTGGATAGATTCATAGATGTTTATCTAGATGACATCCTAATCATCTCTCATTCCCTGGAGGAACATCGGAAGCATGTACGCTTAGTCCTCCAGAATCTCAGAGACCACCAGCTTGGGGCGAAGCCGGAGAAGTGCGAGTTTGAAGTCCAGCAAATCACATTTCTAGGGTATATTATCTCCTCAGAAGGTTTCCAAATGGAGGGTTCTAAGGTACAGGCAGTCCTGAATTGGGTGCAGCCCACTAGTTTGAAGGCGCTTCAGCGTTTTCTGGGCTTTGCAAATTTTTATAGACGGTTTATCGCTGGATTTTCGTCTATAGTGGCCCCCTTGGTGGCACTCACTAAGAAAGGGGCGGATGTTGCTCACTGGTCTTGTGAGGCCAAAGCGGCCTTTGCCCATCTCAAAAGGGCATTTGTCTCGGCCAAGGTGCTGCGACACCCAGATCCAGAGCGTCCTTTTGTGGTAGAAGTGGATGCCTCTGAGATAGGTATTGGGGCAGTGCTCTCTCAGATGGGGGTGTCTGATAATCGCCTTCATCCCTGTGCTTACTTTTCCCGTAAATTTTCGTCTGCCGAGATGAATTATGATGTGGGTAACCGGGAATTGTTGGCTATAAAGGATGCACTCGGGGAGTGGAGACACTGGCTTGAGGGGGCTAAGTTTGTGGTCTCAATTCTCACCGACCATAAGAATCTGGCATATTTAGAGTCAGCGAAGCGGCTCAATGCCAGGCAGGCACGATGGGCTTTGTTTTTTGCTCGCTTTAATTTTTTGATAACATATCGCCCTGGGTCAAAAAACATCAAGGCTGATGCGCTCTCGCGGAGTTTTGCTCCAGTTCAAGAGACCACCGAGGAGCCATTGCCCATTGTGTCCCCATCATGTATTAAAGTGGGCATTACCCAGGACCTCTTGTCATTAGTCCTTAGAGCACAGGAGCAGGCTCCTCCAGACCTTCCGGTAGGTCTCTTGTTTGTGCCTCCTAGGTTAAGACAGCGAGTGTTCCTGGAATTCCATGCCAAGAGGTCGGCAGGGCATCCGGGTATTGCCAGAACTCGGGAGTTGCTGTCTAGGGCGGTGTGGTGGCCCTCGGTGGCTAGGGATGTGGATCAGTGGGTTTGGGCATGTGACGTTTGTACCCGAAATAAAACTCCTAGAGGGGTTCCTGTCGGCCCATTACATCCACTCTCTATTCCGTCTAAGCCATGGACCCACATTTCCATGGATTTTGTGGTGGACTTGCCCAAATCCTCGGGGATGACAGCCATTTGGGTTGTCGTTGACAGGTTTTCGAAGATGGCGCATTTCGTTCCACTGGTTGGGTTGCCATCGGCCAGACGCCTGTCTGAGTTATTTATGCAGCATGTTGTGCGCCTCCACGGGTTGCCACTTGATGTGGTCTCTGACCGTGGATCCCAGTTTGTGGCCAAATTCTGGAGGGCATTTTGTTCTGATCTCCAGATTTCTGTGAGCTTGTCGTCAGGCTACCATCCACAGTCTAATGGGCAGACTGAGAGGGTGAACCAGTCCTTGGAGCAGTTCCTCAGGTGTTATGTTTCCAAGTGTCATACTGACTGGGTTGCTCATCTGTCCATGGCGGAGTTTGCCTATTACAACGCGGCTCACTCTGCTACAGGGATCTCTCCCTTCCTTTGTGTGTATGGGCATCATCCTAAGGCCAATTCTTTTGACCCCTTGGATTCCACGCCTGGTGGTTCCTCTGTTGTTTCGGTCTTTAGGGGTATTTGGAGGAAAGTGAAGAAAGCCCTTGTGTCTGTGTCATTAGTGACCAAAAGGGTTTTTGATAAGCGGAGAAGACCCTGCAGCTTCAAATTAGGAGACTTCTTCTGGTTGTCCACCAAGAATTTGAAGTTGAGACAGCCATCTCATAAGTTAGGCCCCCGTTCATCAGCCCTTATAAGATCACCAGGGTTATCAATCCGGTGGCATTTCAGTTAGATCTGCCCCGTTCATTGGGTATCAATAAAACATTTCATTGTTCCCTTTTAAAACTGGCGGTTAGTAATCCTTCTTCCAGTGGAAGACCTTCTCCTCTTCTGATACGGGGTCAGAGGGAGTTTGTGGTTGAAAGGGTTCTTGACTCCAAGATGGTTCGGGGTTGGCTATCATTTTTGGTGCACTGGAAGGGGTATGGCCCGGAGGAGCGGTCGTGGGTGCGCAGTTGTGATCTTCATGCCCCCAGACTGATACGCTCTATCTTCTCGCAGTTCCCCGATAAACCCGGTGGTAGGGGTTCTTTGACCCCTCGTCAGAGGGGGGGTACTGTTAGGATCTACTGCTCTGTGCTGCCACGTCGCCATGGCAACCGGGAGGCAAGTGTAAGCGAAGTAACCTGAGCGCAGCTGATACTCCGGTCCGGGTTTTTACTGTGTAGTGGTTACAGGCTCTGTGCACGGCAGGGAATCCGGCGCTGGTTTTGTGCTCACAGTCTGTGAGGTCTGAGTGGGGCGTGGACAGCACCTGCTATATAAACCATCCTCTCAGGCTAGACAAATGCTGCTGAATCTTTGTTTGTTAGTCAGTTCCAGAGAGTTAGCTAGTACTGTGTGACTTTGTATTTACTTGTTGCTTACTGCGAATAGGCCTTGGGATTCGGTACTTCATTCTGCCAATCCGGACCTAGCAGTAAGACTGGAGTCAGTTGTTTGACCTGCTGGGGTTCTTTTGCTATTCTGTGAACCCAGCGGGTTTGCGGCTGTACTCTCAGACCTGCTTGCTTAATCCTCCCTCACTGTGCAGGGCGTCCAGGTGTCAGTTTAGTGGCAGTAAGCTGAACCTGTGCCCTGCAAGTGGGGGTTAGGATTGTGGATACTCTCCTTGTGTCTATATTTCTATCTCTGACCAAGGAGTTTATTCCCACACCCGTTGGTAACCTTTTGGGGTTTTTTCTGTTGCTCTTAGCAACATCATTTCAGGTGCTCCACATGTTAAATCACTACACATCGCTTCATTGTCCGCTCTATTCCATCTGAGCATTCCTGACACTAGGGAGACACCCAATTCCTGAGCCTTTGGGCTTCTCCGTTCACTTTGTGTTTATTAGTTATTCCATCACCTCCTGTGTATGTTATGTTATACTGTCTGTGAGTTTGTTTGCTTTGCTTCCCTCTCTGTTCATACACCGGTATACTCCTGTTAGCACTGGTGTGCGTAACAGTTGTAAGACTGACTGGATCCGTGTTGATTTGACGTGTTGGGGTTTCATTTATTAAATGGTGGTTTATTGGCAGAATTTAGAGTGTATATTTTTCTTTAAAATGTCATATATGCCATTTACAGCCTTATTTTTTTAAATATTAAAACCCATGGCAAAACTGCTGGGGGAAAAATCAGGTGCTTGCAAAACCACCATTTAGTAAATAAGTGGTCTATTGACTTAGCCTTGGAAAAACAAAAAGTGGACAGGATTAAAGTACCAACAAACAGCTCCTAAGTGACATTTTTCAAACACACAGGGGTCTATTCATGAAGCAGTGAAAAATGTCTCTATCGTGGCAGTTAGGAGCTGATTGGCTGGTACTTTATTTTTCTCCAAGACTTAGTACATAGACCCCTAAATCCCATAGAGCTGAAAAAACATGACTTGAAATTCACAACAAACACTATAAGGAAGAAAAGAAGACTCTTGTGTGGGCGCACTCGTTAGTATAATTAATGGTGAAAGAGTATAATGAATGGTGATTTAAAACCACAATTTTATTAAGCACATAAAATAATGTAGTATCCCACAGTTACACACTTCCAAAAAATTATGGGAGAACCACTGGATTGAGGTGAAAATAAATATAATTTAATAAAAATAATAATAAAAATAAAAGATGTGTTCTGGTTTAATCTATTGGACACTAAAGGTCCTAAATTTCCATTTTGACTTTAACCAATTAAGGTTTCATTAAATACAAGCATTGCTTGGGCTGGTGTGATGAGACACTGCTGCAGTACTGTTGGTGTCTGCAGTCCCTCATCAATCTATAATAAATATAGTTAAACCAGAACACATCTTTTATTTTTATTATTATTTTTATTTAATTATATTTATTTTCACCTCAATCCAGTGGTTCTTCCGCATTTTTTGGAAGTGTGTAACTGTGGGATACTACATTATTTTATGTACTTAATAAAAATTTGGTTTTAAATCACCATTCATTATACTCTTTCACCATTAATTATACTAACGAGTGCGCCCACACAAGAGTCTTCTTTTCTTCCTTATATTGTTCCTAGGTATAACACTGACTCAGGGCGCACCACCAGATTTGCGTAATTAGGTAGTTTCTCATTCCCCGGGGATTACCTAATTCTGGTTTCTAATGAATACTGCATTTCTTTGACTTGTGTGGAATCATTAACCCCTATTCATTGTGTATTCACAACAAATACTTAAGAAAATTTGATTTTATGTTGAAAAGTAAAAAGTGTACTACAGAAGTAAAATGTCTGCTCTGAAACTAGCATTCTGCACATTTTTATTAACTTATGTTGGTTTTGTGATCCAGGCATCTATACTCCTTTTGAGACATTGTAGAACAGCAATAAAATCAAAGACAGTTAAATTAAACACACGTAATCAAATTAAATCAGTGGATGTCATACTTATGGAAAAGGTCTCTTTCCAGGACAACGAAAATGTTTTATTTATTCTCTTTTGCTGAAATAGTTTCCTCGAATGCTTTCAATTATACAAAGTGATTATGTCCCCTTCCTACTGGGAACTGAGCCCACTTTAATATGGTTGGGCTATTTTAAGATATCTCCTCCCAGAGAAAGTTATGCAACATTTTTGTCTTTCACGAAAATGTCTTCAGCGTGTTTATAAAGGGTTCTTGCTTCTTACTACTTTGCATCCATTCTGCTAGGGCTACCATGAACCTGAAAGCTGTCCTTATTCTCTTGGCTGTGGCACTGGCTACTATACTGGCACTGGTAGCTGTTTTGCTATCAGGAACAGGAAAGTCTGGGCAAACTTGTAGTTCTCAGCCACAGCATGGGAATCTCAGAACCAATGCTGCACAGCAGAAAAAAACAAGCAACAAAAAATCACTATTTCTGGACCTGACACCAGCCGAGTTTTCTGCAACCGTTGACTACCTGAAAAAAAGTCTTGGCAAAGAGTTAGTCAATGCAGCTGATGCGAAACCCACAGAAAATTGCATCTACTACATTGATGTTAAATACCCTCCAAAACAACATGCTTTAGATTATTTAGATAAGGGAGGGGAAAAGCCTAAAAGAGAGGCGCTTGCTGTGGTGTTTTTTGGAAATCAAGAGGAGCCTAACATTACAGAATATGTGGTAGGTCCTCTTCCCAATCCATCATACCATAATGACATTACACTGGAAAAATACAAAGTAAAGTTGCCATATTATCGTCGACCTGTGATTGGTAAGGAGTATGTTGATGCTTACGATCTGGTTTACGAAAAGGAGTTTAAAACTGCACCAAATTTTTTAAAAGCTATTGGCTATGATGGAAATAATTTTGCTGCACTTACAACAGTTCCAAGAGGTTTCAAATCTGGAGATAGAAGCACCTGGTTTGTTATGTTTCTCAAAGTAAAAGAAAGCTGTTTTGCTGTTCATCCAGTTGGATTGGAACTACTTCTTGACCATAAAAGTCTTGACGTGACCATGTGGAAAGTTATCAAAGTGTTTTACAAAGGTGTTTATTTTTCTAATATGGCTGACCTGGAGAAACAATATAATTCAGGGACAGTTGAGGCCATAAAATTGAAAAGTGTAACACCAGAAAATGATGTTGGCTCTATGAACCCTAAAGTCCAACCTGTGCCTGGTGCACCTTTTCAATTTGACCCATTTGGTAAGCGTTACACTGTTACCAATAATCAGGTTACTTTCCAGTCATGGAATTTTGCATTTGGTATAAATGTGAACTCTGGTCTACGACTTTTTGACATTCAATTTAACAATGAACGTATTGCCTATGAAATTAGTACGCAAGAGGCAATTGCTATTTACGGCTCTAATGCACCTGGTGGGATGATCACACGATACCTTGATGGTAGTTTTGGTATTGGAAGATTCTCTTTTGAGTTGGTAAAGGGTGTTGATTGTCCTTATCTAGCAACTTATGTTGATGCTCATTATCTCATGGAATCTGAGACTCCCGAAACAACAAAGAATGCTATATGTATATTTGAACAAAATTTGGGTGTTCCTCTTCGACGCCACTATTCTAATATGCATTCCATGTATTATGGAGGACTTGCCAGTACTGTTTTAGTTGTTCGAGCTGTGTCAACACTTATTAATTATGATTATGTCTGGGATTTCATCTTCTATCAAAATGGAGTCATTGAAGCCAAGATGCATGCTACTGGATATATTAGCACTTCATTCTACTTTGCTGAGGGAAAAGATTATGGCTCAAGGATTGATGAATACACATTGGGAACACTTCATACACATTTTATTAATTACAAAGTGGATTTGGATGTTGGAGGTAAGCTGCATTTAATTATTCACCTTTAACAATGCCAATAAGGAAATGGGTTATTTTTGTCTTACCAGGGTTTATTTGCTATAATCAGTATAAATTGTTATTTTGATCACAACATTAATGAAGGTTTATGTACAGTGGCATAGCAGTGACAGCAATAGTGGCAACTCTAAAAATGTAAATATTTGTAAGCTCTATCCATAATGACTGTATGTTATTATGGTTTGTCAGCAAGCCTGGAGATACCACAGGAGAAACTTCTTGAATAATAGGACTTCTATGTGCCGAAGTGTTCCCTAGCCTGCCCAGAGGCGTATTCCCCTAGCATTCACACAGACAGCAAAATGAATATCATCAGTGGAAAGTGAAGCCTATAATTGTTCTAATGCATTGTAAACATAAAATGAGAACATTGATTGACTGATCACCTTCATGATACATGGGTCCTAGTGTGAATGAAATTATGAGTGCCCTACTGAAACAGCCTTAGCACCATTTGTACAGTCACAATATACTGTAATAATATCAGTAACACAGTAATGTGCAGTCACCATTTATTAAATAAAATAACAATCCATTAAAATACCCCCTATTCATGGTAGACATTTCTGGTCCTTTCCACATGAATAGCACATAAACTTACAAATACTAAAAATGAAAACAATTAAAATGAAAACAACAGATAATAACAAATCCCATGTATAGGCTTAGCCCAGGGTGACACTGACTTGCTGAACGGTAACGTGATTCTAGGAGGGAATAGCTAGATGTGCAAGGGGTGCTTTATCTACTAACCCTGTGTAGATAATCCTGGCAAATAGAGAATGTACTGTCATTCTTTGGTTCTTCACATGAGGATAATGAAAGGATGTAACAACAGGGATTCAGTATGAAATGCCGACATACAGTATTATCACAGTTCTCATAGATGGTAACAACCACTTAATTTACTCTGATTTAGAACTTGTGACATAAATATATGTATATCCACAGTGGTGCTGAGAAGGGAGTGGGTTGAAGATACCCTGGGCCCCCCCTTTAGCTTTATGGACGTGGAACAAAATTAAATCACATCATACAGATTAGATGACGATTAAAGTGTGTGTGATACTTTGGGACTCATACATATTGCTTGTTTGTTTAGGTAAAATACACAAATTTGCACAGCATGTGCTCACAAACAGAACCCATACGCCAACGCACATATGCAGATCTGACCCCTGTGCCTTCTGATGCTTAAAGAGGGGAAAAGCATAGTCAAAGTCTAAGAGAGAGAAAAGCATAGTCAACGTCTAAGAGAGGGAAAAGCATAGTCAAAGTCTAAGAGAGAAAAAAGCATAGTCAAAGTCTAAGAGAGGGAAAAGCATAGTCAAAGTCTAAAATGGGTGTGAATAGAAGCAGATATTCAAAAGGACATAGATACACCTGGCAGTAGCCATATCCCTTGGGGTGCTGAGGGCTGGTGTAAAGACACACGTGAGGAGGATGATGATGATGATGATGATGATGATGATGATGATGATTACAGTCACCAGCTGTAGCTAGCAGCTTCATATTGGGAAACTGTCCTTTCCTTCGTGAAATGTGCCATATTTATCACAATTCACTAACCCCTAGACGTCAAAATAGGGTTAGTGCGCGCCGAAGGCGCACGTAAAAAATGGGTGTGTGGCTTCATAGGAATGGGGCGTGGTCAGTTTTGCTCCCTGTAGTTTTGCCCCCTGTAGCGTTGGGCACCCTGTAGAGCTGTGCCCACAGTAGCTGTGTTGTGCCCCCTGCAGCTGTTGTGCCCCCTGCAGCTGTGCCCCCAGTAGCTGTTATGCCCCCTGCAGCTGTGCCCCAGTAGCTGTTATGCCCCCCTGCAGCTGTGCCCCCATTAGTTGTGGCCCCAGTAGTTGTGCCCCCCTTAGTGTGCCCCCTGCAGCTGTGCCCCCATTAGTTGTGGCCCCAGTAGTTGTGCCCCCTACAGCTGTGCCCCCATTAGTTGTAGCCCCAGTAGTTTTGCCCCCCCTTAGTGTGCCCCCTGCAGCTGTGCCCCCATTAGTTGTGGCCCCAGTAGTTGTGCCCCCTGCAGCTGTGCCCCTATTAGTTGTGGCCCCTGCAGCTGTGCTCCCATTAGTTGTGGCCCCCATAGTTGTGCCCCCATTAGTTGTATAAAAAATACTTACCAGCCTGTGGCCGGAGAGACCAACCAGCCACACGTGTAATGGCGGCTGCGGCACTGAAGGTGTTAACCCTTGTGCCTGGCGCCATATTAAGGGACAATGGGCGCTGGGCGTCACTGTTAAACGTACTTACGGCGCTGGGTACGGACTGTTTAAAAGTTTGTTTAATGATGTGTTTTAACATGTCATATGTAGTGCTCTATGCACAATTGCAGGAATGCATGTTTAACTGTATTTTATATTCAAGATGTGGTCATCTGTATATTTAAAGAGGAAAATGCACTTACTATTATAGATGTCTGAATAATCATGTCTTATCCTTTGGGAATGGGACAGGGCCCTTAGCATGCCACTTCCTATCAGAGAGGTGTGAAGGACAATACCTTTTGATGTGTAAGTTCCTTAGAGAGAGATGCTAATCACCGGGTTTATGGGCTTGGAACTTGTTTCATGTACCTGATTTAATTGACATGCGAGCGACCTATGCAGGAAGGAAGACTGTTTGTATTGTAGCCTTCCTGTTGTGGTCTCAGACACTGGGTTTGCCTGGAGATGTGAATGAGACAGACACATTTGTATTTTGAAGATATGTGATAAATTTATCAATAGTGAATGTTAATCTGATACCAAACGCCTGTGTCAGAGGATGGAGGATATTGTTTTATTGCACTTATATCCTTGTAAAATGTAATTTATTGGTATTTTGTGAAATAACCTGATTGGTTGGAGAAGACAGGGAGGGCTTACCTCCCTGTGATACTGTGTGGAAAACTGACATAAAAAGGAGACCTGCGTGCCTCCAGGTTGTAGTTATACCATCTTATTCTGCTGGAACATCTTGCTGTATGCTGTTGCCCCTAGCAATAGGGAAGAGTTCTCTTTAGAACTATATTTGAGCAAATAAACATCATTGCCTCAAGAAGATTGCTTCATCTTGTGACCAACAGGGTTAGGCCAAACCTAGCCCCGTCCTCCGGCTGTCCAGGGAAGCACCTAACGTCTCCAAGCTCCGCCTTCCGCCAGCTACCGGTAGAGGCCTAGCAAGTGGCTAGTGGGGATTCGTCAGCACCACACAGCTGTGGTAAGGCAGTGCGTCGGCACATACAGAGCAGAACCGTGGTTCCAAACGCCACGGCAGGTTAGGAGTTTGGTGGTGGCAGCGAGAACCCGCCCACAGCGTAGTGGGTGGAGTCAGTAACAGGCGGTTACTGACGGTAAGCGGGAATCCCCTATGTGGTCAGGCCTCGTGCGGCTTGACCTTCCATTCTGTGCGCAGTCAACGGGACGCGGAAGCAGCGAGTGCTCCCGTACGGCACCGTCCTGTCACAGAAATTGGTGGCATAGTGGTGGGATATTCCCAGGTGGCTTTTCATCACCCGATTGGAGAAGCCGAGTTACTCAGGAGAGGAGTAACTGCAGCGCAGGAGGACGCACAAGATGGCGGAATTCGGCGGAATGTCCAAGGAGGATCTGGAGATCGTATGCCAGGGGAAGGGTGTGGATATCCCTTTCAACGCGTCCAGGAGCGTCATGCAGGCGGCGCTCAGGAGCATGGAGGAGTCTCATCGGGCGGAGGTGGAGAGCACTGACGGCGTCAGCATCGCAGAGGACGGCCCAACAGTGGACCTTCGTAAGGAACCGGTGAGAACCACAAGCCCCGCCTCTCTCACAGCAGCAATGTTTCCCAGCAATCCCTAGCAGGGCCAGGATCCCAACGTCCCAGGGGGGGCGGCCCGGATACCCTAGCAGATCGGCTAGCGGAATTGGGGGAAAGGGCAACGGAGCAAGAACGCATGCTTGTCATTCGGATGTGGCATGCGGAGCGGGCATCACAGGCCGTGGTACCCCGGGAGCCGTTGTCAGCTGTTGTACACAGATCAGGACGTATTCAGTTTGCCAAGTTTGCAGACAGTGATGGGGACATTGATGGACATATACAAGTTTTTGAAAGGACTTGCAAATTACATGATCTACCCAAGTCAGAGTGGGTGAGACACCTTGTGCCCACTCTGCATGGAGAGGCCTTGGAGGCCTATCGAGGAGTGGCGACGGAGGACTGTGGGAACTACGACGAAGTCGCGAAGGCCCTCCTCCAGCGATTCTTCATCACTCCCGAGTCTTACAGGAAGAAATTCAGAGACTTGCCTAAGAATCCTAGCAGCACCCATGAGCAATTCGCCACCCAGCTGCGGCAGTACGTGGTGAAGTGGGTGAAGGATTCGGAAGCCACTACATGGGACGCACTGATCGACCTGATCTGCAGGGAGCAGTTCTACCGCAGGTGCGCCCAAGAAGTGAAGGAGTGGGTGCTAGATCGGGAGCCACCCAGCTTAAAAATGGCGGCCCAATTAGCCGACAAATATGTGGCAATTCGGCCACGGGGGCAGAAGCGCCCCGCCAGCAGCCAGCTCCAACAGACTGTACCACCAAGGGGACCACCCTCTTCAGCTCATCACCCCCAAAGACAAGCATCTTCCAACCCGGGTGCTCTTAGCCAGCAACCGCACCGCAGAGTCCCTGCAACTGATCAGAGATCATCGGTGCCACGACTGGAGAAGAAGTGCTACGGCTGTGGGAAAATCGGACATCTGAGGATGAACTGTCCTGCATCCCAAGCACCCCAGACTCGTGCCCCAAATCCGAGTGCTGGAGCCCGGATCGCTTGTTTGTCGAGAGGAGATGAGCCTACAGAGACTGTTCCCCCTCCAGTCAGTCCGATGGAGTGTGGCGAGAGACAGGTGCACTCTGCGGAGAGAGTCACCTGCATGGCCAAACAGCCCCTACACAACATGTGGAGGCACCTGCAGCCAGTCCACGTGGGACCCCTGCAGGGAGAAGGCCTAAGAGACTCTGGGGCCTCAATCACTGTGGTGAGCCCCCACCTCATAGATCCTGCTGCAGTATTGCAGGGTCGCACTGCCACGGTCACCCTGGCAGAAGGAACAGAAAAAGCGGTTCCCATGGCAAGAGTCTACCTGGACTGGGGAGCTGGACCAGAGTTGCGAGAAGTTGCCGTCATGGATGGTCTCCCAACTGATGTGGTCCTAGGAAATGATCTGGGTGGTGGGATCGTCACTATGTTTGTTGGCGCCATTCCCCGGAGTCAAGTTCCAAAACCACCGTTGACATCAGCTACTCCAGCACCGCCCAGCCCAGAGGAAAAGACTACAGCTGCTAGACAACTGCCAGCACAGCCAACCACAGCATCAACCAGCCCAGAGGAAAAGATTACAGCGGCTAGATCAGTACATCGACCCCGCATGCCTTTTGCCTCTGGTATGCCTACGTCCCCTAGCAACGCAGAGGATGTCGGTTCCAGCTCGTGTGATCCTGTGGGGGTGCCCAATGATGCTCCTGACCCAAGTGGTTTGCCAACTCCGGCGGTGAGTATGAGAAACCACACTGACTTTTCCATGACTGACCCCTACCAGACTGACCCTAGTAGTCCCCACCTAGATCCCCCTGTAGAGTGTCCCAATTTAGGAGAGATTGAGGGCCACAGGCAGGAGTTTAGGGAGGCTCAACTCTCTGACCCATCCCCGAAAGGCATGAGGCGCCACTCTGGCAGCGGCCTTGACAGGGTTGGGGCAGGAAGTTTGACCGGGCGGGAAGGGTTAAGGTACAGGGTAGACAGGAAAGTGGGAGGGGATAGACCAGATAGGGAATGTGTCCAACTGGTCCCCTCCGGGAAAGTTCCTGCGCAACCGGTGTCGGTTGCCAGCGAAACCCCTTTGGACAGTAACCCGGAGACAGACCGTACCCTGAAGTGCCTGACACAGAGCTTACCCTGGTCTGGAATGTCGGATGACGCCCAGACCACATGTAAGGCTGGTGCCATGCGTTGGCAGCCGGGGCACTCCAGCGGTTGTGTTGTCTCTGGGCCTCTGCCCATAGGAGAACCCTTGCAGCAAGTTGCTGTGGACATAGCAGGTCCCTTGCCTGTGCACAGTAGATTGGGGAAGACACTCAGCCTCCCTGTAGTGGATGCCACACAGGATCCAGAGGCTGGTGGTCTGGCCGCCATCACTGTGGCACAGGTAGCGGACGAGGAGGGAAGAGTAGGCCTAGGTGACAGGGTAGGTTTCCCGAGTCATAGGTCGACAGAGGAGGATTGGAGGGCAGGTCTGACGGTTAGGGCAGACAGTTGCCAGTTAGGTATGACGGAGGTGCAGTGCCTGGGGCACCATGTGGGAGGAGACAGGGGTAGGCCCAACCCAGAGGGGGTGGAGGCAACCAGAGGCTGTCCCCGACCCACATCACCCAGACCGGTACTGACCTTAGAACCTGTAAGGCCCTACGGACATGTTGTCATTGACTTTAGTCCTGTAGTGAACCCCTTGACAGAGATGGCTAGGAAGGGCATTCCCAAGTCAGTGGACTTTGCACCCGCTTGCGAGTTGGCATTCCAGTCATTGAAAGAGGCTCGGGTACCCGCTCCAGTGCTGATGGCGCACATTCTTGACCAGGACTGTGTGTTACGAACTATTGCGCCACTGCACGGACTGGGAGCAGTACCGAGCCAGAAAGAGCCATATGGGCAGGAGAACCCTGTGGCCTGGTTGAGCAGTATACTGCTATTGTGGGAGGTGGGGTATGCCACGATTGGGACACCTTGGGTGGCACTTGTTTGTAATCGGCCCCCCACCGTGGTGACTTACCACCTACCCGTTAGGTGGCGGCAACCTACCTTGGGGGAATTGGACAGACTTTTGTGGTGGAGCCTTGAACTTGGACTTCAGGTGGACTATTTGAAGATTGTGCACCCACGAAGAGAGGCCCACTGCACTATGGATGAACTGTCTAGGCCAGAGCCTACACATCCCAGGTAGCGTCCCCTTCACCCCAACGGACTGCGGGACCAGGACCCAAATCGTTGGGACATGGGTCCCTGGTTGACCCGCTTGAATGGGGGGGGAGGAGTGTGGCCGGAGAGACCAACCAGCCACACGTGTAATGGCGGCTGCGGCACTGAAGGTGTTAACCCTTGTGCCTGGCGCCATATTAAGGGACAATGGGCGCTGGGCGTCACTGTTAAACGTACTTACGGCGCTGGGTACGGACTGTTTAAAAGTTTGTTTAATGATGTGTTTTAACATGTCATATGTAGTGCTCTATGCACAATTGCAGGAATGCATGTTTAACTGTATTTTATATTCAAGATGTGGTCATCTGTATATTTAAAGAGGAAAATGCACTTACTATTATAGATGTCTGAATAATCATGTCTTATCCTTTGGGAATGGGACAGGGCCCTTAGCATGCCACTTCCTATCAGAGAGGTGTGAAGGACAATACCTTTTGATGTGTAAGTTCCTTAGAGAGAGATGCTAATCACTGGGTTTATGGGCTTGGAACTTGTTTCATGTACCTGATTTAATTGACATGCGAGCGACCTATGCAGGAAGGAAGACTGTTTGTATTGTAGCCTTCCTGTTGTGGTCTCAGACACTGGGTTTGCCTGGAGATGTGAATGAGACAGACACATTTGTATTTTGAAGATATGTGATAAATTTATCAATAGTGAATGTTAATCTGATACCAAACGCCTGTGTCAGAGGATGGAGGATATTGTTTTATTGCACTTATATCCTTGTAAAATGTAATTTATTGGTATTTTGTGAAATAACCTGATTGGTTGGAGAAGACAGGGAGGGCTTACCTCCCTGTGATACTGTGTGGAAAACTGACATAAAAAGGAGACCTGCGTGCCTCCAGGTTGTAGTTATACCATCTTATTCTGCTGGAACATCTTGCTGTATGCTGTTGCCCCTAGCAATAGGGAAGAGTTCTCTTTAGAACTATATTTGAGCAAATAAACATCATTGCCTCAAGAAGATTGCTTCATCTTGTGACCAACAGGGTTAGGCCAAACCTAGCCCCGTCCTCCGGCTGTCCAGGGAAGCACCTAACGTCTCCAAGCTCCGCCTTCCGCCAGCTACCGGTAGAGGCCTAACAAGTGGCTAGTGGGGATTCGTCAGCACCACACAGCTGTGGTAAGGCAGTGCGTCGGCACATACAGAGCAGAACCGTGGTTCCAAACGCCACGGCAGGTTAGGAGTTTGGTGGTGGCAGCGAGAACCCGCCCACAGCGTAGTGGGTGGAGTCAGTAACAGGCGGTTACTGACGGTAAGCGGGAATCCCCTATGTGGTCAGGCCTCGTGCGGCTTGACCTTCCATTCTGTGCGCAGTCAACGGGACGCGGAAGCAGCGAATGCTCCCGTACGGCACCGTCCTGTCACACAGCCCCGTTCCTGTTCCCGACCACTGCACTGTCTCCACCGCCGGCACCGCTCCTCTGATCTATGGGAGAGACGTCTCTCCCATAGCGCTGCACAGAAAAGTACTCTCCGCGAAGGGAAACTAGACGCTACCTCACTGCGTGTCTAGATTCCCTTCGTGGAGAGGACCTTTTCAAAACCGCCGCCGCCATCCTAGTTAGTAGCGGCTATTGCCACGGCGGCAGCACCCCTGGGACAGCGGCGCCCCGGGCAAAGGTACTGCTTGCCCGTGGCAAGAGCCGCTACTGAATGCAGAACAGTACAAACAGAAAGTTTCAATAACACAGGTAGAAAGACAAAAAAGGGGCAGAGAAAAAAGAATAGTAGATTTACATAGAAATGGAGGTGCTTAGGTATATAATGAAAAGGCCTCAGTAAAAAAAAGTTGAATATTCCAGTGAGCCATAGAGCCACCAAAGGTCATAACATAGCAACAGATTAAATATATGACATCAAATTCTAAACAATATGAAGCAATTAGAAGGGGACTATTTGGGTGGGTGCACAAGTGAAGCAGCAATGGGTATGATAATGTTAGACAGAAACAAAGTCCAAGCCAATGGTCGAGTTAAGGACAAATTAAGTAAGCAATGGAGGGTGTGTAACTAAAAAGATTCAGGCGATAAAACTCCGGTGTTGTGCGATAAGTAGGTACCACTTTAATTTGTACAGATAATAATAATAATAATAATAATAATTTTATTTATATAGTGCTCTTTCTCCAGCAGGACTCAAGGCGCTTATACAGAGTCAAAGGGGAAATATAGTAGGGTGTGAGAATCAGAAAGTGAGATATTTTGGTAAAATTCTCCTGTTTTTATAATGTGGCGATCATTTACATGGCTAAATCACCCTGGTTTTGCCATGTAAATGATTGCCACTTTAAAAAAACAGGAGAATTTTACCAAAATCTCTCACTTTCTGATTCTCACACCCTATTACATTTCCCCCTTTATGCTGACGGGGCACTCTAAACTTTGGGCTTTGAAAGTACTAGCATAATTAATTTAATTGAGAAACAGGCTCAGATAAGAGCTCATCCCAGCTAAGAACCGGAAGCAGAGAGATAGCTTATGCTATAAGTCTGCTTCCTTGTTCGGGTGCTCTGTGGCTCATGTCTATGCATTCCTGTTGACCTGTACATTCGTCATCAGAGGCCAACAATGAGGGATCCATAGGCTACTAAAGGCTAACACCATTTTCGCATTCCGGAGTTGGTAAATCCAATAGTACAGCAGCCTCACAATCAGGGCCGGTTCAAGCCTGCTCGGCGCCCCGGGCAGGAAACGGGGCGTGGCCTAATACAGGGGGCGTGGTCAGTTACGCCCCCTGTACATTACTAGCGCCGCTTGACTGCTGAGCGGTGCGCGATGACGTCATTGCGCACCGCACAGCAAAAGGTCCTCTCCACGAAGGGAAACTAGACGCGTAGCGTCTAGTTTCCCTTCATGGAGAGGACCTTTTGCTGTGCGGTGCGCGATGACGTCATCGCGCACCGCTCAGCAAAGGTACACTCCACGAAGGGAAACTAGACGCTACGCGTCTAGTTCCCTTCACAGGAGGCAGGGACACAGCGGGCAGCGGAGGCGGACGGGGGACACAGCGGGCAGCAGTGGCGGATCTTGCCACGGTGCGGCGCCTTCCGGATGGCGCCAGCGCCCTCCGGAAGGCGGCGCCCCGGGCAAAAGTCCTGCTTGCCCGTGGCAAGATCCGCTACTGCTCACAATGACCTATGGGGGCTGCTTTGCTGTCAGAAATGGAGGGACTATGGCAGATATTGGAGATCCTTGCATGTTAAATCATGGGGTTGCTTAATATTTGTGCGTATGGAATATCCTGCAAATCCTTTTTTATAAATAAGCCCCATTGTGCCTATGCTCCAACAATTTTTGTGACCACCTTTAGTAGATGCTGAAGTACCATCATAACTGGCAGCAGCCACAGCATTAACACTGGGTTCTTGCTCCTGGTCTTCTATCGACTGTTCCATCGACTCACAGCGCTCCTAGTACCATCACCTTAAGGATGTTAATTCTTTACTAACATTTTGTTTATTGAAGCATGAAAGTATATGTAATATATGGAAAAAGTATATAAAAATGTATACAATAGTTAATTGTTAACATTGTAACAAAGATACAATAAACTTAAAAATTCACAAATTACAATGTAAAAGGTCTCATAAATTCTTAGTAACAAGAAAAATAAATAATATTTAGAAAGTGTGGCAAGGACAGCATGATTCCTCATGAGGTTAATGCAGAACAGCAGGATTTTGCAGGATTGGAGCAGCAGGTCTGATGGAATCCAGACGGGGTTTTAGCTGAGTCTGTTGTAGGCCACAGCTTAGCTAATCACTACAACTTCTCTGCTAGCTTTAAAAATCTCAGTTTATGGCATTTCATCTCTTTCTGCAAAGCACCAATAATAGGGTGATTACCCCAGGACACATCAATTAGCCAGGGCCGAAACTAGGATTTTCGGCACCCGGGGCAAGGCGGTAATATAGCGCCCCCCCCCCCCCCCACACACACACACAAAAATAATAATAATAATAATAAAATAATAATTATATATATATATATATATATAAACATACATAATTATAATAAAGAAATAAAAAAATTAAATAAAAAAATTAAAATAAAATTTAAATAAATATATATAAAAAAATAAAAAAATATTATATATAGCTATATACACACGATGTGGAAGGATCGGCACTCCTCCTATATCAGTCAGCAATGCTCAGGTGCCATCTGGAAAATGTAGTTATAAACAAAAGTCCTCCAACAAGCAGCGGCACTCTGAGACTTGATTTGTCAATGAATCACAATAAAGTGCATTTAATAAATCATCCTGTGAGCCAACGTTTCGGGGCCAATAACGCCCCTTTGTCAAGGTGATGACACCTTGACAAAGGGGCATTATTGGCCTCAAAATGTTGACACCGTGATGACACCTTGACAAAGGGGCATTATTGGCCCCGAAACGTTGGCTCACAGGATGATTTATTAAATGCACTTTATTGTGATTCATAGTATGACAAATCAAGTCTCAGAGTGCTGCTGCTTGTTGGAGGACGTTTTATATATATATATATATATATATATATACACATACACACATATACTATATATACATATATTGTAAAGCCTACTGCCCATCCTGCCCACCCCCCCTCACAATGCCCACTTGCCTCATCACAAAGTGGGGGAAGCGATTCACTTGTTCCTGGCTCTTTCCTGTCCAGCTTCCCTCCGGAGGAGTCAGGCAGCCGGGCAGGAGAGTGGGCGGAGGTGCTGACGAGCGGGAGGGCAGAGGGAGGCTCCGGAGTCCTGCGGCCACACATGCAGAGGGAGATGGAGCAGCAGCGGTGGGAACGGTGTCATACGAGGCTGCCGCTGCAGGAGGTGGTCGCGGTGGGGAGGAGCAACTTGGTGAGAGAGCTGGAGAGAGTTCTTTGCGCGCCCCTCAAGTAAAGCAATCGCAGGGGGTGGGAGTGAAGGTCGAAGGAGCCAGGCAGCGTTTGCCGTGCCCCCTGAACTCCTGCGCCCGGGGCACGTGACCCCTTAGCCCCCCACTAGTTACGGCCGTGAATAAGCATTCTTGAAAACTCAGGACTAAGCTTTTTTTCATAATACCGGTGGCATATTGGGAATAGGTTTAATACATTGGACACTAACATACAATGTACCTCAGTGGGTGAGATTCCTTTCTTTTCAGGATATTTATCAATTGATAATGTTTGAAAAAAAATTTGGGCATCAAATGTATGTGATTTGTATTTATTAAATATGTATTGATTATACTAACACAATAACAGTGTTTTTATACAAGAGCGCTGCTCCCTATTGTTTTATAGCTTTAAAAATGTGTTTGTTCGGTAGGTCATGGCTTCCTGTGCCAGCAAGTGACTAGGCGATAGATTGGGGGTCTGGGGTTACGTTAGGATCCATTTGGAATCTGTACTGTTGGTGATTACCAGAACTTGGAATGTTGTCCTGCTGTTTTAAAAACTGCCTGTAAAACCTGACCTGCAAAGCCTGCATGAATTGTGTATCCTGCTTGACATGAACTAAAGTGAGTGAAATAAAGTGAGTTGAACTGTACTCCATCTGTGTGATTCCTGTCACATTTGGTGCTTGAACAGGGACATCAATTGCTGGACAGTATCCACAGCAAAACCATAAAAACTTTAACTGGATCCACCCACAGTGGTAGTGAGACACATTGCGGATGGTATCCGTGTGTGTGTGTGTGTGTGTGTGTGTGTGTGTGTGTGTGTGTGTGTGTGTGTGTGTGTGTGTCTGTGTGTGTGTCTGTGTGTGTGTCTGTGTGTGTGTTTTTTCTTTTCTTTTTTGTTCTGCAGAGTCCACAATTCCACATCCTCACGTTCAGGCACCTTATGTGAAATGATGTCAGAATCAAATGGTGCTCGCATCTACTCGTAATGCTGAAGTTTGATGGTATCAGTTTCAATGGAAACTGAACCACATATCTCTTATTTTTTATGCTTATTTCTAGATTTGTTTTTTTGGTTTGTTTGCATTTCCTCTTTTTTTCTGTCATAATTGTTTTCACTGCTGGTTTGTATGGCCATCCACCAGGGGAAGACCCTAGATGAGTAGGACTGGAGCTACAGTTCACATGCCGGGTAATGAGATTTATCATTATCATGCAACATGTGAGTTGTTCCTTCACCCAGTTAATATACTTTGTTGCCTCTATCAGCTTTGCGCTGGTTTTGGAGCAGAGCTGTGTTCTACTTAAAACAACAATTCTTACATCTGGCAGCACTTAGCTCCAGTAAAGGAACACTTCTGCATTTAAATTATTTAGACTACATTTGATTAGAAGATAGTTATCTATGCCAAAATCTAGGCATTCACAGGAAAGATAATTGCCTAAATGAAATACAAACCGATAACAATATTTGTACTGTAGTTTCATTTTTATGAAGTTATGTCATGTAAACAGGATGTGCTGGTTTCGTGAATGCCATCAGAAGAAAACATTCCGCCTCTGTACAACAAATAATTTACCCACTACTATTTTTCTTTATAGGTACTGCAAATTCAATCATGACCCAGGATATGCAGTTTAATCCCCTTAATATACCATGGCAGCCAGATGTGACAATACAAAGGCCAAAGGTGGTACGTACTGTATTAGAAACAGAAAACCAAGCTGCATTTGAGCTGGATGCCAAGATGCCTCGGTACATCCACTTCTCAAGCAATGTGACAAATAAATGGGGACATCCTCGCTCCTACAGGGTCCAGATGGTGAGCTTTGCTGGAGAGTTTTTGCCAAAAGAAAGTCCTGTAGAGAAAGCAATGGGATGGGCCAGGTGAGGAATAGGGAATGTGAGTTTCTCTATGCCAGGCATGTCCAAACTGCGTCCCTCCAGCTGCTGTGAAACTACATATCCCAGCATGCCCTGACACAGTTTTGCTGTCAGAGAATGCTAAAGCTGTGTCAGGGCATGCTGGGATGTGTAGTTTCTCAACAGCTGGAGGGCCGCAGTTTGGACATGCCTGCTCTATGCAGATAAGCAATGACTATATAAACTGTGACCTGCCCCCTGCTTCATTATTCAGAACATTATGCAAAGGGGGCAAGAGCATAATACAATTCACAACAAATCGCATGATGCAGCCCTACTCCACCCACCCACTTGACTGATGAAACGATAGGAATCCTGGTGCTTTGTCTACTCTCCTGGAATCATGAAGGAACTACTCAAAGTTTGGGAGTCTTCTAGGCATTCTGGGAGAGTAGGCAAGTACAGTAAGATTATGGTGCTAAATTTGCTTTCTGTATTCTTATGTATAACCTAGAGATGAGCGGGTTCGGTTTCTCTGAATCCGAACCCGCCAGAACTTCATGTTTTTTTTCACGGGTCCGAGCGACTCGGATCTTCCCGCCTTGCTCGGTTAACCCGAGCGCGCCCGAACGTCATCATGACGCTGTCGGATTCTCGCGAGGCTCGGATTCTATCGCGAGACTCGGATTCTATATAAGGAGCCGCGCGTCGCCGCCATTTTCACACGTGCATTGAGATTGATAGGGAGAGGACGTGGCTGGCGTCCTCTCCGTTTAGAATAGATTAGAGAGACACTTGATTTACTAATTTTGGGGAGCATTAGGAGTACTCAGTACAGTGCAGAGTTTTGCTGATAGTGACCACCAGTTTTATTTATAATCCGTTCTCTGCCTGAAAAAAGCGATACACAGCACACAGTGACTCAGTCACATACCATATCTGTGTGCACTGCTCAGGCTCAGGCCAGTGTGCTGCATCATCTATTATCTATATATAATATTATATATATCTGTCTGACTGCTCAGCTCACACAGCTTATAATTGTGGGGGAGACTGGGGAGCACTACTGCAGTGCCAGTTATAGGTTATAGCAGGAGCCAGGAGTACATAATATATTATATAGTGAGTGACCACCAGACACACAGTGCAGTTTATTTAATATATCCGTTCTCTGCCTGAAAAAAGCGATACACACAGTGACTCAGTCAGTCACATACCATATCTGTGTGCACTGCTCAGGCTCAGGCCAGTGTGCTGCATCATCTATATATATTATATATCTGTCTGACTGCTCAGCTCACACAGCTTATAATTGTGGGGGAGACTGGGGAGCACTACTGCAGTGCCAGTTATAGGTTATAGCAGGAGCCAGGAGTACATAATATTATATTAAAATTAAACAGTGCACACTTTTGCTGCAGGAGTGCCACTGCCAGTGTGACTAGTGACCAGTGACCTGACCACCAGTATATATAATATTAGTAGTATACTATCTCTTTATCAACCAGTCTATATTAGCAGCAGACACAGTACAGTGCGGTAGTTCACGGCTGTGGCTACCTCTGTGTCGGCACTCGGCAGCCCGTCCATAATTGTATATACCACCTAACCGTGGTTTTTTTTTCTTTCTTTATACATACATACTAGTTACGAGTATACTATCTCTTTATCAACCAGTCTATATTAGCAGCAGACACAGTACAGTGCGGTAGTTCACGGCTGTGGCTACCTCTGTGTCGGCACTCGGCAGCCCGTCCATAATTGTATATACCACCTAACCGTGGTTTTTTTTTTCTTTCTTTATACATACATACTAGTTACGAGTATACTATCTCTTTATCAACCAGTCTATATATTAGCAGCAGACACAGTACAGTGCGGTAGTTCACGGCTGTGGCTACCTCTGTGTCGGCACTCGGCAGCCCGTCCATAATTGTATATACCACCTAACCGTGGTTTTTTTTTTCTTTCTTTATACATGCATACTAGTTACGAGTATACTATCTCTTTATCAACCAGTCTATATTAGCAGCAGACACAGTACAGTGCGGTAGTTCACGGCTGTGGCTACCTCTGTGTCGGCACTTGGCAGCCCGTCCATAATTGTATATACCACCTAACCGTGGTTTTTTTTTCTTTCTTTATACATACATACTAGTTACGAGTATACTATCTCTTTATCAACCAGTCTATATATTAGCAGCAGACACAGTACAGTGCGGTAGTTCACGGCTGTGGCTACCTCTGTGTCGGCACTCGGCAGCCCGTCCATAATTGTATATACCACCTAACCGTGGTTTTTTTTTCTTTCTTTATACATACATACTAGTTACGAGTATACTATCTCTTTATCAACCAGTCTATATTAGCAGCAGACACAGTACAGTGCGGTAGTTCACGGCTGTGGCTACCTCTGTGTCGGCACTCGGCAGCCCGTCCATAATTGTATATACCACCTAACCGTGGTTTTTTTTTCTTTCTTTATACATACATACTAGTTACGAGTATACTATCTCTTTATCAACCAGTCTATATATTAGCAGCAGACACAGTACAGTGCGGTAGTTCACGGCTGTGGCTACCTCTGTGTCGGCACTCGGCAGCCCGTCCATAATTGTATATACCACCTAACCGTGGTTTTTTTTTCTTTCTTTATACATACATACTAGTTACGAGTATACTATCTCTTTATCAACCAGTCTATATATTAGCAGCAGACACAGTACAGTGCGGTAGTTCACGGCTGTGGCTACCTCTGTGTCGGCACTCGGCAGCCCGTCCATAATTGTATACTAGTATCCAATCCATCCATCTCCATTGTTTACCTGAGGTGCCTTTTAGTTGTGCCTATTAAAATATGGAGAACAAAAATGTTGAGGTTCCAAAATTAGGGAAAGATCAAGATCCACTTCCACCTCGTGCTGAAGCTGCTGCCACTAGTCATGGCCGAGACGATGAAATGCCAGCAACGTTGTCTGCCAAGGCCGATGCCCAATGTCATAGTACAGAGCATGTCAAATCCAAAACACCAAATATCAGTAAAAAAAGGACTCCAAAACCTAAAATAAAATTGTCGGAGGAGAAGCGTAAACTTGCCAATATGCCATTTACCACACGGAGTGGCAAGGAACGGCTGAGGCCCTGGCCTATGTTCATGGCTAGTGGTTCAGCTTCACATGAGGATGGAAGCACTCAGCCTCTCGCTAGAAAAATGAAAAGACTCAAGCTGGCAAAAGCAGCACAGCAAAGAACTGTGCATTCTTCGAAATCCCAAATCCACAAGGAGAGTCCAATTGTGTCGGTTGCGATGCCTGACCTTCCCAACACTGGACGTGAAGAGCATGCGCCTTCCACCATTTGCACGCCCCCTGCAAGTGCTGGAAGGAGCACCCGCAGTCCAGTTCCTGATAGTCAGATTGAAGATGTCAGTGTTGAAGTACACCAGGATGAGGAGGATATGGGTGTTGCTGGCGCTGGGGAGGAAATTGACCAGGAGGATTCTGATGGTGAGGTGGTTTGTTTAAGTCAGGCACCCGGGGAGACACCTGTTGTCCGTGGGAGGAATATGGCCGTTGACATGCCAGGTGAAAATACCAAAAAAATCAGCTCTTCGGTGTGGAGGTATTTCACCAGAAATGCGGACAACAGGTGTCAAGCCGTGTGTTCCCTTTGTCAAGCTGTAATAAGTAGGGGTAAGGACGTTAACCACCTCGGAACATCCTCCCTTATACGTCACCTGCAGCGCATTCATAATAAGTCAGTGACAAGTTCAAAAACTTTGGGTGACAGCGGAAGCAGTCCACTGACCAGTAAATCCCTTCCTCTTGTAACCAAGCTCACGCAAACCACCCCACCAACTCCCTCAGTGTCAATTTCCTCCTTCCCCAGGAATGCCAATAGTCCTGCAGGCCATGTCACTGGCAATTCTGACGAGTCCTCTCCTGCCTGGGATTCCTCCGATGCATCCTTGCGTGTAACGCCTACTGCTGCTGGCGCTGCTGTTGTTGCCGCTGGGAGTCGATGGTCATCCCAGAGGGGAAGTCGTAAGCCCACTTGTACTACTTCCAGTAAGCAATTGACTGTTCAACAGTCCTTTGCGAGGAAGATGAAATATCACAGCAGTCATCCTACTGCAAAGCGGATAACTGAGGCCTTGGCATCCTGGGTGGTGAGAAACGTGGTTCCGGTATCCATCATTACTGCAGAGCCAACTAGAGACTTGTTGGAGGTACTGTGTCCCCGGTACCAAATACCATCTAGGTTCCATTTCTCTAGGCAGGCGATACCGAAAATGTACACAGACCTCAGAAAAAGAGTCACCAGTGTCCTAAAAAATGCAGCTGTACCCAATGTCCACTTAACCACGGACATGTGGACAAGTGGAGCAGGGCAGGGTCAGGACTATATGACTGTGACAGCCCACTGGGTAGATGTATGGACTCCCGCCGCAAGAACAGCAGCGGCGGCACCAGTAGCAGCATCTCGCAAACGCCAACTCTTTCCTAGGCAGGCTACGCTTTGTATCACCGGTTTCCAGAATATGCACACAGCTGAAAACCTCTTACGGCAACTGAGGAAGATCATCGCGGAATGGCTTACCCCAATTGGACTCTCCTGTGGATTTGTGGCATCGGACAACGCCAGCAATATTGTGTGTGCATTAAATATGGGCAAATTCCAGCACGTCCCATGTTTTGCACATACCTTGAATTTGGTGGTGCAGAATTTTTTAAAAAACGACAGGGGCGTGCAAGAGATGCTGTCGGTGGCCAGAAAAATTGCGGGACACTTTCGGCGTACAGGCACCACGTACAGAAGACTGGAGCACCACCAAAAACTACTGAACCTGCCCTGCCATCATCTGAAGCAAGAAGTGGTAACGAGGTGGAATTCAACCCTCTATATGCTTCAGAGGTTGGAGGAGCAGCAAAAGGCCATTCAAGCCTATACAATTGAGCACGATATAGTAGGTGGAATGCACCTGTCTCAAGTGCAGTGGAGAATGATTTCAACGTTGTGCAAGGTTCTGATGCCCTTTGAACTTGCCACACGTGAAGTCAGTTCAGACACTGCCAGCCTGAGTCAGGTCATTCCCCTCATCAGGCTTTTGCAGAAGAAGCTGGAGGCATTGAAGAAGGAGCTAAAAGGGAGCGATTCCGCTAGGCATGTGGGACTTGTGGATGCAGCCCTTAATTCGCTTAACAAGGATTCACGGGTGGTCAATCTGTTGAAATCAGAGCACTACATTTTGGCCACCGTGCTCGATCCTAGATTTAAAGCCTACCTTGGATCTCTCTTTCCGGCAGACACAGGTCTGCTGGGGTTGAAAGACCTGCTGGTGACAAAATTGTCAAGTCAAGCGGAACGCGACCTGTCAACATCTCCTCCTTCACATTCTCCCGCAACTGGGGGTGCGAGGAAAAGGCTCAGAATTCCGAGCCCACCCGCTGGCGGTGATGCAGGGCAGTCTGGAGCGACTGCTGATGCTGACATCTGGTCCGGACTGAAGGACCTGACAACGATTACAGACATGTCGTCTACTGTCACTGCATATGATTCTCTCAACATTGATAGAATGGTGGAGGATTATATGAGTGACCGCATCCAAGTAGGCACGTCACACAGTCCGTACTTATACTGGCAGGAAAAAGAGGCAATTTGGAGGCCCTTGCACAAACTGGCTTTATTCTACCTAAGTTGCCCTCCCACAAGTGTGTACTCCGAAAGAGTGTTTAGTGCCGCCGCTCACCTTGTCAGCAATCGGCGTACGAGGTTACATCCAGAAAATGTGGAGAAGATGATGTTCATTAAAATGAATTATAATCAATTCCTCCGTGGAGACATTGACCAGCAGCAATTGCCTCCACAAAGTACACAGGGAGCTGAGATGGTGGATTCCAGTGGGGACGAATTGATAATCTGTGAGGAGGGGGATGTACACGGTGATATATCGGAGGGTGAAGATGAGGTGGACATCTTGCCTCTGTAGAGCCAGTTTGTGCAAGGAGAGATTAATTGCTTCTTTTTTGGGGGGGGTCCAAACCAACCCGTCATATCAGTCACAGTCGTGTGGCAGACCCTGTCACTGAAATGATGGGTTGGTTAAAGTGTGCATGTCCTGTTTTGTTTATACAACATAAGGGTGGGTGGGAGGGCCCAAGGACAATTCCATCTTGCACCTCTTTTTTCTTTTCTTTTTCTTTGCATCATGTGCTGATTGGGGAGGGTTTTTTGGAAGGGACATCCTGCGTGACACTGCAGTGCCACTCCTAGATGGGCCCGGTGTTTGTGTCGGCCACTAGGGTCGCTAATCTTACTCACACAGTCAGCTACCTCATTGCGCCTCTTTTTTTCTTTGCGTCATGTGCTGTTTGGGGAGGGTTTTTTGGAAGGGACATCCTGCGTGACACTGCAGTGCCACTCCTAGATGGGCCCGGTGTTTGTGTCGGCCACTAGGGTCGCTAATCTTACTCACACAGCTACCTCATTGCGCCTCTTTTTTTCTTTGCGTCATGTGCTGTTTGGGGAGGGTTTTTTGGAAGGGACATCCTGCGTGACACTGCAGTGCCACTCCTAGATGGGCCCGGTGTTTGTGTCGGCCACTAGGGTCGCTTATCTTACTCACACAGCGACCTCGGTGCAAATTTTAGGACTAAAAATAATATTGTGAGGTGTGAGGTATTCAGAATAGACTGAAAATGAGTGTAAATTATGGTTTTTGAGGTTAATAATACTTTGGGATCAAAATGACCCCCAAATTCTATGATTTAAGCTGTTTTTTAGTGTTTTTTGAAAAAAACACCCGAATCCAAAACACACCCGAATCCGACAAAAAAAATTCGGTGAGGTTTTGCCAAAACGCGTTCGAACCCAAAACACGGCCGCGGAACCGAACCCAAAACCAAAACACAAAACCCGAAAAATTTCAGGCGCTCATCTCTAGTATAACCACTGTTTTAGTCAGCTTCTGTTAAACAAAAATATTTCTCATACGTCTTAGAGGATGCTGGGAACGACATCAAGACCATGGGGTATAGATGGGATCCGCAGGAGACATGGGCACTCCAAAGACTTTTCATTGGGTGTGAACTGGCTCATCCCTCTATGCCTCTCCTCCAGACCTCAGTTTTAGAAATGTGCCCAGGATGCACTCTGAGGAGCTCTACTGAGTTTCTCTGAAAAGACTTAAGTTAGGTTTTTTATTTTCAGGGAGATCTGCTGGCATCAGACTCCCTGCTTTGTGGGACTGAGGGGGCAGAAGTAGCAACCAACTTCCTAAAGAGTTTCATGGCTCTGCTTCTGGCTGACAGGACACCATTAGCTCCTGAAGGGAACTGAACGCTAGCCGTGCCTAGATGCTCACTCCCACAGCACGCCGTCACCCCCCTCACAGAGCCAGAAGTCAGAAGACAGGTGAGTGTTAGAAGACAGATCTTCAATCAAGAAAGTGACGGCTAAAGGTACCGCGCGGCTGGCGGGAGCGCAGCGCGCCATGTTGCCCACACATACACAGGCACTGCAGGGTGCAGGGCGTGGGGGGGGGGTGTCGCCCTGGGCAGCTTGAAACCTATAGAAACTGGCATAAATAAGGGGCATAAGTTGCTGAGGCACAGTCCTACCCCCACCAGTATAAAAAATTACCTCATAAAAGCTGAGGAGAAACACACCATTGAAGAGTGGAGCTTCCTCCTTAGTCAGCCAGCACACTGCTCAGCGCCATTTTCTCTCTCTCCTCAGGCTGCAGAGACAACACTGGTCCTCCTCCACTACTGAACAAGTATCAGGGTGCAAAACAGGGGGGGGGGGCCACAGTGAATTTGGTGCTATATAATTGTGTGATTAACATTATAAAAGTGCTGAATGTCAGTGGGCATATTGTGTTCACAGACATTGTGTTACTGGTTCTGGGTTGTGAGCTGGCAAATCCCATCTGTGTCCCTCTGACAGATTTTACTGTGGGTCTGTCCCCCTATAAGTCCCGGAGTGTCTGTGGTGTGGTTCTGCACGTGTGTGACATGTATGTGGCAGGGAACTCTGTGGAGACATGTTAGGGACACAGAGGTGTAATATGACACCAAGAGCCTGACTGGGTGAAAGGTTACATGAATCATATCAGTAAGAGGTTGGACTGAATCTCATACAGAAAATGAAAATAATCTGTTGGAGATGTGATTTTTAATAGTTCTGCCTTTCATGCACAGGGACCTTTCTGGGTCACATACAAATTTGCACAAGCAGTACAAACTGATACCGACACGGACTCTAATTCCTGTGTCGACACTAGTGATTCCAGGGGAATAGGTCCTAAGTTAGCAAAAAAGCAGTCAAAACATGTTTTAGCTATAAAGGAGGTGTAAGAAGTTACAAAGCCCCCTCTTTTACCACAAGAAGAGGGTTTACTTTAGTAAAGAAGTAATGTAATTTTCCCTCCACCTCAGGTCTGATTTAACCTGAAAAGAAATTTCAGATTCCCAAAAGGAATTCAGGCAGCTTACCTTTTTCCAAAAAGGTGGGAGTCACCCCGCATTTTAGACAGGGCCCTATCATAAAAGAGAAAAGGAGCCGACAGACCGCAAGTGAGTGAGGTGATTTATTGATGTGGCCAATTGGACACTACTCAGGCCTACCATTGTCTGTGAGTGGGTGAGTAGTGCTATTGAAAAGTGGTCAGAAAACTTGTCATTAGATATTGACACAATAGATGGAGATGAGATACTCCTAACGTTAGGTAATATCAAAGACGCTGCTGCGTACATACTAGAATCCATGAAATATATTGGTTTCTTGGGATCAAGAACCGCTACCATGGCAGTATCGGCTCGGAGGGCGTTGTGGATTCGCCAGTGGAATGCTGATGTAGATTCCAAAATAAAATATGGAGGCTCTCCCGTATAAAGGTGAGGCCTTGTTTGGTGATGGGCTGGATGCGTTAGTCTCGGCGGCTACCGCAGGTAAGTCGACATTCTTGCCTTATGCTCCTACACCGGCGAAAAAGACACATCACTCTCACGTAAAGTCCTTTCGACCCAACAAATATAAAAAGCCCAAAGGTCTCCCCTTTTTTTGCAGGTAGGGGAAGGGGAAAAGGAAAGAAATCCGCAGCGTCTCCCGGATCGCAGGAGCAGAAGTCCACCCCTGCTTCTGCCAAATCTGCAGCATAACGCTGGGGCTCCCTTGCAGGAGTCCACTCGGGTGGGAGCACGTCTGAAACTTTTCAGCCAAATCTGGATTCAATCTGGCCTGGACCAATGGGTCTTACAAATAGTTGTCCATGGGTACAAACTAGAATTTCAAGACGTCCCCCCATGCCGATTTTTCAAATCGACCTTGCCAGCTTCTCTTCCGGGAAGAAAGGCAGTAACAACGGCAATTAAAAAATTATGTCAGGATCAGGTCATTGTCCTGGTACCCTTGGCACAGTAAGGAGAAGGTTTTTTATTCAAGCCTCTTCGTATTTCCGAAGCCGAACAGCTCGGTCAGACCGATTTTAAACCTGAAAATCTGAATCTCTACCTGAAAAGGTTCAAGTTCAAGATGGAATCCCTGAGGGTAGTGATTCCCAGTATGGAAGCGGGGGACTTCATGGTGTCAGTAGACATAAAAGATGCTTACTTGCATGTTCCCATTTATCCTCCTCACCAAGCTTATCTGAGATTCGCAGTACAGGATTGCCATTACCAGTTTCAGACGTTGCCGTTCGGACTCTCCACGGCACCGAGGGTATTCACCAAGGTGATGGCGGAGATGATGGTCCTCCTTCGTTAAAAAGGAGCCAATATAATTCCTTATCTGGACGATCTCCTGATAAAAGCGAGATCCAGGGAACAGTTGGTGCAGAACATTGCACTCTCCCTGTCAATACTCCAACAACACGGTTGGATCATGAATTTTCCAAAGTCGCAGTTGGAACCGACGACAAGATTGTCCTTTTTAGGGATGATTCTGGACACAGAAGTACGGAGAGTATTTCTTCCAGTGGAAAAGGCTCTGAAAATCCAGAAAATGGTCAAACAAATATTGAAACCAACAAGCGTGTTGATCCATCAATGCATTCGGTTGTTGGGGAAAATGGTAGCGGCCTACGAGGCCATACAGTTTGGCCGATTTCATGCCAGAGTATTCCAGTGGGACCTGTTGGACAAGTGGTCCGGATGCCACCTACACATACACCAGAAAATAATCCTGTCCCCCAAAGCCAGGATTTCACTCCTGTGGTGGCTACACAGTTCTCACCTACTAGAGGGACGCAGGTTTGGGATTCACGACTGGGTCCTAATAACCACGGATGCAAGTCTCCGAGGCTGGAGAGCTGTCACACAGGGGGAAAGCTTCCAAGGAAAATGGTCAAGTCAGGAAGCCTGTCTTCACATAAACGTTCTGGAATTGAGAGCCATTTACAACGGCCTTCTACAAGCGGTACATCTTCTTCAAGATCCCGTGCAGATACAGTCGGCCAATGTAACAGCAGTCAAGTACATAAACAGGCAAGGTGGAACGAAAAGCAGAGCGGCAATGGCAGAAGTGACAAGGATTCTCCTCTGGGCAGAAAGACATGTTAGAGCTCTGTCAGCAATTTTCATTCCAGGAGTGGACAACTGGGAAGAAGACTTCCTCAGCAGACACGATCCAGGAGAGTGGGGCCTCCACCAAGAAGTCTTTGCAGAGGTGACGAGTCTTTGGGGAGTTCCTCAAGTAGACATGATGGCATCTCGTCTAAACAAGAAGCTTCAGAGATATTGTTCCAGGTCGAGAGACCCTCAAGCAATGGCAGTGGATACACTGGTGACCCAGTGGGTGTTTCGGTCGGTATATGTTTTCCCTCCACTTCCACTGATTCCAAAAGTTCTCAAAATAATAATAAGAACAAGAGTTTGAGCAATCTTCATTGCCCCAGACTGGCCAAGGCGGGCTTGGTATCTAGATCTTCAGGAGTTGCTCATAGAAGATCCTTGGGTCTCTTCCTCCTCGAGAGGACCTACTACAGCAGGGGCCGTGTGTGTATCAAGACTTACCGCGGCTACGTTTGACGGCATGGCTGTTGAGCGTCGGATCCTAGCCCGAAAGGGTATTCCCATGGAAGTCATCCCCACTCTTATTCAGGCCAGGGAAGGAGTAACGTCTAAACATTACCACCGTATTTGGAGAAAATATGTGTCTTGGTGTGAATCCAACAAGGCTCCTACGGAAGAGTTTGAGTTGGGACGTTTTCTCCATTTTCTGCAGACTGGTGTGGATGCGGGCCTTAGATTGGGTGTCAATCAAGGTCCAGATTTCGGCCTTATAAGTTTTCTTTCAAAAACAATTGGCCTCCTTTCCAGAAGTTCAGGCGTTCGTGAAAGGGGTTCTGCACATCCAGCCTCCATTTGTGCCTCCAGTGGCACCATGGGACCTTAATGTGGTGTTGCAGTTCCTTCAATCGGGTTGGTTTGAGCCTCTACAAGAAATAGAGTTGAAGTTTCTCACTTGGAAAGTGGTGATGCTTTGGCGTTGGCATCCGCAAGGCGGGTGTCTGAATTGGGGGCCTTGTCCCACAAGAGCCCTTACCTGATCTTCCATGAAGATAGGGCAGAGTTGAGAACTCGTCAACATTTTCTTCCAAAGGTGGTTTCCTCTTTCCACATAAACCAACCTATTGTGGTGCCAGTTGCTACTGACACGTTCGCTGAGTCAAAGTCTCTAGATGTGGTTAGAGCTTTGAAGATTTATGTCACTAGAACAGCTCGAATACAGAAAACAGAGGTTTCGTTTGTCCTGTATGCTCCCAACAAGATTGGGTGTCCTGCTTCCAAGCAGACTATTGCGCGCTGGATCAGAGGTACGATTTAGCAATCTCATTCTACGGCTGGAATGCCGTTACCGATGTCGGTGAAGGCCCATTCTACTAGGAAGGTGGGCTCCTCCTGGGCGTCTGCCCGGGGGGTCTCGGCATTACAACTTTGCCGAGCAGCTACTTGGTCAGGGTCAAACACATTTGCAAAATTCTACAAGTTTAACACCTTGGCCGATGAGGACCTAAAGTTTGGTCAATCGGTGCTGCAGGGTCATCCGCACTCTCCCGCCCGTACTGGAGCTTTGGTATAAACCCCATGATGTCGTCCCCAGCATCCTCTAGGATGTATGAGAAAATAGGATTTTGATAACCTACCGGTAAATCCTTTTCTCCTAGTCCGTAGAGTATGCTGGGCGCCCGTCCCAGTGCGTACTTTACCTGCAGTTTAGTTATTACAGTTACACAAGTTGTGTTATCTTGGTTTCAGCATGTTGCTGCAATTAGTTCATCCCTGTTGGCGTGTGTTATGTTGAATGCCATGTGTGCGGCATGGTTGAGGGTGTGAGTTGGTAGATATCTCACCACTAGTTAAGTAATTCCTTTCCTCGAAATGTCAGTCTCCCTGGGCACAGTTACTACAACTGAGGTCTGGAGGAGGGGCATAGAGGGAGGAGCCAGTTCACACCCAATGAAAAGTCTTTGGATTGCCCATGTCTCCTGCGGATCTCGTCTATACCCCATGGTCTTGATGTCGTCCCCAGCATCCTCTACGGACTAGGAGAAAAGGATTTACCGGTAGGTTATCAAAATCCTATTTTTTTTCGCTGCATTTACAATTAGCCATTGAAAACATTTAGGCTAGCCACTTTAAAATGGCTGCAATATCCATATTTGCAGCTTCTAATCATCTTGCAGTGACGTGTGGTGATGTCAGTGGTTGGGTAAGCATTGGCTAGTATCAAGCCAAATTTACTGCATATACCACAGCCCATCACCTCTGCAACAACACAGTAATGGGCAGCAATCACGGCCTTATACAAGGTGTGGCTATTAAATAACGAGACTCTACTTGTATAAAAATAAACTATACTGCGTGAGTTAATGGGGGAACACTGACCTCAGACTATCCCAAAATGGTTTCACAAGTTTCACCTCTCTCGCACAGATAGTTTGCTGTCACACAGCTTTCAAGAAGTTGTGTTTTTCCCATGCGTTGTAAAAATGCTTAGGTCAACAGTACAGCAACTCGTTAACTTACATTTTTTAATTAAATTGAACAAAACTCCCACCGAATCTTTCCATATGCTAACCGAGGCTTACAGGGAAGATTGTATGTCATGTGCACGTGTTTTGAGTGGCACAAATGATTTAGTGATGGTCATGCGTATGTTGAAGTTGATGAACGTTCCGGAAGGCTTGCACATCAAAAACAAATGAAAATGTGGAAAAAAATTTATAAACTTCTTCAAAGTGACTGTAGACCAGGGGCGCCAGAACGTGTTGTGGTTCGGGGGTGGGGGTGGTGGGGGGCGTATATAAAAATAAATTTTGGCGCTCCACCCCCACGATAATCCACCCCACCACCCCATGCAGGGACCGCTTACCCCCAGGTCACCGCGGAGAATCTGACTTCAAAGCTCCGGCGCAGCAGCGTACTGCCCCGTGTACTTCTATCCTAGCTGGCTTTCAGATGCATTACTGGGAGGACACATGGCCTTGCTGAGCCTGCTGGGACATCCCCGCCTCCTCCCAGTAATGCCTCTGTGAAGAGCCGGCTGGACGGGACAAGGGGGAGCACGCTGCGGCGCCGGAGTTTTGAAGTCAGAGTCTCCGCAGTGATCTGGGGGTAAGCGCTCCCCCTCCCCACACCTGCGCCTCTGACATGTTTGGGGGGCACATGCTGCCCCCTTTTTCCCCCCTCCCCCCATTCCGACGCCTATGCTGTGGACTTGGCATCAAGATCTTAACATGACAAAAGTTTGTACTAAGATGGCTCCGAAGCTTCTCACTGTTGAGCAGATAGAAAATCGAAAGCAAATTTGTACAGACATTTTGGAACAAATTCAAGCAGATTCAAACTTTTTAGATAAAGTTATTACCTGTGATGAAACATGGATCTTCCATTATGGTCCTGAGACAAAACACCAGTCCATGCACTGGAAAACACCATCATCACCAAGAATGAAGAAAGCACGTCAAAGCAAATCCAAACTAAAAGCCATGTTAAATATGACAAAACTCCTTCTATTTTAATTGCTACATCCGCACAGCCAGGGCCTGCAACAGAAATCATTGGGCCCTGTACATTGATATCTCTGGGGTGCCTCCTCAACTCTCCCCCCTCCCCTGCTCCTCCCCTCCTCAACCCCTATGTCGGAACACAACCTGTAAGCGCCCTGTGCCCATTATACACACATACACACACACACACACACACATATATATAATGCAATATGTGTCCGGCACTCAGCTGTAAATGGATAGTGCCCCGGTGCCCCGGTTTTCAATAGCATAGAATTCCAAAGTAGCTGGCACTCGTGGACCAAGAGACAAAGCAGTACACAGGTAAATGCGTTCAACGTTTCGGGAGTTTACTCCCTCTATCAAGACCCTTGATAAAGGGAGTAATATCCCGAAACATTGAACGCATTTACAGTGATGAGCGGATTCGGTTTTACTCGGTTTTACTCGGTTCTCAAAACCGAATCTTATTGGCTCACTGATGTCACGTGTTTTGGATAGCCAATGATATTCGGTTTTGAGAACCGAGTCTAACCGAGTAAAACCGAATCCGCTCATCAGTTGCTTTGTCTCTTGGTCCACGAGTGCCTGCTACTTTGGAATTCTATATATAGATATATATGTATGTATATATATATATATATATATATATATATATATATATAGGAAAACAGAGACTGCGGCACTCCAAATGTTGAAAAAATACTTAGTGATGAAGCATAAGATTAAAAAGCTGCAACAAAACCATCATGTAGTTTTGTTGCAGCTTTTTAATCTTATGCTTCATCACTAAATATTTTTTCAACATTTGGAGTGCCGCAGTCTCTGTTTTCCTATACCTTGACTATTCACTGAAGGCACCCTATCTATAAGGAATATTCAGCGATGAGTGCGGATTCTACACCAGGTCTATATATTATATATATATATATATATATATATACACACAGTATATGCATGTATACATACATGTGACCAGACACAGACTGTTACAATGGTGAGGGAGGGTGCCAGAACCCAGGAGGGACTCACCGTCACTACAGCCAGGGTGTCTCTCTTGTCTGTAGGCAGCACAGCGATGGTACTGTGGGCGGATGCTACAATCTGTAAATGGCACGATCACAGGCTTGTGTACGGCAACTGAAAGAGACTGGAATGCTCCTCAGTAGCAAGAGACAGGGAAGGGCTGGCACAGCGTCACCTGCACGCACCACTGGGATGGACTGGACCAAGTGACAGGCAGGAGGAAGGAGGGGGGGTTGTGCAATCTTTTCATTAGCTATTTTACTAAATTGGCAGCGGACAGGAGAGCAGTTTAAAAAGTAGTAATAGGAGCTGCAGCGCCATATCAGGTGTGCCTGATTCCTGGCCGGGCCTCTCTGACCCATATGGGTGTCCCTTTTGTCCTCTGCTGTCACACATCTTTGCAGTTTATTATTGTTAGTGCTGATAGCAAAAGTCATTCTGTTTTATAAGGCCAAGTCGCTAAGTCTGGAGGGAAGTTGGAATTGTACCGAGTAGGTTAAAGGGGAGTGGAGAGAGTAAATAGGGGATAAGACCCTCATCTTCTTCCATAATTTGCACAGTTATCGGAGAAGTTATGATTCCGCACAAGTCAACCAAAATAACATGAGATGAAATTGACCAAGAATAGTATTAAATCCTACCTAGGAATGTCTTCCTAAATTACTGTCGCTTGGTGGTGCGCCCTGAGCCAGTAGCAAATATCTTATTTGGAAAGGGGAGAAAAAGAAGGCTCTTGTGTGGGCGCACTCTTAACGTTTAGGATTATTACATAAAGTAAGTACTTATAAAACAAAATTTTTATTTTTATTACATTAAAAGTTAAATCCACCGTCAATTAAACAGGACACTGACATGTCAATTATAATCCTTTTCTCCTAGTCTGTAGAGTATGCTGGGGTCCACTTCATGACCACGGGTTATAGACAGTTCCGCAGGAGCCATGGGCACTCTTAAGACTTTTCAATGGGTGTGAACTGGCTCCTCCCTCTATACCCCTCCTCCAGACCTCAGTTATAGGAACTGTGCCCAGGGAGACGGACATTTCAAGGAAAGGATTTACTTTAAACTAGTGGTGAGATACATACTAGCTCACACCTCAACCATGCCGCACAACATGGCATTCAACAGAACACACGCCAACAGGCATGAACCAATTACAGCAACATGCTGAAACTAATATAACACAACTTGTGTAATTCTAATAACAAAACTGCAGGTAAAGTACGCACTGGGACGGCGCCCAGCATCCTCTACGGACTAGGAGAAAAGGATTTACGGGTAGGTATCAAAATCCTGTTTTCTCATACGTCCTAGAGGATGCTGGGGTCCACTTCATGACCATAAGGTTTATACCAAAGCTCCAGTACGGGCGGGAGAGTGTGGATGACCCTGCAGCACCAACTGACCGAACTTGAGGTCTTCATCGGCCAAGGTGTCAAACCTGTAGAATTTTGCAAATGTGTCTGACCCCGACCAAGTAGCTGCTTGGCAAAGTTGCAATGCCGAGACCCCCCGGGCAGCCGCCCAGGATGAGCCCACCTTCCTAGTGGAATGGGCCTTCACCGACATCGGTAATGGCAATCCAGCCGTAGTATGAGCGTGCTGAATCGTACCTCTGATCCAACGCGCAATAGTCTGCTTGGAAGCAGGACACCCAATCTTGTTGGGAGCATACAGGACAAAGACTCTGTTTTCCGTATTCGAGCTGTTCTAGCGACATAAATCTTCAAAGCCCTGACCACATCTAGAGACTTTGACTCAGTGAACGTGTCAGTAACTACTGGCACCACAATAGGTTGGCTTATGTGGAAAGATGAAACCACCTTTGGAAGAAAATGTTGACGAGTTCTCAACTCTGCCCTATCTTCATGGAAGATCAGGTAAGGGCTCTTGTGGGACAAGGCCCCCAATTCAGACACCCGCGGTGCGGATGCCAATGCCAAAAGCATCACCACTTTCCAAGTGAGAAACTTCAACTCTATCTCTTGTAGAGGCTCAATCCAATCCGATTGAAGGAACTGCAACACCACATTAAGGTCCCATGGTGCCACTGGAGGCACAAATGGAGGTTGAATGTGCAGACCCCCTTTCACGAAGGTCTGAACCTCTGGAAGAGAGGCCAATTGTTTTTGGAAGAACACTGACAAGGCCGAAATCTGGACCTTGATTGACCCCAATCGGAGGCCCACCTCCACACCAGCCTGCAGAAAATGGAGAAAATATCCCAATTGAAACTCTTCTGTAGGAGTCTTCTTGGATTCACACCAAGACACATATTTTTTCCAAATACGGTGGTAATGTTTCGACGTTACTCCTTTCCTGGCCTGACTAAGGGTGGGGTTGACTTCCATGGGAATACCCTTTCGGGCTAGGATCCGGCGCTCAACAGCCCTGCCATCAAACGTAGCCGCGGTAAGTCTTGATACACACACGGCCTCTGCTGCAGCAGGTCCTCGCTAAGAGGAAGAGGCCGAGGATCTTCTATGAGCAATTCCTGAAGATCTGGGTACCAAGCCCTCCTTGGCCAGTCTGGGGCAATGAAGATTGCTCGAACTCTTGTTCTTCTTATGATCCTGAGCACTTTTGGGATCAGCGGAAGTGGAGGGAAGACATACACCGACCGGAACACCCACTGGGCCACTAGCGGATCCACTGCTATTGCTTGAGGCTCTCTCGACCTGGAACAATATTTCTGAAGCTTCTTGTTGAGACGAGATGCCATCATGTCTACTTGAGGAACTCCCCAAAGACTCGTCACCTCTGCAAAGACTTCTTGGTGGAGGCCCTACTCTCCTGGATGGAGATCGTGTCTGCTGAGGAAGTCTGCTTCCCAGTTGTCCACTCCCAGAATGAAAATTGCTGACAGAGCTCTTAAATGTCTTTCTGCCCAGAGAAGGATCTTCGTCACCTCTGCCATTGCCGCTCTGCTTTTCGTTCCACCCTGCTTGTTTATGTACGCAACTGCTGTTGCATTGTCTGACTGGATCTGCACGGGATGATCTTGAAGAAGATGTACCGCTTGCTGAAGGCCGTTGTAAATGGCTCTCAATTCCAGCACGTTTATGTGAAGGCAGGCTTCCTGACTTGACCATTTTCCTTGGAAGCTTTCCCCCTGAGTGACAGCTCCCCAGCCTCTGAGACTTGCATCCGTGGTTACCAGGACCCAGTCCTGAATCCCGAACCTGCATCCCTCTAGTAGGTGAGAACTGTGTAGCCATCACAGGAGCGAAATCCTGGCTTTTGACGACAGGATTATCTTCCGGTGCATGTGTAGGTGGGATCCCGACCACTTGTCCAACAGGTCCCACTGGAATACTCTGGCATGGAACCTGCCAAACTGTATCGCCTCGTAGGCCGCCACCATCTTCCCCAACAACCGAATGCACTGATGGATCGACACACTTGATGGATTCAATATCTGTATTACGATTTTCGGGATTTCCAGAGCCTCTTCCACCAGAAGAAATACTCTCTGAACTTCTGTGTCCAAAATCATCCCGAGAAAAGAGAATCTTGTCGTCGGTTCCAACTGTGACTTTGGATAATTTATGATCCAACCGTGTTGTTGGAGTATTGACAGGGAAAGTGTGATGTTTTGTACCAACTGCTCCCTGGATCTTGCCTTTATCAGAAGATCGTCTAGGATAAGGAATTATATTGACTCCTTTTTAACGCAGGAGAACCATCGTCTCCGCCATCTCCTTGGTGAATACTCCCGGCGCCGTGGAGAGACCGAAAGGTAATGTCTGGAATTGGTAATGGCAATCCTGAACCGCGAATCTCAGATAAGCCTGGTGAGGAGGATAAATGGGAACATGCAGGTAAGCATCTTTTATGTCTACAGACACCATGTAGTCCCCCTCCTCCAGACTGGAAATCACTGCCCTCAGTGATTCCATTTTGAACTTGAATCGTTTCAAGTAGAGATTCCGATTTTTTAGGTTTAGAATCGGTCTGACCAAGCCGTCCGGCTTCGGAACTACAAAAAGGCTTGAATAAAACCCCTCCCCTTGTTGTGACAAAGGTACTAGGACTATGACCTGATCCTGACATAATTTTTGGATTGCCGCTGTTACTGCTTCCCTTTCCGGAAGAGAAGCTGGCAAGGTCGATTTGAAAAATCGGCATGGGGGGACATCTTGAAACTCCAGCTTGTATCCCTGGGACACTATTTGCAACACCCAGGGATCCAGGCCAGACAGAATCCAACCTTGGCTGAACAGTTTGAGACGTGCTCCCACCCGAGCGGCCTCCCACAAAGGAGCCCCAGCGTTATCCTGAAGATTTGGCAGAGGTAGGGGCAGACTTCTGCTCCTGGGAACCTGAAGCCGCTGTGGACTTCTTTCCCTTTCCCCTACCTGCAAAGAAGGGGGAACCTCTCGCTTTTTTGTATTTATTGAGCCGAAAGGACTACATGTGAGGGTGATATGTTTTTTTTTTTTCCGGTGCAGGCGCAGAGGGCAAAAATGTCAACTTACCTGCAGTAGCCGCCGAGACTAACGCATCCAGTCCATCGCCAAATAAGGTCTCACCTTTATATGATAGAGCCTCCATATTTCTTTTGGAATCTGCATCCGCGTTCCACTGGCGAACCCACAACGCCCGCCGAGCCGATACTGCCATGATAGCGGCTTGTGAATTCAAGAGTCCAATATCTTTCATCGCTTCTAGTATGTATGCGGCAGCGTCTTTGATATTCCCTAACATAAGGAGTATATCATCTTTATCAATCATGTCAATTTCTGATGAGATGCTTTCTGACCATTTTTCAATAGCGCGACTCACCCACGCGCACGCAATTGTGGGCCTGAGCAGCGTACCATTGGCAACATAAATGGATTTCAATGTAGTTTCCATCTTTCGGTCTGCCGGCTCTTTTAGTGAAGCCGTGCCAGGTGCAGGGAGAATTACCTTCTTTGTCAACCTGGACAGTGCACTGTCTAACACAGGGAGTGACTCCCATTTTTTCCTGTCCTCCACCGGGAAAGGATAAGCTATCTGAATTCTCTTGGGAATACGAAATTTCTTTTCGGGATTCACCCACATCCCTTCAAAGAGAGTATTAAGCTCGTGGGAAGGAGGGAAAGTGACCTTAGATTTCTTTTCTTTATAGAAAAAAGCCTTCTCCTGAGGTACAGGAGTGGCTTCCGTGACTTCCAGAACTTCCCTTATAGCTACAATCATATATTGTATATTTTTTGCCAATTTATGATCTATTACTCTGGAGTCACTATCATCGACACAAGAATCAGTGTCCATGTTGGTATCAGTATTCACAATATTTGCAAATGGTCTCTTATGTGACCCAGAGGGTCGCCTGCGGATGGAAGAACAGAGCCCTGAAAAATCACATCCTCCACAGATTTCTCCAGCACTCAGCATGAGATTCAGACTTATCTAATCTCCTATTGATATGATGCATACTATCACGTATTTCTTTCACCCATGCAGGCTCTTGGTGTGCCGGCAGCACCACCACATTACAAATCTGTGTCCCTAAAATGGTTTCCTCCGGGAAGGAACTCCCTGCCTCTGACATGTCTTACACACGTGTACAACACACACAGACACACTGGGACTTACAGGGGACAGACCCACAGTAAAATCTATCAGAGGGACACAGTTTAAGAGCAGCCAGTTCACAACCCCAGCACCAGTATCTAATGCCTGTGAACACAGAATGCCCACTGACATGCAGCACTTTTTACACAGTAAAACACACTTGTAAAGCACCAAATTCGCTTGTGCCCCCCCTGTTTTTGCACCCTGATACTTGTAGTCAGAAGTGAAGGAGGGCCAGCGTTGTCTCTGCAGCCTGAGGAGAGAGAAAATGGTGCTGAGCAGTGTGCTGGCTGCCTGAGGAAGAAGCTACGCCCCCACAATGGCGCGTTTTTACCTCAGAAACTTTTTATAATATTTATACTGGCGGGGGTAGGGCTGTGCCTGGGATCTTATGCTCCCTTTTTGCCAGTTTATAGAGGTGTTTTTGCTGCCCAGGGCACCCCCCCGCGCCCTGCACCCTGCAGTGCCTGTGTGGGCAGCAATGGCGCGCTGCGCTCCCGCCAGCCGTGCTGTACCTCAGCCGTCACCTTTCTTGATAGAAGATCTGTTTTCTTCTGCTCCCCTGTCTTCTGACTTCTGGCTCTGTGAGGGGGGTGACGGCGTGCTGTGGAAGTGAGCATCTAGACACGACTAGCGTTCAGTACCCTTCATGAGCTAATGGTGTCTTGTCAGCCAGAAGCAGAGCCATGAAACTCTTCAGGAAGTTGGTTTCTACTTCTGCCCCCTTAGTCCCACGAAGCAGGGAGACTGTTGCCAGCAGTTCTCCCTGAAAATAAAAAACCTAACATAAAGTCTTTTCAGAGAAGCTCAGTAGAGCTCCCATAGAGTCCATCCAATCTGCCTGGGCACATTTCTAAAACTGAGGTCTGGAGGAGGGGCATAGAGGGAGGAGCCAGTTCACACCCATTGAAAAGTCTTAAGAGTGCCCATGGCTCTTGCGGAACCGTCTATACCCCATGGTCATGAAGTGGACCCCAGCATCCTCTAGGACGTATGAGAAACAAATGTTCTGGTCTCACATAATTATACAGTGATTTTGAAAAGAATGTAGACACTTGCAGTACTACATCTATTTCCCCTTGACCAGTACAGATAAATCTGTGTTAATAAGACTGTCATAGGTCAAAACAGAGCATATATGTGAGGACCTAAATTGGTAAAAAAAAACCACCTCAGATACCCTCACTCCCAATCTCGCATGGGAAAACCCGTATGGAGAGGGCTGACTGCGTATCTGTGTCCTTTGCTGATATATTAGCCAATTGCTCAACTGTTGTTATCAGACTAGAAGTCTAGTGAAGAAAGAAAAGTGGTGATACTGCTGTTAGTGTTGCATCATTGGGGAGCCTAGGAGATGCAAAGAAAGCTCTACAACACCAGGCATATTCAGTGTGGTATGATAGTAGATTTTTTCGATATTTGACGCAAATACCAATGAGAGTTCCCCGGAAAAGTGAGAAGAAGAAGATATCTAGTGCTAGATTGTAGGTAGGAGAGGAAGTTGGAAATAAAGTGGTGGATCTGCTGTCCAACGTTAGGCATGGGAGTGTCCCATGAATCGTGGATGAGAGTCCACTGAATGTTAGGGTATTGAAAAAAAGGGAGAGCTTAAGAAATGCTGTAATGTTGGATAATTTTGCCAGACCCTAAACAATAGGGTTAAAGGTACATTTCCTGAGGCAAAAGGAGAGAGAATAGCCAATGTTTGCGCTGTCTCAGTATTTATTATTAATACTTATAGGCAGTGAATGATACGAATAAAAATGCATCAGCTGGTTTGAGGCAAGGTCATAGAAACATGGAGCATAACAATGTAAAATATATGCCACTTACCATACAGACAGCTCCCGTTATTCACCACAAACAGTGAGTGTCGTCCTGCCCAGAAATCAGCATAGGGTGCAGTGACACACTCGATTCATTATAGCCCAGGTATGAGCACTGCTGGCTATAAATATTTATTTGTTTGGTAGGGATTGGCTACCTATTTGTCAACAGCAGTATAGTACAGTATAGTACAGTATAGTACAGTACAGAGTATAGATATCCAAAAATAAACTCTATGTCCTGTTACATAAAGTTACAGTTTTAACACAGGGTATAATAATGGACTCACATGTTGATAACAACAGTATAATTGTTGCTGGCTTGCAAAGAAATGTACTAGACACAGAGATACCTTAGTTGTGTATATGGTTTCTACCCTGAATAGTTCCTTGTTGGTGCAGGGTCCCTGTGGTGAAGATGCCTGTGAGGAAAACGCGTTTCGCCCATCCCGCGGGCTTGGTCACTTCCAATGTTTTCGAGAGTAAATATGGGATAAGACCCTCATCTTCTTCCATAATTTGCACAGTGGCAGAAACAGTAGGATGATCTCCCACCACCAAGTTTAAACTTAGACCCCAAATTCAGAACAACAAGCAAGACGTTTTGCAGAATCTAGGGTGTAGCTTAAAGCCACTCACGATAAAATATCCCATCACTTAAGACCATTGTCCCCTAGGCAGACTGTGCATATCCAAACCCCTGTCAAGGTTCTTTCAACAGGCCCTCCAACTATGTGGTACAATCTGATAGTATTTTGTATGTGCTCAACAGGCACCAGCTCCTTGGGGTTTGTGAGCTAACACCTCCACCTCACCTAACACTGACTAAGGGTGTTGGAATACCCATTGTCATGGACAATAACTACACTGTGCAAAATAGTGAGCCTGGACACCCCTTTCTTTGTCATCAAAGTTCCACAACTACGTCATTTAATCTCCCATTTTTTAATTTATGTTTGTTTTTTGTTGCATACTGTCCCCGTTTGTTATACAGAAAGTTCCTTGCTCAGCATGACTGCAGCTAGTAAAGACATACTTATGAAGCTCTCCTGAATCCTGTGGTGATTTGCACACAGACCACTTTACACTTATAATGCAATATATATTGCTTTTTAATATTTTATTATGATGGACTGCCTAATAGTGTGGTATTATTAACTTATTTTAATTATTCCCAAGATACAAGTTATCAGTGACCAAACGCAAAGATGAAGAACATGAGAGCAGTTCCATCTACAATCAAAATGATCCCTGGAGTCCTAGTGTGAAGTTCTCTAATTTTATAAATGATGAGAATATACAAAATCAGGTAAGGCAAAAATAAAGTTTAGGCAATTGACATGAACACTATAGGATTCTGAATATCTCTATTTCAACCTTTCTTTAATAGGATGATAATTGAGCCCTCATACACTCTCTACATACTGTATCTCTTGCAAATACTCTAATAGGCCCTACACACTGGTCGATCCGCCGCCGAGCTGGCCGACGCCGGAGACGGCCGACCCGGCGGGGGGGGGGGGGCAGTAACGGGGGGAGTGAAGTTTCTTCACTCCCCCCGTCACCCGGCTGCATTGAAGTGCAGGCAAATATGGACGAGATCGTCCATATTGGCCTGCATGTACAGGCGACGGGGGACCAGCGATGAACGAGCGTGGGGCCGCGCATCGTTCATCGCTGGAGCCTCCACACTGCACGATATGAACGTAATCTCGTTCATTATCGTGCAGTCATGTCGGCCGGTGTGTAGGGCCCATATCGTGCAGTCATGTCGTGCAGTCATGTCGGCCGTCATGTCGGCCGGTGTGTAGGGCCCATATCGTGCAGTCATGTCGGCCGGCGTGTAGGGCCCACAATATGTATGAACTATAGTTGAAGACTTTGTCATTAGGTTTATCAGGGGGTTCTGCCATGGCATTCAAGATTAAGAAAAGCACTAAAGCCAGTTTCAAGAAAGAAAAGCATAAGAAAGTGAATATACTGTATTCTGATGTGGCCAATTGTAAATCAGAATTATCTGTATTTCTGTATTCGTTTTACTTTTACTACAATCTGGCCTGACTATAAATTCCAATAATAGATAAAGCCAATCTAATTACTAATTTTTTATTATATTTTCCTTTCTTTATTTGAAATATTACTTCTGCAACAATCATTCTGTTTATTAATTGTTGCTTTAATATGCTTCAGTGGGACTTAGAGGCACATTTATTATCATTATTTTTACAAATTTTTTTTAAAAAGGGTGTTTTCACACACTTTTCTAATTTTTTTAGTATCACTTCAATGTAGTAAAGGGCATTTGGAGCAGTTTTCATGAAAAACTGCTCCAAACCCTTTAATTGTATTTTTTTTCAGTAACTCCCATCGCATTTCCCATAATTATAATGGAAAATGCGATGTGGCCGAATTTACAAAAATAAAAAAGTAAAAAAAACACTGCAGTGTGCCCTATGATAATCTCGCCAGCTCAGGCTGGTGAAATCACAGGGCAGCACTGTGATATGCAGCCTTTGCCCAGCTTTCTCTGCCCCCTGGGTGATCACTGTTTAAAACAAAACAAAAAAAGGAAAAAAAAAATCAAATCATACTTACCCGTCCTGGAGCCAGTGATCAATGCTACTGTGCAGGCTGCCGGGCGCCGAGTCCCCCATGTGCTGCGCTGTGACCGCCGGTGCAGTAAAGTGATGCTGCAATGCAGCAGTGCACTTTACAACACCGGAGGTCACCGCAGCGCACAGAATCCGGTGCCTGGCAGCCCTGCAGGAGCAGCGTGGACCGGAGTGGTACTGTAAGTATATTGTCCTGTGGGGGAAACCGCGGCGTGTGGTAAGTTAGTCGCGATGGGGGGTCGACCCAGCAGCGGCGGTAGTGGTGATGTCAGTGGGGGTGGCACATGCGCAGCAGTACATTGGGGTATTTTTCCCGAAAAATACCCCGATAATGCTGTGGAGTGTCATCGCAGGGACAGATCTTGCTCACAAGCTTTGTCCCTGTATGCGATAACTGATACATCCCTGTGATGTAATCAATTATCGCAGTGCGATTATGGGCGATTTTATCACCTCACCTCTATGGATGCAGATGGTGATAAATAGACCCCTTAGGCTTGTTATCCAGAATTAAGTTCACGCTCAGTGACTAAAAAGTCATCTAGATTGTAAGTTGGATAGCAGCCACACCATGTTACTCCTATAAATGTGCTTAATGGTTGGGGTAGGATTAATACAGTACAACTAATTTTAATACATTTTCTTTAAGCATAATGTTTCTCATTTCCGATAAAAAAAACCCATAGAATTCCATTTGTGTTGCATCTACCCACAGAACATTCTTCCAGTAGCCTTCTGAATCATTCAAGTGGGTCTTAGGGAAACTTAAAACAGGCAGCATTATTTTTTTTGAAGAACAGATGTTTCCTACTTGATATCTAGCTATGCATACCACTTAGTTTTTCTAATGGTTATTACATAAACACTAGTTTTAACTATGTAGTCTTTATATCCTCTGTGATATTCTAGCAACCTTTCCCCAAGATACTGAAAATACCTTTAGGCATCACCTATGTTTTTAGATAAGGTACTTCCGTTACCTAACAAGCTCCACACAAGTGCAGAACTGAATTTTTAAGTAGCTTTCTGAAGTTACATAATTTATTACAGTATGTTGCATGTTTAAGAATTGTTAGCGCAGAACTAGCTTTTCTTCCACTCAACCTGAGTATCGAGCTGACACTCAACAAAAAGTGCTGAAATGTCCCATAGTAGCAGAAAGCTCTCTGTTGTGACCAACATCACGTGCCATAGGATGCCACTGCGCCCCATACAGTGTTAGTAGTACTGCCACTGTCTGGAAGCAATATGGTTAGCATGAGAATGTTCACAGCACTATACCAACCTGCAGCCAATCAGAGCCTTACAACTTCACAATTTGGGCTGAACAAATCAGAAGATTAGAAAGCGCACAACACAAAATAAAACAAATTGACTCCGGTAGAGAATCACATTTAGTGTAAAATGCACCTCAATCTCCAGTTGTATACCTTACCCACATGGGATGACTGGCAAGAGGCAATGAAGATATTCTGGAGAGGACGATTTACAGAAATAGCCCCGATAATACTTCTATAGTTGTGATCTTAAGATACGCAGGAGCCACACTGCGCCTGTGCAGAGAGATGTCACTCACAGTGCCCAAAAAGCTGCAGTATGGCTGGTGTTTGTGGGTGGCGATGGGCAGCGTTTCAGGAAATGAGGGCGTGTCGGCAGCACTCGGATATCTGGGTACTGGCCATCAGAACTCCTCTGCTGGGGCCAAGGAGCCTGTGTCCGAAGATGCAGACCTAGGGCTCAGCTCGCCGACAAAACGGGACGACCCAACCCCCCACCCATTTCTGCATCCAAATGCAAATCATGCTGTGAGCGATCATGCCAAGACTTGTTCTGCACGTGCACAGTTCTCACACTATTGGGTTAGTACATAAATCCTCAGGTTTATGTAGTGACCTGAATCAGGCCTTATGTTAATTGCAGTGCTTTCAGCATTTAAGCTACCTTTTCAGACATAGGGGGAAACGTAATATGTTGTGAGAATTAGAAACTGAGATATTTTGTGAGAGTTCTCCAGTTTTCTTAAAGTGGCAATCATTTATATGGCAAAACCAGGTTGATTTTACCATGTAAATGATTGCCACTTTTAAAAAAAAACAGGAGAGCTTTCAAAATTTTATTTTCTGATTCTCACACCCTATTACATTCCCTCCATAGTATTATTAAGTAACTATATGAAGTAGGAATATTTCTATTAAGTATCTAATTTGCTGGCTTTCTCCATACAGGACCTGGTTGCGTGGATCACAGTCGGATTCCTTCATATCCCTCACACTGAGGACCTCCCAAACACAGCAACTCCTGGCAATGGGGTGGGGTTTCTCCTCAGACCCTACAACTATTTTGAAATAGATCCTTCAGTGTACTCACCAGATGGGGTTTATTTCCAGAGCGAGCAGGATTACAGCTCATGTGAGGTCAACCATATGGCCTGTCTGTCCAAAACAGCATCCTGTGCCCCCAAGATCCCTCCTTTCACCTATGAAGGCTTTAAGAATATTGTGAATTTATAAGCAATATATGCATAAATACCTTTCAGAGAGAGCTAGACAGAATGGGCCTGATTCAAGTTTGTAAGTAAAGCAAAAAAAGCAAGCAACTTTCTGTCTGGAGCAAACCATGTTGCCAGGCAACGGGAGCAAATAAAAAAAAAATTCTGTATAGGGTAAATACTGACTGCTTTTGCATGTAGCTCACAGATGTTAGACAGCTTTATTTTTACACTGTAATTTAGATTTCAATTTGGACACACCCCACCCAAATCTTAATCTCTCTGCACATGTTATACCTGCCCCCAGTGGCCTCACAAGGTGGGGGGGGGGGGGAGCTCCCGGGTGTCACCCACCGAGGGGTGGAGGGGTGACACCAAAATGCCAGCTCCTACACAGTGACAGGAGCCGAGTGCTGCAATATTATGTGCAGCACTCGGCTCCTGTCACTGTGTAGGAGCCAGCACTGCAGGAACAGTACCCCTGGGAGTCAGCCCTCACCTCCCACACCTCCCAGTGACAAAAAAAAGGGTGTCGGGACGCGAAGCCCCACCCCTCCCGCAAAGCCCCACCCCTTTTTGTGCCTTCAATGGGCTAAAAATGGGTGCCGTCCGTGAAGCCCCGCCCCTCTATTTAAGCCCTGCCCATTTCTGTGAATCCCCGCCCCCTTTTTCTCGCTGCCACGCCGGGTGTTACAGAGGTGAGTGACGCCTCTGCCTGCCCCATCTGCTGTGCAACATGGTTTTGCCTAGTTACTTGCTTTTTTGCTTTACTTACAAACATGAATGAGGCCCTATCTGTTATTGCGCTGTTCATCTCATGCACTGTATAATACCATCTTACCAATAATAACAAGGTTGAAAGGGATCAGCTTAAACTATTTTAAATCTTAGTGGAATCAATGTAGTAAAATATTGTTATAGTAGATGTGGAATTTGAGGTTTTCTAGAAGTTGCCACTGTCTATGTCTTGAAGCTGACAGTTTTGCACTCAATGTAGATTTTGTATGCAGTAGACCATTTATCGCCACCGCGCCTGCATATGTTGCACTATGTACTGTACATGCTGCAGTGAAAGTTGTAGTGAGGATTTTTTCGCAAAGTGAGTAACAGGCCGGCAGCGTTTGTGTGAGGTAACGGGGAAGTGGCGATTAAAACTCAAGCCTGTCACAGCCATGTCAGGGTCATGTCATGATCCCATAGGCAGTTAGTTACAGAGGTGTCCTCATACATCTAGCCTTTATAAGCCACTTAGAATCTCATGGGACCTGGCATGTCGAGAAGGGCTGTTTGGAACGACTGGAACAATGATGTATGAGGACACATCTGTACGTTGGTTACTGGTGTCTCAGAAGGTCCAAGGCTGGATGTGCGTCCGATGGTTGTGTCTTTGTATGCAAGCAGTGGTTCAGAGTCGCCTCCAGTGGCTGTCTCAATACAAATCCCAGCAGCTGTGACATTTGCATATTGTCACAGAGCTGCTGCGTACACATTTGCAGCTGCAGTGGCATTAGCGTAGATCTCTGAATGAAGTCCTCATTTTTTCTTTCTGTTAATCCATTCGCCTAAAAACTGCTGAAACCCATTTGTGTATTAGAAGCTGCTCTTTTCTCAGACCTTAGAATCTGATGGTATTCTAGGGGCATGGACTAAGATTCAGACATACTTGCCTAATGCGGGAGACTCCCAGTCCCCTACACCCACAGATGAGTGGGCAGATTTCCCGCATCCTGCCCACTTCCTAGTGAAAATGGCAGGATGAGGAGATTATACAGGGAATTACAAAACCGTATGGGGGAAGCCTGACTAAATAACTGACAGCCCGGTCCTGCCCCCCCGGTGGCAAGTAGTACCTCTTCTCCAGACTTCTTCCGGAAAGGAGACTTAAAAAGTAGGATTGAGATGAGTTCCACTGAATGACTTGTTGTGCCATATGCAGTGGCGGCTCCAGAGGTGTGACTGCAGTGCAGTTCAAAATTAAAATTGGGGAGCCACACCAACCGCCACCCTAAACGCTGCCAAACATCGCTGGCCAGGACTTGCTGGCAGTTGGTGTAGCTCCCCTATTTGAATTTTGCTACAGTCGCCACTGGTCATCATGTGGTATCAAAGTGGTCTCATTACCCACCAATAGAGGCAGCTATTCCTACTGAACTGAAAAAGACCTATTCTTATAAATATGAATTCAGTCTCAAGAACTTCAGCCGCCACTGTTTGTACTGTAGGTAATAGGGGTGGTCTTCACTATGCCGAATGTCTGGATCCCGGCACACAGTATACTGGCGCCGGAATCCCGACACCCGGCATACCGACATATATTCTCCCTCGTGGGGGTCCACGACCCCCCTGGAGGGAGAATAAAATAGCGTGGCACGCGTAGCGCGCCACCGAGCCCGCAAGGGGCTCATTTGCACTCGCCACAGTGTCGGTATGCCGGCGGTCGGGCTCCCGGCGCCGGTATGCTGGTCGCCGGGAGCCCGGCCGCCAGCATACCATACTACACCCAGGTAATAGGTAATGTTTAACCTAGGCTTTTAGAACAATGGGCTTACTTCGGGTGTGGTTCATCAAATCGACAGTGTCTAGGTCGACAGTCACTAGGTCGACATGGATGGAAGGTCGACAGGGTTTCTAGGTCGACACGTGCTAGGTCGACAGGTCTAAAGGTCGACATGAGGATTTTTTTTTTTTTTTCATTTTCTTCGTAGAGTGACCCGGATCCCAAATTAGTGCACCGCGTCCCCTCGCATGGCTCGCTTCGCTCGCCATGCTTCGGGCATGGTGCCTTCGCTCCGCTACCGCTTTGCTCGGCACACTTTTCCGTTTCAATCGTAGTCCACGTGGATCGTTAAGTATGAAAAAATCCCCCCCCAATTTTTTTTTTAAAAACTCATGTCGACCTTTAGACCTGTCGACCTAGCACATGTCGACCTAGAAACCCTGTCGACCTTCCATCCATGTCGACCTAGTGACTGTCGACCTATAGTGGTCGACCTAAACATTGTCGACCTAGACACTGTCGATCTTCAGACCGGATCCCGCTTACTTCATGTTTGTACACAATGCTGATGTTTTTGCAACAGATCGATTATCAACAGACTGCGTATGTGCCACGATCGCCTTTGTGTCCGCCCTCGCACTGACATTTTATACGCAGAGTGATTGACAGAAAGGGGCCACTTGTAGGAGTTAACGTGGGAGTGGCAGCAAAAACGCAGTCGTGTTATTGCCCAAGTGAGTATCTGCCTGTATCTCATGTACGTAGGGAAACATGACACCAGCATTGCTACTGCTGCGGCCATTCTGTGTAGCCATAGGGATACCATCGATGTTCCTCATTATTGCATATAGTCTGTGTATGTTTATGCAGTTTTGAATAAGTTTGCAATGGCTCCGTAGGGTGTCTATCTTCTTTTCTGGGCGGAAGCATGACTATTTTTGCCTTAATAAAATCTATATTTTCAGATTGTCTGTTTACCACGTACATGTAAACGAAATGAGCATGTAATTTTGCATGGTATAGTGGACAAAGGGCTTATTAAATAGTTCTGTTAAAAAGTTTTTAATATGGTTGCAATTAAACGTTAGGTTTTAATTTACATATGGTTCTTAACAAGTGTGCCAACAAAGGGTCTTTCTTTCGGGTGGTCTTCAGTATGCCGGCGGTCTGGCACCCGGCGACCAGCATACCGGCGCCGGGAGCCCGACAGCCGGCATACCGACACTTATTCTCCCTTGTGGGGGTCCACGACCACCCTGGAGGGAGAATAAAATAGTGTGGCGCGCGTAGCGCGCCACCGTGCCTGTAGCGTGGCGAGCGCAGCGAGCCCGCAAGGGGCTCATTTGCGCTCGCCACACTGTCGGTAAGCCGGCAGTCGGGCTCCCGGCATCGGTATGCTGGTCGCCGGGAGCCCGACCGCCGGCATATCGTAGTGAACCCTTTCTTTCTTGTCTCTAGTACATTGACTATCAGCAGTATTTTACTGTACCCTGGTGCACCACCAACTAAGTATAACTGGCAATATTAGCACTTAGAATATTTACAGTTGGTTTCATTAATATAACACTAATTTCTGCTTTGATTATTCATTGGTGCGGAAACATTACTGTATTATAGTAAGCAGAAGCATGACTTGCAATGATTAGCAATTCCGCAGCCTAAGTAATTTGCAGCTGTATAGGCAAGTGCATACAAACATGAATTAGGCCCAGTGACTTCAGCTGGAAGAAAAAAATATACTGCTCATTTGTAATGCTATAATTATTTGGATACAAATGGAGTAATTTTCATAGTACAATAGTGAAACACAATTATGTTGTATAATGTGCTAATGGTTTATTCATGCAAGCATCTTATTTTACAATAAAATATACACATGAAGATAATACAATTTTGCATTGATTTTTTTAATTTATTTTATGAAAATGGAGAACATTGTGTGATTTCAGACATTTCAATTTAACATGAGTGTCATTTGTATTGCACCTTGTCTCACGACATACAGCCAGCGCTGAATTCCGAAAACAGAATATTCCAGGTAAGCACTATTACTCCTCTATCAGGTCCCCTTCTTTGCAGTCTCAGGGTTGCTCGTGGGGTATGCGGTCAGCATACCGATGGACAGGATCCCGGCTGTTACAATACCGATGCCAGAATCCTGCCAGGGGCACCATACCGCCGCCTGAATACTGGCGAGGTAGGTGATTCCTCCTCCGGGATCCCAACATCAGTTTAATGACCACCGGGATCACATACTGATCCCGCTCGTGGTTTGAAAAATGCAGGGCGATCTCAACATATGGGTACACTGAGCAGTGATAGGGTCCCACGATTATAGGGCCCTCCGAGCAGGGATGGGCTTGGTAAGAGGGCATCTGCTCTCCTGGTTGGTGCCCCCAAAGCTTCTTGGGAAACAGGGAGAGAATGCTGCCTGGCTGTGTTTATAAATGATGCAAAATCAGAGCAGCCAGGCAGCATTATCCACCAGAGTGCTGACAGACGTTCATTGTATGGAAGCATGGAGGAGTAAGTTATGATTTTTTTTATTTATTTATTCCCCTGAATTGGTGAATAGGGGACCAGTGCGTTGCTTTGCCCAGGGATTACACTGCTGTTAAGACAGCCCTGGGAAAATGTAACAGTATGAGTCATTTATGTAAAGTCAGGTGACTGGCAAAATCCAACAGTAGATGTGCAATCTTCAGGCAGGGAAGTGGTCAGGATCCCGATGGTAAGAATACCAATGGATTGCGAAGGTAAGTAATGGCCTTGGGGTTAGGGTTAGGCACAAAGGGGAAGGTTCGGCTATGGGCATAGCAGAGGCTAGGGTTAGGCTGCGGCGGGGAGTGTAGTGTTAGGCTGTGTCAGAGGTAGGTTAGGATTACAATGCGGGAGTGGGAGGTTAGGTTTAGGCTGTGGCAGGTAGAGGATAGGATTATGGGTAGGGTAAATATTAAATATGTGTACCTGACCCTTTTTGCTGGTTTTGGTTCTAATTTATAGTTTGATTTTGGTTTTGTGTTTTTTTTTTAATTTACAAAAAAAGCTGAAATCACATAATTTGTTTGTTTTTTTTGCTCCTAGAGTATAATTAACCTCAATAACATTACTTTCTAGTCATTTCCACTCAATTTTAACAACCTCACATTTCAGAAAATTGTTTTCAACCAGTTTAGGCCAAAAGGCTGCACTAAGCTAGCTGGCTGTGTAAGCTAAGTGACAGTGAGGTGAGGCCTAGCAACAAAAATACTTTTTTAGCAAATGACAACTCACAGTGGCAAATGACCCTGCTAATATTTATTATGTCAACAATAAAATAATAAGAAAAAAAAATACTGATTGTGGTAGGCAAGGAAACTGTATGGTCCACTAGGGAAGACACTGGTGTGAATGAACTTTTATATGTGAGACCTAGCAGCAAAACTTTTCTCTGTGAGGCCTAGCAGCAAAAAGACAATAAAAGAATTAAAAAAAACTGATTGATTGATTGATTGATTGATTGATTGATTGTGGTAGGCATTGGCTACTGTATGGTCCACTAAGGAAGTGACGGATGTGAATGAATGAATGAATGAATGAATGAATGAATGAATGAATGAACTGTGTGAGGTGAGGCCTACTGGCAAAAGGACAATAAAAGAATTAAAAAAAAATATTGATTGTGGTTGGCACTGGTAAATGTATTGTCCATATTCTCTGTGAGGTGAGGCCTAGTGACAAAAAAAACAAAAAAGAATAAGACAGTCACCAATGCCCCCCAAAAATGCAGCCCATAATGAAAATAGAACTATTACCAATAGAAAAAATCTATACCAATAAGACCATCCCTAGTGTTCCCCAAACAGTACAGCCCATTTTGAAAAGAAAAGTGGTGCAAGATGGAATTGTCCTTGGGACCTCCCACCATTATGTTGGATATTAAAAAGTACATGCACAGTTTAATGAAACAAGCACATCAGCGACAGGGACTGACACTTGTGGCTGAAGTGCTTGGTTTGTTTGGGGCCCCACTAAACAAGCTACCAATGGGTTTACAGCAGCTATACTAACAGCTCTGCAGTGGCAAGAAGTCATCATCACTTCCAACCTCATCCTCAACCCATCATTCTCATACAATATCAATTCATCCCTGCTAGAATCCACCATTACAGAAGTCTTCCTAATGGAATTTGATGAACATCATCTTTTCCACATTGTGAGGAAGTAGTCTCCTATGCTGATCGCTGACAAGGGTCTCGGCTGTGCTGGAAACTCTTTCTGAGTACACACTGGACAGAGGGCAGCTTAAGTATCACAAAAACAGTTGTACAAGGGCCACCAAATAGCTTTTTTGTCTTTCCAGTAGTCAAAGTGACTCTGTGACATGCCTATTTGTATGATGTAATGAAAAAAATCCTCCACCATTCTTTGGATGGTGACCGTATCAGATGGCGTTACGGTAGAGGTGTCACTAATTTTAGGCAATTCTTTTAGACACAATTCTTTTAGACACAATGTTGTGTGACACCTTTTCCTCACCACTGGGTTTTCTGGCAGCTGCTGGAGAAACTGAAGGAGTAGATGTCATGTCATGTACCACTTGAGCTGCCAACTTGCTCACCAGGAGTTCTTTGCATCTCTTAAGATCTGGGTCAGTTGTAAAGAAAGACACAATGTATGACAAACTTAGGATCAAGCACAGTCGTCAAAATGTAGTGATCCGATTTTAAGATATTGGCAACCCTTGGATCCTGGCAATGCCAATTAAGGACTAGATCTACAAGTCCAACATACTTAGTGGAATCACTTTGTTTGATCTGCTCCTTAAATTTCTTGAGCTGCTTTTCCAAAAGTCTAATTGGGGAATCACCTGACTCATGGTGGCAGTGTCTGAACTCACTTCACAGGTGTCTACTTCGAAAGGTTTCATAACCTTGCACAACACAGAAAGCATTTCTCACTGCACTGCAGAAAGGAACAATCCCCCCCCCCCCCTACACACACCTCCCCCTCTCCTAATATCCTGGCTTGTTGTGTAGTTTTGGATGGCTTTTTGCTGAGCCTTCATCCACTGAAGCATACAGATAGTGAAATTCTTATCACATCTTGCTTCAGTTGGTGGCGGGGCAAATTAAACTGTTCTTGGAGCTGCTGCAATCTCCTGCATGCTGTTGCTGAAGATGATGGTGTTAGCTGTGGCGATTGCGGGTTCTGGAATCTAGTTATGAGACGGGAGCTAGCTGATGCTGAACTGCTTGGTTTGTTTTTAGCAGCAGTTTCTGATTTTGTCAAAAACTTCTATGAGTTGGCTGCAAATTACTTAACAGGGAGGCGGTTCCTAGATGGTTGACGGCCCTACTTCTAATTGCTGTGGTTTCACAAATGCTATAGATGGCTTTACAATTGTTTTCAGGATTTGGGTAAAGATAATTCCACACATAAGAGGTGGATTTGTTTGTCCTAAGCCCAGGCATGACAATGGCCCTATTCTTATCATGGCCAAGAGTTGTTTCCACTGGTGTCTTACTCACACAAACAATATCCTTATCATCAAAAGCCTCAGCACCGCTGGCATCAGTTACACAAATATCCCATTCATTCTCGTGCACTTTCATGGTCGCTTCCTCAATTTCTATGCCATCAACTAGGTTTTTGTCCATAGTAACCAATTAGATTCTACTTATCATTTATCTAGAAGATAATAGCTAGAATCTGATTGGTTGGTATGGGTTTTAGGAAATATACCCCTTAGACTCCTCTCAGGGACTTGTGACTTTTCTGTTTCTGAACACACAGTTGGTTCTACTGCCTTAGTGTTTTCATTTTTTTTTATACCTCTTGTAGATTCTGAGTGAAAAGATCTTGCATCAGCATGAGAGGCAGAAGATGCCTCACCGACAGTTGCAGAACCACCACTCAACTACAGTTTAATAGTATTATTTATTTACTTGAACCTTTTGTTTTTAAATCACCACTCACTGCGGAGTCACAGTACTTACATGTTATGGACACACAGTGGGGAATGGCCTGCGTTGTCACAGATACACAGTGGGATACAGTACAAAAGAAAAACACTGTGTTCACTTTTTTTTCAACTGTGTTCGCAAATGACTCTGCAAAATCACACCGCTAATTTGACCACATTGGAGTATGGCCTGCAAAGTCACAGAACTTGTATGTTATGGCTAAACACTGGGGTTTGTCTCGCAATGTCACAGAACTTTTATGTTATGGCTAAACACTAGTGATGAGCGGGTTCGGTTCCTCGGAATCCGAACCCGCCCGAACTTCACCTTTTTTTTTACACGGGTCCGAGCGACTCGGATCCTCCCGCCTTGCTCGGTTAACCCGAGCGCGCCCGAACGTCATCATCCCGCTGTCGGATTCTCGCGAGACTCGGATTCTATATAAGGGAGCCGCGCGTCGCCGCCATTTTCACACGTGCATTGAGATTGATAGGGAGAGGATGTGGCTGGCGTCCTCTCCGTTATAGTAGAACACAGAGTGACTTAGTTAGTTATAATTGGGGGGACGGGGAGCAGCTGATAGGGAGTACAGTGCAGGGTTTTGATTAGTTTAATCCTTTGTTTCTCTGCCTGAAAAAAAGTCTCCACCATATCTGTGCTCACTCAGTGTGCTGCACTGCTGCATGATATATCTGTGCTGAGGGCACTGCTCACACTGCCTAATTGTGGGGACTGGGGAGCAGTTATAGCAGGAGTACAGTGCACAGTTTTGCTGACAGTGACCACCAGTCCAGTATACGTTTGTCTGCCTGAAAAACACTGTGGTGTTTTTTTTTTTCTTTCTTCATGCTAGTTTGTTTAGCAGTCTGCTGACAGTGTCCACCAGGTCCGTTATACAGTATATTATATATATAAGCACTAAGCAGCAGTACGGTAGGCCACGGCTGTACCTACCTCTGTGTCGTCAGTGCACTCGTCGTCCATAAGTATAAGTAATACTATACTATCCATCCATCTACATTGTATACCTGTGGTGTTTTTTTTTTTCTTTCTTCATACTAGTTTGTTTAGCAGTCTGCTGACAGTGTCCACCAGGTCCGTTATACAGTATATTATATATATAAGCACTAAGCAGCAGTACGGTAGGCCACGGCTGTACCTACCTCTGTGTCGTCAGTGCACTCGTCGTCCATAAGTATAAGTAATACTAATACTATCCATCCATCTACATTGTATACCTGTGGTGTTTTTTTTTTCTTTCTTCATACTAGTTTGTTTAGCAGTCTGCTGACAGTGTCCACCAGGTCCGTTATACAGTATATTATATATATAAGCACTAAGCAGCAGTACGGTAGGCCACGGCTGTACCTACCTCTGTGTCGTCAGTGCACTCGTCGTCCATAAGTATAAGTAATATTATACTATCCATCCATCTACATTGTATACCTGTGGTGTTTTTTTTTTTCTTTCTTCATACTAGTTTGTTTAGCAGTCTGCTGACAGTGTCCACCAGGTCCGTTATACAGTATATTATATATACAAGCACTAAGCAGCAGTACGGTAGGCCACGGCTGTACCTACCTCTGTGTCGTCAGTGCACTCGTCGTCCATAAGTATAAGTAATACTAATACTATCCATCCATCTACATTGTATACCTGTGGTGTTTTTTTTTTCTTTCTTCATACTAGTTTGTTTAGCAGTCTGCTGACAGTGTCCACCAGGTCCGTTATACAATATATTATATATATAAGAACTAAGCAGCAGTACAGTAGGCCACGGCTGTACCTACCTCTGTGTCGTCAGTGCACTCGTCGTCCATAAGTATAAGTAATACTATACTATCCATCCATCTACATTGTATACCTGTGGTGTTTTTTTTTTCTTTCTTCATACTAGTTTGTTTAGCAGTCTACTGACAGTGTCCACCAGGTCCGTTATACAGTATATTATATATATAAGCACTAAGCAGCAGTACGGTAGGCCACGGCTGTACCTACCTCTGTGTCATCAGTGCACTCGTCGTCCATAAGTATAAGTAATACTAATACTATCCATCCATCTACATTGTATACCTGTGGTGTTTTTTTTTTCTTTCTTCATACTAGTTTGTTTAGCAGTCTGCTGACAGTGTCCACCAGGTCCGTTATACAGTATATTATATATATAAGCACTAAGCAGCAGTACGGTAGGCCACGGCTGTACCTACCTCTGTGTCGTCAGTGCACTCGTCGTCCATAAGTATAAGTAATACTATACTATCCATCCATCTACATTGTATACCTGTGGTGTTTTTTTTTTCTTTCTTCATACTAGTTTGTTTAGCAGTCTGCTGACAGTGTCCACCAGGTCCGTTATACAGTATATTATATATATAAGCACTAAGCAGCAGTACGGTAGGCCATGGCTGTACCTACCTCTGTGTCGTCAGTGCACTCGTCGTCCATAAGTATAAGTAATACTAATACTATCCATCCATCTACATTGTATACCTGTGGTGTTTTTTTTTTCTTTCTTCATACTAGTTTGTTTAGCAGTCTGCTGACAGTGTCCACCAGGTCCATTATACAGTATATTATATATATAAGCACTAAGCAGCAGTACGGTAGGCCACGGCTGTACCTACCTCTGTGTCGTCAGTGCACTCGTCGTCCATAAGTATAAGTAATACTATACTATCCATCCATCTACATTGTATACCTGTGGTGTTTTTTTTTTCTTTCTTCATACTAGTTTGTTTAGCAGTCTGCTGACAGTGTCCACCAGGTCCGTTATACAGTATATTATATATATATAAGCACTAAGCAGCAGTACGATAGGCAACGGCTGTACCTACCTCTGTGTCGTCAGTGCACTCGTCGTCCATAAGTATAAGTAATACTATACTATCCATCCATCTACATTGTATACCTGTGGTGTTTTTTTTTTCTTTCTTCATACTAGTTTGTTTAGCAGTCTGCTGACAGTGTCCACCAGGTCCGTTATACAGTATATTATATATATAAGCACTAAGCAGCAGTACGGTAGGCCACGGCTGTACCTACCTCTGTGTCGTCAGTGCACTCGTCGTCCATAAGTATAAATAATACTATACTATCCATCTATCTACATTGTATACCTGTGGTGTTTTTTTTTTCTTTCTTCATACTAGTTTGTTTAGCAGTCTGCTGACAGTGTCCACCAGGTCCGTTATACAGTATATTATATATATAAGCACTAAGCAGCAGTACGGTAGGCCATGGCTGTACCTACCTCTGTGTCGTCACTCGTCGTCCATAAGTATAAGTAATAATAGTATACTATCCATCCATCTACATTGTATACCTGTGGTGGCTTTTAGTTGTGCGCAAAATATGGAGAACAAAAATGTGGAGGTTAAAAAAACAGGGAAAGATCAAGATCAACTTCCACCTCGTGCTGCAGCTGCTGCCACTAGTCATGGCCGAGACGATGAAATGCCATCAACGTCGTCTGCCAAGGCCAATGCCCAATGTCATAGTACAGAGCATGTAAAATCCAAAACACAAAAGATCAGTAAAAAAATTACCCAAAAATCAAAATTAAAAGCGTCTGAGGAGAAGCGTAAACTTGCCAATATGCCATTTACGACACGAAGTGGCAAGGAACGGCTGAGGCCCTGGCCTATGTTCATGGCTAGTGGTTCAGCTTCACATGAGGATGGAAGCACTCATCCTCTCGTTAGAAAAAAGAAAAGACTTGCGGCAAAAGCACAGCAAAGAACTGTGCGTTCTTCGAAATCACAAATCCCAAAGGAGAGTCCACTTGTGTCGGTTGCGATGCCTGACCTTCCCAACACTGGACGGGAAGAGCTTGCGCCTTCCACCATTTGCACGCCCCCTGCAAGTGTTGAAAGGAGCACCCGCAGTCCAGTTCCTGATAGTGAAATTGAAGATGTCAGTGTTGAAGTACACCAGGATGAGGATATGGGTGTTGCTGGCGCTGGGGAGGAAATTGACAAGGAGGATTCTGATGGTGAGGTGGTTTGTTTAAGTCAGGCACCCGGGGAGACACCTGTTGTCCGTGGGAGGAATATGGCCATTGACATGCCAGGTGAAAATACCAAAAAAATCAGCTCTTCAGTGTGGAAGTATTTCAACAGAAATGCGGACAACAGGTGTCAAGCCGTGTGTTGCCTTTGTCAAGCTGTAATAAGTAGGGGTAAGGACATTTACCACCTCGGAACATCCTCCCTTATACGTCACCTGCAGCGCATTCATAATAAGTCAGTGACAAGTTCAAAAACTTTGGGCGACAGCGGAAGCAGTCCACTGACCAGTAAATACCTTCCTCTTGTAACCAAGCTCGCGCAAACCACACCACCAACTCCCTCAGTGTCAATTTCCTCCTTACCCAGGAAAGCCAATAGTCCTGCAGGCCATGTCACTGGCAAGTCTGACGCGTCCTCTCCTGCCTGGGATTCCTACGATGCATCCTTGAGTGTAACGCCTACTGCTGCTGGCGCTGCTGTTGTTGCTGCTGGGAGTCAATCGTCATCCCAGAGGGGAAGTCGGAAGACCACTTGTACTACTTCCAGTAAGCAATTGACTGTCCAACAGTCCTTTGCGAGGAAGATGAAATATCACAGCAGTCATCCTGTTGCAAAGCGGATAACTGAGGCCTTGACAACTATGTTGGTGTTAGACGTGCGTCCGGTATCCGCCGTTAGTTCACAGGGAACTAGACAATTTCTTGAGGTAGTGTGCCCCCGTTACCAAATACCATCTAGGTTCCACTTCTCTAGGCAGGCGATACCGAGAATGTACACGGACATCAGAAAAAGACTCACCAGTGTCCTAAAAAATGCAGTTGTACCCAATGTCCACTTAACCACGGACATGTGGACAAGTGGAGCAGGGCAGACTCAGGACTACATGACTGTAACAGCCCACTGGGTAGATGTATTGCCTCCCGCTGCAAGAACAGCAGCGGCGGCACCAGTAGCAGCATCTCGCAAACGCCAACTCGTTCCTAGGCAGGCTACGCTTTGTATCACCGCTTTCCAGAATACGCACACAGCTGAAAACCTCTTACGGCAACTGAGGAAGATCATCGCAGAATGGCTTACCCCAATTGGACTCTCCTGGGGATTTGTGGCATCGGACAACGCCAGCAATGTTGTGCGTGCATTACATCTGGGCAAATTCCAGCACGTCCCATGTTTTGCACATACCTTGAATTTGGTGGTGCAGAATTATTTAAAAAACGACAGGGGCATGCAAGAGATGCTGTCGGTGGCCAGACGAATTGCGGGCCACTTTCGGCGTACAGGCACCGTGTACAGAAGACTGGAGCACCACCAAAAAAAACCTGAACCTGCCCTGCCATCATCTGAAGCAAGAGGTGGTAACGAGGTGGAATTCAACCCTCTATATGCTTCAGAGGATGGAGGAGCAGCAAAAGGCCATTCAAGCCTATACATCTGGCCACGATATAGGCAAAGGAGGTGGAATGCACCTGTCTCAAGCGCAGTGGAGAATGATTTCAACGTTGTGCAAGGTTCTGCTGCCCTTTGAACTTGCCACACGTGAAGTCAGTTCAGACACTGCCAGCCTGAGTCAGGTCATTCCCCTCATCAGGCTTTTGCAGAAGAAGCTGGAGGCATTGAAGGAGGAGCTAAAACAGCGATTCCGTTAGGCATGTGGGACTTGTGGATGGAGCCCTTCATTCGCTTAACCAGGATTCACGTGTGGTCAATCTGTTGAAATCAGAGCACTACATTTTGGCCACCGTGCTCGATCCTAGATTTAAAACCTACGTTGGATCTCTCTTTCCGGCAGACACAAGTCTGCAGGGGTTCAAAGAACTGCTGGTGAGAAAATTGTCAAGTCAAGCGGAACGCGACCTGTCAACATCTCCTCCTTCACATTCTCCCGCAACTGGGGGTGCGAGGAAAAGGCTACGAATTCCGAGCCCACCCGCTGGCGGTGATGCAGGGCAGTCTGGAGCGACTGCTGATGCTGACATCTGGTCCGGACTGAAGGACCTGCCAACGATTACTGACATGTCGTCTACTGTCACTGCATATGATTCTCTCACCATTGAAAGAATGGTGGAGGATTATATGAGTGACCGCATCCAAGTAGGCACGTCAGACAGTCCGTACGTATACTGGCAGGGAAAAGAGGCAATTTGGAGGCCCTTGCACAAACTGGCTTTATTCTACCTAAGTTGCCCTCCCTCCAGTGTGTACTCCGAAAGAGTGTTTAGTGCCGCCGCTCACCTTGTCAGCAATCGGCGTACGAGGTTACTTCCAGAAAATGTGGAGAAGATGATGTTCATTAAAATGAATTATAATCAATTCCTCCATGGAGACATTCACCAGCAGCAATTGCCTCCAGAAAGTACACAGGGACCTGAGATGGTGGATTCCAGTGGGGACGAATTAATAATCTGTGAGGAGGGGGATGTACACAGTGAAAGGGGTGATGAATCGGACGATGATGATGAGGTGGACATCTTGCCTCTGTAGAGCCAGTTTGTGCAAGGAGAGATTGATTGCTTCTTTTTTGGTGGGGGCCCAAACCAACCAGTCATTTCAGTCACAGTCGTGTGGCAGACCCTGTCGCTGAAATGATGGGTTTGTTAAAGTGTGCATGTCCTGTTTATACAACATAAGGGTGGGTGGGAGGGCCCAAGGACAATTCCATCTTGCACCTCTTTTTTCTTTCATTTTTCTTTGCGTCATGTGCTGTTTGGGGAGTATTTTTTGGAAGGGCCATCCTGCGTGACACTGCAGTGCCACTCCTCGATGGGCCAGGTGTTTGTGTCGGCCACTAGGGTCGCTTAGCTTACTCACACAGCTACCTCATTGCGCCTCTTTTTTTTCTTCTTTGCGTCATGTGCTGTTTGGGGAGTATTTTTTGGAAGGGCCATCCTGCGTGACACTGCAGTGACACTCCTAGATGGGCCAGGTGTTTGTGTCGGCCACTAGGGTCGCTTAGCTTACTCACACAGCTACCTCATTGCGCCTCTTTTTTTTCTTCTTTGCGTCATGTGCTGTTTGGGGAGTATTTTTTGGAAGGGCCATCCTGCGTGACACTGCAGTGACACTCCTAGATGGGCCAGGTGTTTGTGTCGGCCACTAGGGTCGCTTAGCTTACTCACACAGCTACCTCATTGCGCCTCTTTTTTTTCTTCTTTGCGTCATGTGCTGTTTGGGGAGTATTTTTTGGAAGGGCCATCCTACCTGACACTGCAGTACCACTCCTAGATGGGCCAGGTGTTTGTGTCGGCCACTTGGGTCGCTTAGCTTAGCCATCCAGCGACCTCGGTGCAAATTTTAGGACTAAAAATAATATTGTGAGGTGTGAGGTGTTCAGAATAGACTGAAAATGAATGGAAATTATGGTTATTGAGGTTAATAATACTATGGGATCAAAATGACCCCCAAATTCAATGATTTAAGCTGTTTTTTAGGGTTTTTTGAAAAAAACACCCGAATCCAAAACACACCCGAATCCGACAAAAAAAATTCGGTGAGGTTTTGCCAAAACGCGTTCGAACCCAAAACACGGCCGCGGAACCGAACCCGAAACCAAAACACAAAACCCGAAAAATTGCCGGTGCACATCACTACTAAACACTGGGGTTTGTCTCGCAATGTCACAGAACTTGTATGTTATGGATACACAGTGGGGTACAGCACAAAAGAAAAACAACTATTTGTTTAATTTTTTTCTCGACTTTTGTAAAGTTTTTTATTTTTTAAAAACTTTTTTTCCCTAATTTTGAAACTTTTTTTCACTTTCTTTACTTTTTTTTAACACTGGAGCAGATGGACACGTGACAGGTACGTCATCAGCACTGAAGCAGATGGACACTGGACAGGTGCATCATCAGCACTGGAGTGGATGGACACTGTACAGGTGTGTTGTCAGCACTGGAGTGAATGTACACTGGACAAGTGCATCAGTTGCACTGGAGCAAATGGTCAGTTGCATTGGCAGTACTGGACCGGATGGATACTGGACAGGTGGATCGGTAGCAATGAAGCAGATGGACACTTAACAACCACTTAATGGATACAACAGAGCCACTTCTGAATGTACACAACACAGTCACCTAACGAACACAGCACAGCCGCTTCAGATGGACACAGGCAGCACAGCCACTTGTATATTGAGTCTGGACGCAGCACTGCCATTTGTATGGAGGACAGAGCATAGCCACTTGTCTGGAGTCTGGACACATTACAGTCACTTGTATGGAATCTGGACATAGTCTGGACACAGCACAGCACTTGAACCAGTAGAGTACAGCGCAGCACACAGCAGCATGCCTGAGAACAGAGTGAAATGGCAGTGAGTCCTTTATATGGAATCCAAAACCCTCAAGAATCCTACACCAGAATGATGATGTTTTGCCTCGATTTAGAATCCGAGGCTGGCGGGAAAACATGAGCCGCAACTCAGATTGACTCCAATTCTGGAAGTTCGGGTGGTCTCAGAATCCAAGGAATCTGAACTGCTTATCTCTAGTAAAAACATTTACCGCGATCCATCAGAATTGTGACTGATGGGATCCTGACTGCCAGTTTTATGTACCCAACCCCTTCAGACCGGATGCGGTCATGTGACCGGCGCTCATGATCCCGGCGGTCACCATGCCAACGCCGGAATCCCGAGTGCTAACAATGCCAACAGTCGGAATGCTGACCCACAGGCTCTATTCCCAATCGTGGGTGTCCACGACACCCATAGAGTGGGAGTAGAACCTGTGGTGTGCAAAGCAAGCCACTGAGCCCACTGCATGGCGAGTACAGAAAGCCCGCAAGGGTGCTCCGTTGTACTTGCTTCCTCTCCACCGGCATTCTGCTGTCAGGATCCCGGGGTTGGTATGCTGACCAACCGCCGGTCTGCCAGCCCCAACCCCTTCAGACATGTATTGTAAAGACCAGTGCAGCAATTCTCTGAACTTTCTATCTTATTTAAACATGTGAGGGACAATTTATCAGAGGGTTAAAACTGGCAGAGCTTTTTCCTTTAGTCTTACACAACATAAGGCTATACCCATCAATAAAACTGCTACAACATCTGCATTTGTACTTATAACTCTGCAATTCCTGTTCTGCTATCCTTTCTCAGGATGAAGTCATTACCATTTTTGGAATAAATCTTTTTTTTATCTTAGATTTTCGGATTGGCCGGCCAAGACAGAAAGCCTTGGCCTCAGTCTCCCAATAACATGCAGTGTGTGGGCATTCCGTGACTACATCATCCTCCTTGTGGGCAAATTCAGTGTGTTGTGGCTGAAAATCAGTTACTAAAAAAATCACTTAGCGCGTAAGCTCAGATATTGAGGCCTTTGATTTGCCAAAAAATCATGTTGATTGTAGGGACAAGCTTAAGAGTTCCCCCAAGGACTGGTAATGGGAAACACATACACCCTAGCTGAGGGGCGTTTTAAGAGAGGAGGAGGCCCGTGTTCAGCCTCCTCCTTTTGGGCCCCCTCCTCTCTGCCCGGAGCTCTGTAATGTAAAGTCTGAGCACTAGAGGGCTCAGACTCTACTGCGCATGCGCAGATCTCTGGGAAAATGGCGCGGTGGCCATTTTCCCTGAGATTTCTCTACTGCGCATGTGCAGAACTCCGTGAAAATGGCAGCTGAGCCATTTTCACTGTGTTCTAACAGCGCTGAGGATGCCGGCGCTGGACTTCGGAGGGGTGAGTATTTTAAAAATGGGTGCAGTGTGTGCAGTGGGGGCCCCCTCTGGTCTCAGGGGCCCGTGTGCACCGCACACACTGCACCGCACACACTGCACCCATTAGAGAAACGCCAGTGCCCTAGCTGTTCAAACACATATGATGGGCCTGTGCAATAAACACTCCTTTGTTTGAATTGCTGTGGCTCCTATCCAGGCCCGGCGCATCCCGCTCAGCAAAGGGATGCAAAGCAGGTAGGCGCCTGGCTGGAGAGGCGCTCTGCCTGCTCTGCATCCCTGTCCCCCCTTCTGCTGCCGGCAGCTGCGTCTGCAACACCGTATGTCAGGCAGCGGTGCCGGCAGCTGTACAGATAGAGGACCAATGGACTATAGCAACCCCCTCTACTTAAAAGCAGTTAAAGCTCTGCCCCGGGCCGTCGCGCTCTACAGCGCGTCACATTGCTGCTCACTTCTCCCGTGCGGCCGCCAGAAACAGAATGACCCCAGACTCCTCACAGCGGTGGGTGTCACCGCGCAGACGTGGGCTGAGACGGCGGGCAGCGCTGGAGCCAGAAACTCGGCATCACCAGCTGGTGGTCGCGGGCTGCGGCTGTAAGTTGTCACTGAGCAGGGGGAGAGAATGTGGGGGCAGCGCCGCTGTAGCCGGGTTAACATCATATACACAGAGACTCCGGGATCTTGCATTATTGCAGATACCTGGAAGTCTCTCATTAGCTGACAGTCACCAGGTCTCATAGGTAATAAGGGAGGGGGGGGGATGGGGGAGCAGATCGCCGGCTGTCAGGGACACAACAGTGACTTTGTACTTTGTAATCCCCCCTAACCTCTGTGTTCTGTTCTAGTCTTGATGTCACCCCCCCTCCTCTCTGTATTCTGTGTCAGCCATTGTCACCCACCCGTTTTCTGTCCCAACCATTGTCACCACCCTTGTGTTCTGTGTCAGCCATTGTCACCCCACCCGTGTTCTGTCCCAACCATTGTCACCTCCCCCGTGTTCTGTCCCAATCCTTGTCACCACCCCTGTATTCTGTCACTATGCCCCCCCCCCCACATGTTCTGTCCCAACCGTTGGTACCCCTACTGTGTTCTGTCCCAGTCATTGTCACCACCCCGGTGTTCTGTCCAGGCCCAGCGACAGGGGGGTACAAAGGGTACACCCCTCCCAGGCTAGAGGTACAGAGGGGCCCCCAGGTATGGAGGGGCACAAAATGAGCCAGCTGCGGCTAACTTATTTATAATGCATACCGCACCAGCCATGCATCTGCCGCCACACGACACCCCCTGCTCGCCGACCCCCCCCCCAGCAACTCCCGCCACTTGCTGTGTGTAGCGCAATGACCCTGCCATTGCGGTGTCATGAAATGCTATCTAGGATAGCTTTTCATGACACCGCAATGGCGGCGTCATTGCGCTACACACAGCAAGATCCTCACAGCAAGATAGTATGCTGCGCCCGCGCTGAAAATCTTCTGTCCCCATTGCCAAGGTCAGCCTACAGCGGAAGGATGCAACCTGTCCAAGCACAAGAAGCAAGCTGCAGGAGCGTTGTGTGTCTTCTCCGCACTTGCAGAAACCCTCCCTACCTAGTGTGCGGTAAGCGTATATTTATTTCATTTAAATCCAATGTAATACTGACAACTTTCCGCAGTATTGTGCAACTTACAGTATTTTAGCCATGAGTGCCGTACCACTAATACTGTATCTCCTTAACTTTCATGTGAAGGCACCAGTATTTATTCATTTTACAATGAATCCGGCACTCTATGATGTCCCCTTAGGGCTTACTTGCTCCTGTGCCCTCCTTAGTAGGCCTGTGTCTCTATAATAGAATACAGATGAAGGCAGCACTCGGAGGCTGGTGAATGGTGTAAAAGTGGGTTTAATTAAGTCAACGTTTCGGGGATGTGGATTGCTGTCCATAGATGGGGAGTACATCTCTGAAATGTTGACTTAATTAAATCCACTTTTACACCGTTTAGAAGCCTCTGAGTGCGTTCTTCGTCTATCTATCTATCTATCTATCTATCTTTCTATCTATCTATCTATCTATCTATCTATCTATCTATATATATATATATATATATATATATATATATATAATCTTTCCTGAGACCACACTCCTATTTGCGACGCTGTCCCTTTGTAAAGTAGGGAAGGGAGGGCGCAAATTTATAGTTTGCAGGAGGGCGCCGAACACCCTGGCACCGGCCCTGCTCCTATCCATGCTACATGGGAGTTTAAACCAAAGCTGGACAAGCCTTACCTGCACAGAGGTTGCCTTTAATCAAATTAGAATTCGTGCTCACACTTACAGTATAATGAAGGTTTATTTAACCTAATTGTACATAAAACTTTCAGACATAATTTTTTATTTTACTTAAAGGAAGAGCCAGTGTCAAGCAACTGTTCTGGAAAACGAAACACAATTAATTTGCTGCATCCAAAAATATGCATTACCCCTGAAATAAACATGTTGTGATATGTTATACAACATATTAGGGTTTTAACATCAGCTGTCGTGAACATACATATTAATACAGTCTGTACTCATTATTATACATTCATGCAACATGCATATGAACGTCTTCCAGTTCATCCTTGTATATTCTATACTCAGTGACCAGATCAGGTGTAAGCCGCATGCACTTTTATTATACAACGAACTCAGACTGTTTTGCTCTCTAAGAAGCAGTTGAATGAATAACACAATCAGGCACCCTCTGTCAATGTATAACTGGGAATATGCTGTATACAAAGCAAATACCATTGGCCTCGAGAGTTCCTAGAAACAGAGAACTGTATGACATTCCCTCTTTTTATTATCACGGAAACAGACAGTTCTCCTGGGGCAGTAGAGAGCCTGATACACATCAACAAGCATTACCTTATTAGTAAATATATTGCATAGAAATTATATTGGAACACAGGGGTAAATTTACTAAGATGGCAGTTCTTTTTAAGATGTGATGTTGCCCATAGCAACCAATCAGACTCCAGGTATTATGTTCTAGAAGGTGCTAGATAAATGAGAAGTAGCATCTGATTGGTTGCTATGGGCAACATCCCATCTTAAATAGAACTCCCATCTTAGTAAATTTACCCCACAGTGCTCTGTTACAGTATACAGAAAACAATACCATAATATTTTGTATAATATATAGAATGCTGTATAGTGTAAATCAGTGATAGGCAATAATACAATACTATTGTTTTTACAAGCCTGGACTATTCAATTAGGTCCTGCTTCTCCTTGTGTAACAATGATTTTTCATGTAGTCCCTGGAGTTGCAAGGAAATATATGTGGTAATGCGCGTGTTACTCGCAGGGAAAAAGTAAAATAATTGAATAGCTTTCCCTCTGCGGTAATTGAATCTGACCCTTATTCCTACAAGAAGGCAACATATTTATCTCAGAGTCAGGGACGTAGCTATTCTAAATGGGGCCCCATAGCAAACTTTTTAGGGCCTGCCTCGCACCGCAACTCTATTCCTATAACCCCCCCTTCCCCCGCACCTCATCATATACTCCCAACTCATGCACCCCCAACACCCCCCCCCCCCCCCTCCACACACACACACACTCACAGCTTACTGCTGTATGGCACTCAACTCCTCTGACTGTGGCCTCTCCTCTAGCAGTGTGCTGCCGCACATCCGCTGTCAGTGTCCCGGCTTGCTCAGTGACTCCATCCCCAATGATGCCAAGAGGAGCCAGTTTAAACAATGCCACGCCTCCTGCTAGCACCACCGTGAACGGAGAGACATAGCCAGCACTAAAGGTGTGTATACACGGTGAGATTTTGACTATACAATTTACTAGATTGTATACTTTATAGTCAAACTGACCTGCCTGCACAGTCTAGCTTTCCTTGCGATACCAACTACGCGGTAGTGCACATCGGTATCGCAAGCTATATAAACACACTGTGATTTGCACTAACTTTCCTTACAATTTTGACTATACAGTGCATCCGGAAAGTATTCACAGCGCTTTACTTTTTCCACATTTTATGTTATAGCCTTATTCCAAACTGGAATAAATTATTTTTTCCCCCTCAAAATTCTAGACACAATGGTGGTCATTCCGAGTTGTTTGCTCGTTGACGTTTTTCGCAACGGAGCGATTAGGTGGAAAATGCGCATGCGCATGGTACGCAGCGTGCATGCGTTCACTAATTTAACACAAAACTTTGGAGATTTACACAAGCTCGAACAACGTTTTTTCATCGCTCGAGCGATCGTAGTGTGATTGACAGGAAGTGGGTGTTTCTGGGCGGAAACTGGCCGTTTTCAGGGAGTGTGCTAAAAAACACAGGCGTTCCAGGAAAAAACGCAGGAGTGGCTGGAGAAACGGGGGAGTGGCTGGGCGAACGCAGGGCGTGTTTGTGACGTCAAACCAGGAACTAAACGGACAGAGGTGATCGCAATCTAGGAGTAGGTCTGGAGCTACTCAGAAACTGCAAGGATTTATTTATTAGCAGTTCTGCTAATCTTTCGTTCGCTATTCTGCTAAGCTAAGATACACTCCCAGAGGGCGGCGGCCTAGCGTTTGCAATGCTGCTAAAAGCAGCTAGCGAGCGAACAACTCGGAATGACCACCAATACCCCATAATGACAACGTGAAAACAGTGTTTTTGAGATTTTTGCAAATTTATTAAAAATAAAAAACTAAGAAATCACATGTACATAAGCCTTTGCTCAATACTTTGTTAATGCACCTTTGGCAGCAATAACAGCCTCAAGTCTTTATGAATATGATGCCACAAGCTTGGCCCACAAATCTTTGGCCAGTTTCACCCATTCCTATTTGCAGCACCTCTCAAGCTCCATCAGGTTGGATGGGAAGCATCGGTGCACAGCCATTTTTATATCTCTCCAAAGATGTTCAATCGGATTCAGTCTGGGCTCTGGCTGGGCCACTCAAGGACATTCGCAGAGTTGTCCTGAAGCCACTCCTTTGATATCTTGGCTGTGTGCTTAGGGTCGTTGTCCTGCTGAAAGATGAACTGTCACCCCAGTCTGAGTTCAAGAGCACTCTGGAGCAGGTTTTCATCGAGGATGTCTCTGTACATTGCTGCATTCATCCTTCCCTCTATCCTGACTAGTCTCCCAGTTCCTGCCGCTGGAAAACATCCCCACAGCATGATGCTGCCACCACCATGCTTCACTGTAGGGATGGTGTTGGCCTGGTGATGAGCAGTGCCTGGTTTCCTTCAAACATGACACCTGGTATTCACGCAAAAGAGTACAAGCGTTGTATCATCAGACCAGAGAATTTTGTTTCTCATGGTCTGAGAGACCTTCAGATGCAGTTTGGCAAACTCCAGGCGGGCTGCCATGTGCTTTTTGCAAAGGAATGGCTTCTGTCTGGCCACTCTACCATACATGCCTGATTGGTGGATTGCTGCAGAGATGGTTGTCCTTCTGGAAGGTTCTGCTCTCTCAAAAGAGGAATGCTGTAGCTCTGACAGAGTGACAAGTGGGTTCTTGGTCACCTCCCTGACTAGGGCCCTTCTTCCCCTATCACTCAGTTTAGATGGCTGGCCAGCTTTAGGAAGAGTCCTTGTGGTTCTGAACTTCTTCCATTTATGGGTGATGGAGGCCATTGTGCTCATTGGAACCTTCAAAGCAGCAGATATTTTTCTGCACCCTTTCCCAGATTTGTGCCTTGAGACGATCCTGTCTCAGAGGTCTACAGACAATTCCTTTAACTTCATGGGGGTAATTCAGACCTGATTGTAGCAGCAAATTTGTTAACAGTTGGGCAAAACCATGTGCATTGCAGGGGGGAGGGGAGGCAGATATAACATGTGCAGATAGAGTTAGATATGGGTGGGGTGTGTTTAGACTGAAATCTAAATTGCAGTGTAAAAATATAGCAGACAGTATAACTCTCTTTGCAAATGCTATATCTGCCACACCTGCAGTGCACATGGCTTTGCCCAATTGCTAACAAATTTGCTGCTACGATCAGGTCTGAATTACCCCCCCATGCTTGGTTTATGCTCAGACATGCACTGTCAAGTGTGGGACCTTATATAGACAGGTGTGTCATACTTGCCTACTATCCCGGAATGGCCGGGATGCTCCCGAAAATCGTGTGACCCTCCTGGCCCCCCGGAAGAGCAGGCAAGTCTCCCGATTTCAGGGGTCCCCCCCTGCCCGGCTGTCCATTTAGCGATTAAAGTGGGCGGTCTGGGCAGGCGATGATGCGATTCTTGTTGAATCGTGTCATCATAGCCACGCCCCCTGTTGTATAATGCCGGTAATAGCGGCATTACACAGCAGGGGGCGTGGCTTACATGACGTGATCCGCAGCCACGCCCCCATTCCACCTCCACCACATCCCCGTACCGCTTCTGGTCCGCCCCCCTCTGCACGGCACGTCGCAGCCCGCCCCCCTGCTGAGCTGACCTGGCTGCTCTCTCCCGGAGAGAGCAGCCCAAAAGTCACCAAGTATGAGGTGTGTGCTTTTCCAAATCATGTCCAATCAACTGAATTTACCACAGGTGGACTTCAATTAAGTTGTAGGAACATCTTAAGAATTATCAGTGGAAACAGGATGCACCTGAGCTCAATTTTGAGCTTCATGGCAAATGCTGTGAATAACATGTGATTTCTTAGTTTTTTATTTTTAATAAATTTGCAATAATCTTAAAAAAAATATATGTTTTTCACATTGTCATTATGGGGTATTGTGTGTAGAATTTGAAGGGAATAAATGAATTTATTCCAGTTTGGAATATGGCTGTAACATAACAAACTAAATAATCAAAATCGTAAGGATAAATCGCACCGTGTGTACACCGCTTTACATCGGCAGCAGAAGTGCATGCAGCAGCAGCACACTGCCAAAAGAGAAGCCACACGGCATAGGAGGAGGCAAGGTCAGTGTGTGTGCAGGGGGAGGGCCGGGCCGTGGAGACTGCCTGGGGCCCGTAGCAGCTGCACCTACTGTTCCTACGCCTATGATCAGAGGGCTAGCATAAGGTATTCACACTGGTCAAAGTATAGGTTAACCTGTCGTCCAGTCATTCTGGTGAGAAGAGACAAGTATCTAATCACAGAGTAAGGGTTTACATAGATTGTGTGGATGCATTGTGCGCACTCATCAACCAACATAATGGGCGGTATGTAATGAAGTCCGAGTTTGGCAGCAGTGCTGGATGCCGGCCGAACTCGATGTTTATTTAAAGGGGCAATCATTTACAAGGCATGGTTTAGCCTTGTAAATGATTGCCCCTTTAAAAAAACATTAGAGTTCAGCCGGCTTCCCGCACGACTGCCGAACTCGGACTTCTTTACATCGCGCCTGAGGGCTTTGTCGCTGTAACTCTCTGTCATAGGCTGGTCACACCCCAAGCATCATCCAGTTTACTTTCCACTTCAGTGTAACTTTCCCGCTATTACAATGACTGTCTTTCTGAGACTATGTAAATGGTATATATGTAATGTTGCGACTCAGCCAACAATAAAATAGAGGATACACACATTCTGTCCATAAATATATCTCAGTATATACAGAGCCGGCCTTAGGCATAGGCAAACTAGGCAAATGCCTAGGGAATTTGGTATGCTTAGGGGCACCAGCAGCTTCTGCTGATTAAAATGGTATGCAGCATGCCTATATTCTGTGTGTGACTGCAGCTGTATCTGCATACGAAATGCTACATTACAGTGTATTCCTGGAAATCACTGTAATGTAGCATTTCGTATGCAGATACAGCCACAGTCGCACACAGAATATAGGCATGCTGCATATCATTTTAATCAGCAGAAGCTGCTTGTGCATCCTAGCCACATAGCAATGCAAATAATATGATGCATTTTTTATAAACAAAAGGCACCCGACATTAGCAGAGCTGACAGGTGACTTATGCCAGGCATCTCCTGCAGAACTAGCGGCGGTGCTAGGGGGCACCAGACAAAATCTTGCCTAGGGCATCCTATTGGTTAGGGCCAGCTCTGAGTATATACTATAACATCATCAAAGTCATAACTACACTTTTTGGTGCCCTGTGCCAGAAAGAGAATTGGTCTCTCAACCCCAATTTTCCAAAATGGTTTCATATATGGATATTATACACACACATTTATAGAACATTGCAAAAAAATGGATTTGGACACAAATCCCCTTTATACCACATTCATGAACTCAGGAGCGTCTTAACAGCAGTGTGGGCCCCTGGGCAAAGCACTGTACTGGGGCCCCTACCTATCTTCCAGCAGTAGGGGTGGAGGAAACTATCAGCTGCAGCTTTGATATCTCGCATGTAGTAGGGGGTGTACTATCTTCCGCTAAGCACGTAGAGCAGTCATTTCTGCTAATTACTCCTTTACTGCACAGATGGTGATAGATGGAGCGGGAGGGAGGACACTAAACTGTAGAAGGGGGCATTGGGCTGAATGATGGGGCCCCGGTACATGAATTCCAAGGTAGTAGGGGGTGTTTAATACACAGGGGAGGGGTGGATAGTGGAGTGGGCTTAATATTCATCATTTACTAGTGGGAGGGCAGCTTGCTTGACTGTAGATATCTCCAGTTCCTGGAAATAGCTTTCAAATGTGATTAAAAAAAAACTAGAGAGTCCCATCTTTCAGGAAGTATTTAGCAACTTGAGGTTTAGAGTTCAGGAGCCAGAGCAATCCATTGACGAAAATATAAAAGTGCATGCCAGGCGTGTGGAGCAGGGACCAGCTGCTGGAAGGCTGATATCTCTGGTTCTGGGCATAGTAGAGACAAACTGTCTGTGTCCTCCACAAGAGGAGGTTCTCGACTTTTAGCGTATACCCTCCGAAAAAGGCTAAGGCGGACAGAACCTGAGATATCTGGATAGGAAGAGCAATTAACGGGCTTGGATGGAACCACTGCTTTGAAGTCAGATATCTCCAGTTCCCAAGGCCAATTTTCAAAAATTTGGTACCCCTGGAAAAAGGGGACCCTCAGTTATCAGCCTAGGGCCCTTATACTCCTGGGACTTTTGGGCAAGTGCCCATTGAGCCCATACGAAAAACGGCCATGCATGCACTTAACCCAAGAGCTCGCCAAACACCCCACCCACCGAGCCACTTGATCCTGCATAAAAACTATGAGATTTCTAACTATATGAAGCTACATGTACCATATAAAAAATAACCAGCACCATAATCAAGCAGATCTATGCAGTGTGCAGCCACACATCCAAACCCTTTCAGCCACACACTACATAGATCTGCCCAGCCGCAACGCTGATCACCCCTTCACAAAGTACAAGGTAAGCTTCAAATAGGTAAAACTCTCTAGCTTGGAATTCTCTAGCTTTCTATGCAAGGGCAATTAGCTCAATGAATAGAGTGTCCAACTGCAATGCCATAGTCAACGGGTTTAAATCCCAGGCACATAAGCATCCCGAAACGTAATAAAGGACAGTGCGACTGAACAACAAAGAGCTATCAAGTCAAGTCCATGAATACAGTATAGGTATTAGCGTCAGAAGGGGTGGGGGTAGGAGACAGGGGCGGTCAGGAGATGCAGTGGCGCACGCAGGGGGGGTTTCTGAGTACCCAGAAACCCTCCCTGACAGACCAATTTTTTTCCCCTGTAACGGGTCACCGACCGCGGCCCGCGATTAAGCCCCGCCCCTTGAGCACTGGCTCCGCCCCCTATTCAAACACCCGCGAATCGCGGGTTATGCAGACAGACTAGTCTGCAGTGGAGAGGGAAGATCCGTCCTTGCTGTGCAGCTTTATCTCTGCCTCCCTCTGTCTCTCGTCCACTGTCCAACGCTGCTGCTGCTATTGTGTATGTATGTATCCATCCATCTGCTGTGCTGTGTGTATATAGATATATATATAGATATATATATATATATATATACTGTGTATATATATGTATATATGTGTATATAATATATATAAATGTGTGTGTATATGTGCCTGCCGTGTATATCTATGTATGTACCTACTGTATGTGTGTGTATATATATATATATATATTAGAGATGAGCGGGTTCGGTTTCTCTGAATCCGAACCCGCACGAACTTCATGTTTTTTTTCACGGGTCCGAGCGACTCGGATCTTCCCGCCTTGCTCGGTTAACCCGAGCGCGCCCGAACGTCATCATGACGCTGTCGGATTCTCGCGAGACTCGGATTCTATATAAGGAGCCGCGCGTCGCCGCCATTTTCACACGTGCATTGAGATTGATAGGGAGAGGACGTGGCTGGCGTCCTCTCCATTTAGATTAGGAGAGAGAGAGAGAGATTGACCTGAGGCTGATACTGTAGAAGAGAGTGCAGAGTTTAGTGACTGACCACAGTAACCACCAGCAGTGCAGTTGTTTTATTTAATATATCCGTTCTCTGCCTGAAAAAAACGGTACACACAGTGACTCAGTCACATACCATATCTGTGTGCACTGCTCAGCCCAGTGTGCTGCATGCCTGCATCATCTATGTATATATTATATATCTGACTGTGCTCAGCTCACACAGCTTATAATTGTGGGGGAGACTGGGGAGCACTGCAGTGCCAGTTATAGGTTATAGCAGGAGCCAGGAGTACAAGACAGTCACATACCATATCTGTGTGCACTGCTCAGCCCAGTGTGCTGCATCATCTATGTATATATTATATATCTGACTGTGCTCAGCTCACACAGCTTATAATTGTGGGGGAGACTGGGGAGCACTGCAGTGCCAGTTATAGGTTATAGCAGGAGCCAGGAGTACATATTATATTAAAATTAAACAGTGCACACTTTTGCTGCAGGAGTGCCACTGCCAGTGTGACTGACCAGTGACCTGACCACACTGACCACCAGTATAGTTAGTAGTATACTATATTGTGATTGCCTGAAAAAGTTAAACACTCGTCGTGTGACTTCACTTGTGTGGTGTTTTTTTTTTTATTCTATAAAAAACTCATTCTGCTGACAGACAGTGTCCAGCAGGTCCGTCATTATATAATATATATACCTGTCCGGCTGCAGTAGTGATATATATATATTTTTTATATCATTATTTATCATCCAGTCGCAGCAGACACAGTACGGTAGTTCACGGCTGTAGCTACCTCTGTGTCGGCACTCGGCAGTCCATCCATAATTGTATACCACCTACCCGTGGTTTTTTTTTCTTTCTTCTTTATACATACATACTACTACATCTCTTTATCAACCAGTCTATATTAGCAGCAGACACAGTACAGTACGGTAGTTCACGGCTGTGGCTACCTCTGTGTCGGCACTCGGCAGTCCGTCCATAATTGTATACCACCTAACCGTGGTTTTTTTTTCTTTCTTCTTCATACATACATACTACGACATCTCTTTATCAACCAGTCTATATTAGCAGCAGACACAGTACAGTAAGGTAGTTCACGGCTGTGGCTACCTCTGTGTCGGCACTCGGCAGTCCGTCCATAATTGTATACCACCTAACCGTGGTTTTTTTTTTCTTTCTTCTTTATACATACATACTACGACATCTCTTTATCAACCAGTCTATATTAGCAGCAGACACAGTACAGTACGGTAGTTCACGGCTGTGGCTACCTCTGTGTCGGCACTCGGCAGTCCGTCCATAATTGTATACCACCTAACCGTGGTTTTTTTTTCTTTCTTCTTCATACATACATACTACGACATCTCTTTATCAACCAGTCTATATTAGCAGCAGACACAGTACGGTAGTTCACGGCTGTAGCTACCTCTGTGTCGGCACTCGGCAGTCCGTCCATAATTGTATACTAGTATCCATCCATCTCCATTGTTTACCTGAGGTGCCTTTTAGTTGTGCCTATTAAAATATGGAGAACAAAAATGTTGAGGTTCCAAAATTAGGGAAAGATCAAGATCCACTTCCACCTCGTGCTGAAGCTGCTGCCACTAGTCATGGCCGAGACGATGAAATGCCAGCAACGTCGTCTGCCAAGGCCGATGCCCAATGTCATAGTACAGAGCATGTCAAATCCAAAACACCAAATATCAGTAAAAAAAGGACTCCAAAACCTAAAATAAAATTGTCGGAGGAGAAGCGTAAACTTGCCAATATGCCATTTACCACACGGAGTGGCAAGGAACGGCTGAGGCCCTGGCCTATGTTCATGGCTAGTGGTTCAGCTTCACATGAGGATGGAGGCACTCAGCCTCTCGCTAGAAAAATGAAAAGACTCAAGCTGGCAAAAGCAGTAGCACCGCAAAGAACTGTGCGTTCTTCGAAATCCCAAATCCACAAGGAGAGTCCAATTGTGTCGGTTGCGATGCCTGACCTTCCCAACACTGGACGTGAAGAGCATGCGCCTTCCACCATTTGCATGCCCCCTGCAAGTGCTGGAAGGAGCACCCGCAGTCCAGTTCCTGATAGTCAGATTGAAGATGTCAGTGTTGAAGTACACCAGGATGAGGAGGATATGGGTGTTGCTGGCGCTGGGGAGGAAATTGACCAGGAGGATTCTGATGGTGAGGTGGTTTGTTTAAGTCAGGCACCCGGGGAGACACCTGTTGTCCGTGGGAGGAATATGGCCGTTGACATGCCTGGTGAAAATACCAAAAAAATCAGCTCTTCGGTGTGGAACTATTTCAACAGAAATGCGGACAACAGGTGTCAAGCCTTGTGTTCCCTTTGTCAAGCTGTAATAAGTAGGGGTAAGGACGTTAACCACCTCGGAACATCCTCCCTTATACGTCACCTGCAGCGCATTCATAATAAGTCAGTGACAAGTTCAAAAACTTTGGGTGACAGCGGAAGCAGTCCACTGACCAGTAAATCCCTTCCTCTTGTAACCAAGCTCACGCAAACCACCCCACCAACTCCCTCAGTGTCAATTTCCTCCTTCCCCAGGAATGCCAATAGTCCTGCAGGCAATGTCACTGGCAATTCTGACGAGTCCTCTCCTGCCTGGGATTCCTCCGATGCATCCTTGCGTGTAACGCCTACTGCTGCTGGCGCTGCTGTTGTTGCTGCTGGGAGTCGATGGTCATCCCAGAGGGGAAGTCGTAAGCCCACTTGTACTACTTCCAGTAAGCAATTGACTGTCCAACAGTCCTTTGCGAGGAAGATGAAATATCACAGCAGTCATCCTGCTGCAAAGCGGATAACTGAGGCCTTGACAACTATGTTGGTGTTAGACGTGCGTCCGGTATCCGCCGTTAGTTCACAGGGAACTAGACAATTTATTGAGGCAGTGTGCCCCCGTTACCAAATACCATCTAGGTTCCACTTCTCTAGGCAGGCGATACCGAGAATGTACACGGACGTCAGAAAAAGACTCACCAGTGTCCTAAAAAATGCAGTTGTACCCAATGTCCACTTAACCACGGACATGTGGACAAGTGGAGCAGGGCAGGGTCAGGACTATATGACTGTGACAGCCCACTGGGTAGATGTATGGACTCCCGCCGCAAGAACAGCAGCGGCGGCACCAGTAGCAGCATCTCGCAAACGCCAACTCTTTCCTAGGCAGGCTACGCTTTGTATCACCGGTTTCCAGAATACGCACACAGCTGAAAACCTCTTACGGCAACTGAGGAAGATCATCGCGGAATGGCTTACCCCAATTGGACTCTCCTGGGGATTTGTGGCATCGGACAACGCCAGCAATATTGTGTGTGCATTAAATATGGGCAAATTCCAGCACGTCCCATGTTTTGCACATACCTTGAATTTGGTGGTGCAGAATTATTTAAAAAACGACAGGGGCGTGCAAGAGATGCTGTCGGTGGCCAGAAAAATTGCGGGACACTTTCGGCGTACAGGCACCACGTACAGAAGACTGGAGCACCACCAAAAACTACTGAACCTGCCCTGCCATCATCTGAAGCAAGAAGTGGTAACGAGGTGGAATTCAACCCTCTATATGCTTCAGAGGTTGGAGGAGCAGCAAAAGGCCATTCAAGCCTATACAATTGAGCACGATATAGGAGGTGGAATGCACCTGTCTCAAGCGCAGTGGAGAATGATTTCAACGTTGTGCAAGGTTCTGATGCCCTTTGAACTTGCCACACGTGAAGTCAGTTCAGACACTGCCAGCCTGAGTCAGGTCATTCCCCTCATCAGGCTTTTGCAGAAGAAGCTGGAGACATTGAAGGAGGAGCTAACACGGAGCGATTCCGCTAGGCATGTGGGACTTGTGGATGGAGCCCTTAATTCGCTTAACAAGGATTCACGGGTGGTCAATCTGTTGAAATCAGAGCACTACATTTTGGCCACCGTGCTCGATCCTAGATTTAAAGCCTACCTTGGATCTCTCTTTCCGGCAGACACAAGTCTGCTGGGGTTGAAAGACCTGCTGGTGAGAAAATTGTCAAGTCAAGCGGAACGCGACCTGTCAACATCTCCTCCTTCACATTCTCCCGCAACTGGGGGTGCGAGGAAAAGGCTCAGAATTCCGAGCCCACCCGCTGGCGGTGATGCAGGGCAGTCTGGAGCGACTGCTGATGCTGACATCTGGTCCGGACTGAAGGACCTGACAACGATTACGGACATGTCGTCTACTGTCACTGCATATGATTCTCTCACCATTGAAAGAATGGTGGAGGATTATATGAGTGACCGCATCCAAGTAGGCACGTCACACAGTCCATACTTATACTGGCAGGAAAAAGAGGCAATTTGGAGGCCATTGCACAAACTGGCTTTATTCTACCTAAGTTGCCCTCCCACAAGTGTGTACTCCGAAAGAGTGTTTAGTGCCGCCGCTCACCTTGTCAGCAATCGGCGTACGAGGTTACATCCAGAAAATGTGGAGAAGATGATGTTCATTAAAATGAATTATAATCAATTCCTCCGCGGAGACATTGACCAGCAGCAATTGCCTCCACAAAGTACACAGGGAGCTGAGATGGTGGATTCCAGTGGGGACGAATTGATAATCTGTGAGGAGGGGGATGTACACGGTGATATATCGGAGGGTGATGATGAGGTGGACATCTTGCCTCTGTAGAGCCAGTTTGTGCAAGGAGAGATTAATTGCTTCTTTTTTGGGGGGGGTCCAAACCAACCCGTCATATCAGTCACAGTCGTGTGGCAGACCCTGTCACTGAAATGATGGGTTGGTTAAAGTGTGCATGTCCTGTTTTGTTTATACAACATAAGGGTGGGTGGGAGGGCCCAAGGACAATTCCATCTTGCACCTCTTTTTTCTTTTATTTTTCTTTGCGTCATGTGCTGTTTGGGGAGGGTTTTTTGGAAGTACATCCTGCGTGACACTGCAGTGCCACTCCTAAATGGGCCCGGTGTTTGTGTCGGCCACTAGGGTCGCTAATCTTACTCACACAGTCAGCTACCTCATTGCGCCTCTTTTTTTCTTTGCGTCATGTGCTGATTGGGGAGGGTTTTTTGGAAGGGACATCCTGCGTGACACTGCAGTGCCACTCCTAAATGGGCCCGGTGTTTGTGTCGGCCACTAGGGTCGCTAATCTTACTCACACAGTCAGCTACCTTATTGCGCCTCTTTTTTTCTTTGCGTCATGTGCTGATTGGGGAGGGTTTTTTGGAAGGGACATCCTGCGTGACACTGCAGTGCCACTCCTAAATGGGCCCGGTGTTTGTGTCGGCCACTAGGGTCGCTAATCTTACTCACACAGTCAGCTACCTCATTGCGCCTCTTTTTTTCTTTGCGTCATGTGCTGATTGGGGAGGGTTTTTTGGAAGGGACATCCTGCGTGACACTGCAGTGCCACTCCTAAATGGGCCCGGTGTTTGTGTCGGCCACTAGGGTCGCTAATCTTACTCACACAGTCAGCTACCTCATTGCGCCTCTTTTTTTCTTTGCGTCATGTGCTGATTGGGGAGGGTTTTTTGGAAGGGACATCCTGCGTGACACTGCAGTGCCACTCCTAAATGGGCCCGGTGTTTGTGTCGGCCACTAGGGTCGCTAATCTTACTCACACAGTCAGCTACCTCATTGCGCCTCTTTTTTTCTTTGCGTCATGTGCTGATTGGGGAGGGTTTTTTGGAAGGGACATCCTGCGTGACACTGCAGTGCCACTCCTAAATGGGCCCGGTGTTTGTGTCGGCCACTAGGGTCGCTAATCTTACTCACACAGTCAGCTACCTCATTGCGCCTCTTTTTTTCTTTGCGTCATGTGCTGATTGGGGAGGGTTTTTTGGAAGGGACATCCTGCGTGACACTGCAGTGCCACTCCTAAATGGGCCCGGTGTTTGTGTCGGCCACTAGGGTCGCTAATCTTACTCACACAGTCAGCTACCTCATTGCGCCTCTTTTTTTCTTTGCGTCATGTGCTGATTGGGGAGGGTTTTTTGGAAGGGACATCCTGCGTGACACTGCAGTGCCACTCCTAAATGGGCCCGGTGTTTGTGTCGGCCACTAGGGTCGCTAATCTTACTCACACAGTCAGCTACCTCATCGCGCCTCTTTTTTTCTTTGCGTCATGTGCTGATTGGGGAGGGTTTTTTGTAAGGGACATCCTGCGTGACACTGCAGTGCCACTCCTAAATGGGCCCGGTGTTTGTGTCGGCCACTAGGGTCGCTAATCTTACTCACACAGTCAGCTACCTCATTGCGCCTCTTTTTTTCTTTGCGTCATGTGCTGATTGGGGAGGGTTTTTTGGAAGGGACATCCTGCGTGACACTGCAGTGCCACTCCTAAATGGGCCCGGTGTTTGTGTCGGCCACTAGGGTCGCTAATCTTACTCACACAGTCAGCTACCTCATTGCGCCTCTTTTTTTCTTTGCGTCATGTGCTGATTGGGGAGGGTTTTTTGGAAGGGACATCCTGCGTGACACTGCAGTGCCACTCCTAAATGGGCCCGGTGTTTGTGTCGGCCACTAGGGTCGCTAATCTTACTCACACAGTCAGCTACCTCATTGCGCCTCTTTTTTTCTTTGCGTCATGTGCTGATTGGGGAGGGTTTTTTGGAAGGGACATCCTGCGTGACACTGCAGTGCCACTCCTAAATGGGCCCGGTGTTTGTGTCGGCCACTAGGGTCGCTAATCTTACTCACACAGTCAGCTACCTCATTGCGCCTCTTTTTTTCTTTGCGTCATGTGCTGATTGGGGAGGGTTTTTTGGAAGGGACATCCTGCGTGATAATGCAGTGCCACTCCTAAATGGGCCCGGTGTTTGTGTCGGCCACTAGGGTCGCTTATCTTACTCACACAGTCAGCTACCTCATTGCGCCTCTTTTTTTCTTTGCGTCATGTGCTGATTGGGGAGGGTTTTTTGGAAGGGACATCCTGCGTGACACTGCAGTGCCACTCCTAGATGGGCCAGGTGTTTGTGTCGGCCACTAGTGTCGCTTAGCTTAGTCATCCAGCGACCTTGGTGCAAATTTTAGGACTAAAAATAATATTGTGAGGTGTGAGGTATTCAGAGTAGACTGAAAATGAGTGGAAATTATGGTTTTTGAGGTTAATAATAATATGGGATCAAAATGACCCCCAAATTCTATGATTTAAGCTGTTTTTTAGTGTTTTTTTAAAAAAACACCCGAATCCAAAACACACTCGAATCCGACAAAAAAAATTCGGTGAGGTTTTGCCAAAACGCGGTCGAACCCAAAACACGGCCGCGGAACCGAACCCAAAACCAAAACACAAAACCCGAAAAATTTCAGGCGCTCATCTCTAATATATATATATATATATTAGTATACACACACACACACTTGGTACATACATGTGCATAGATATACACAGCAGGTACATATATGTGTGTATATATATATATATATATATATATATATATAATGTACCCTCTGGGTATATATGTACCTGCTGTGTGTGTTTACATATATATATATATATATATATATGTATATGTGTGTGTGTGTGTGTGTGTGTGTGTGTGTGTGTGTGTGTGTGTGTATGTGTGTATATATTTGTGTGTGTGTATATATTTGTGTGTGTGTGTGTGTGTATATATATATATATATATAAATATATATATATAATGTATGGGTTGGGTTGGGTTCTGAGTGCCGGCGGTCAGAATACTGACCGCTGCATCCCGATTGTGAGAATCCCGACAGGCGGAAGGTAAGTATACTGTATACATTAGTAGTGCCCCCCTAACCCTCCCTTCCTGCAGCCTAAACCTAACCCTCCCCGGTGGTGACTTAAAATGACCCCCTCTTTTCACAGCATAAAACTAATTTCCCCCTCCCCCACAGTTTTACCCTCACCAGGGATGCCTAAACCTAACCCCCCCTACCCGCAGCCTAAATCTAACCCCCCCACCCGCAGCCTAAACATAACCCCTTTCCCTGCAGCCTAACCCTCCCTCCACAGCCTAAACTTAACCACCTACCACCACGGCTTACCTCTCCGGCGGCCCCGGCAGTGTATCATTTGGGATCCCGGGTGTCGGGATGCTGGTGCCGGCATTCTGATTAGTGTCTAGGTTCCGATGTTGGTATTTTGACTGCCAGAATCCTGACCGGATCCTGTGTGTATATATATATATATATATATATATAAGAGAAAGGCAATAGATACAGCGCTGATCGCTTAAATGGATTGCAATATTTTATATATATAAATATATGTTGGTGGAATCGAAAAAGTCACTCTATGAGTGCTCAAAGCACTAGATCCTCCTTCGATAATTAAGAATCGCTGCTCCCCTTAGTCAGTCCGAACTCCCACGGAGATAGATATCTGTCAATAAAGCATATAGAGGGGGCGCTCCATAGTGCGTAAACTTTTTATTTTAAAACAAACAAACACATGGGTATTTGAAACAAATGTAACTGTTACACTCGTACCAGAAGGCAACCTGTGTGGGCTGGTTACCACATGATTCCACAAATAATCACCAGGCAGTACTGGAACCAGGGTCAGACCAAATCGCGCTGGAATCCTCCACCCGCCGGCGGCAGTTTTCCCTGAGATTCTCGGGCAGGATCACACACGTCCGCGACTCCTCGATCAGTAAACTGCAGGGATTGTCAGTGCGTCACCAGACTCCGCCTTAACGCGTTTCGTCATCGACTTCGTCAGAAGGCTGGAGTCTGTGACGCTAGGATCAGTATTTAACCTTCCTCAACAAATTAGCATCAATCATTAAATAAATACACCTGTACGGCTGTTTGAGAGTTGAGGATTTTAAAGTGCTATACCATCTGTAAATGCATATACATCAATAGTAAAACTAGTTTAAAATTGATCCTTAAAAATATATAGTTTCTTTTTAACAGGAAGGTTTCCAAAAACAAATACTATTATACCGCAAACCACAAATAGCCGTGCAGTTTACAAATTCATTAATTAAAAATACATATATGCATACAATTTTTTAAACATACAATTTTTTAAACATACAATTTTTTAAAACACACAGAGAATATTACTCATAATAATCATGATCATGATTTTAGCATACTTAGTTTTTACAAGAGATGTTTTCAACAGAGAACAAACCAATGTCAAAATGAAATAATTATATAATTAATGTTATCAAACCCAGAAGGAATTGACAATATAATTGGATCATAATGGTACAAATCAATTTATACTAGTGAGACTTAAGGTGCAGGTCCTAGCATCATTATTTCAGAAAGGGTGTAACTTCAAAGCCTTCATTTAAACCTTCTGGCTTTAAAGTCTTAAGGGTCAGTATCCAGAAGGTTTCCCTTCTTTCCAGTTCAATGTCCCTATCACCACCTCTCTTACTCTGGGCCACATGTTCTATGCCTTTAAATCTTAACTTAGTGGGGTCACTGCCATGGTGTTCCTTGAAATGACGTGGAATACTATGATTAAGGATTTGGTTTTTAATATTTCTTGTATGTTCCAAAATGCGGATCTTCAGCATTCTTTTGGTTTTCCCTATATATCCCACTGAGTTTACAATATGAGACCGTGTCACTCAGGAGGTTGTATGCCTCTTCAACATAATAAGATCTATCCATTATAACTATACCTCCCCCCTTGTCTGCACTCTTAATCACTATTTCTGGGTTATTGGCAAGACTTTTCAATGCTGCATATTCTGTTTTTTTTAAATTGGGGGGTATCGAGTTTGTACTTTTATTAAGTTTTTCAATATCTTTCCTCACTGTTTGGGCAAACATTTCTATATGCGGACCCTTAGATTCTATAGGAAAATATGTAGATTTTAACTTGAGTCCTGATGTTAAACTTGTAGTGTCATTGGTCCAGTTTCTTAAAGTGGCATCCTCCTTACGTAGATAATGCCTTTTAAGTGTTAGATTTCTAACATATAGGCTAAGATCTATGTAAAGATTGGTTTTATTCACATGACAAGTCGGAGCAAAGGACAGTCCTTTTTTTAGCACATTTTTTTCCTCTTTATTTAAATCTACTTTAGATAGATTAAATATACCTATGTCCTGACTAGTTATTGCATGCTGCGTTTCTTGGATTCCCTTGCTGCTCCGTCCTGTTCCTCTCCTTCCTCTAGTCGTCTTTTTTGACCTGAACGAGTGGGTGTCCCTGTGTAGTGGTATCTCTCTGCTCTGTTTTTTAAACGTGGTGGTCTCTGATCCTCCTGAAAATCCAGATGCTCATTTGTCCTGGCTTCCCTATTTGATGCCAGACGTTCATATCTGTTCCTATGGATGAACCCATTGGATTGATAGAAGAAGGGAATATGCCCACTTGTCACGGATTACAATAATGAGGCCGGAGCCATTAAGGCTATACTTAAGAAGAATTGGCACATATTACAATTAGACCCAGTGCTTGGAGAACATCTTCCTAAACAGCCTGATGTATTCTATAGAAAAGCAAGGAATATTAAGTCATTGGTTTCACGTAGTAGGTTGGAACCAATTAAGGAAAAAAAGGATAAACATTTTCTGGATGATATCAAAGGTTGTTATGCTTGTGGAAGCTGCAAGGTCTGTAAACTGTTAGACAAGGAGAAAACTGAATTTGGTGGAAAGAATGACATGAGGAAATTTAAGATCAATAGTTTCATTAATTGTAATTCTACTCATGTAGTGTACATGCTCTTATGTCCTTGTGGATACAGATATATAGGGAAAACCAAAAGAATGCTGAAGATCCGCATTTTGGAACATACAAGAAATATTAAAAACCAAATCCTTAATCATAGTATTCCACGTCATTTCAAGGAACACCATGGCAGTGACCCCACTAAGTTAAGATTTAAAGGCATAGAACATGTGGCCCAGAGTAAGAGAGGTGGTGATAGGGACATTGAACTGGAAAGAAGGGAAACCTTCTGGATACTGACCCTTAAGACTTTAAAGCCAGAAGGTTTAAATGAAGGCTTTGAAGTTACACCCTTTCTGAAATAATGATGCTAGGACCTGCACCTTAAGTCTCACTAGTATAAATTGATTTGTACCATTATGATCCAATTATATTGTCAATTCCTTCTGGGTTTGATAACATTAATTATATAATTATTTCATTTTGACATTGGTTTGTTCTCTGTTGAAAACATCTCTTGTAAAAACTAAGTATGCTAAAATCATGATCATGATTATTATGAGTAATATTCTCTGTGTGTTTTAAAAAATTGTATGTTTAAAAAATTGTATGTTTAAAAAATTGTATGCATATATGTATTTTTAATTAATGAATTTGTAAACTGCACGGCTATTTGTGGTTTGCGGTATAATAGTATTTGTTTTTGGAAACCTTCCTGTTAAAAAGAAACTATATATTTTTAAGGATCAATTTTAAACTAGTTTTACTATTGATGTATATGCATTTACAGATGGTATAGCACTTTAAAATCCTCAACTCTCAAACAGCCGTACAGGTGTATTTATTTAATGATTGATGCTAATTTGTTGAGGAAGGTTAAATACTGATCCTAGCGTCACAGACTCCAGCCTTCTGACGAAGTCGATGACGAAACGCGTTAAGGCGGAGTCTGGTGACGCACTGACAATCCCTGCAGTTTACTGATCGAGGAGTCGCGGACGTGTGTGATCCTGCCCGAGAATCTCAGGGAAAACTGCCGCCGGCGGGTGGAGGATTCCAGCGCGATTTGGTCTGACCCTGGTTCCAGTACTGCCTGGTGATTATTTGTGGAATCATGTGGTAACCAGCCCACACAGGTTGCCTTCTGGTACGAGTGTAACAGTTACATTTGTTTCAAATACCCATGTGTTTGTTTGTTTTAAAATAAAAAGTTTACGCACTATGGAGCGCCCCCTCTATATGCTTTATTGACAGATATATATATATATATATATATAAAAATGTATATGTGTGTGTATAGCCTCCAACATGATCCATTCCATACATGTTTATACTGTATAGCATTTATGTATCTACAGTATCTACACTTGTTTAACGGACCAGGTATATGCTGGTTCACCTTAGTCTCAACCCCCACGCTTGGCTCCACCCCTCTCTGGAAACCCCCCCCTGTAAATCCTGCGTTTGCCCCTGAGATGCTGGGCTTCAAAAAGGGAGGAAGCTGCAAGTGAAAGTAATTAAAACAGATAACAGATGACAAGTGCCACCAACAGCACCCCCTACCCTGCAGTGCTATGTGTGGTGCCCCCTCTGCACACACCTAGTTACGGCCCTGAACATCATATACACAAAGGCACTTTAACTATATTTCTAAAGTCATGAAGACAAACATTCAGTATGTTCAGATGGCAGCCATAGTGAGGTACAAAAAAAAACACAACCAAAACTAAACCGCCATCATGTTAATTCCAATAAATATAATATACCACTGAGATTAAATAAATATGAAACAAAAAAAATTGCAAAACAAAAAAATATGAAAGGGAGGAGAAATGCAACATAGGGAAACACAGGACCAGATGTACTTAGCTTTGAAAAGTCATAAATTGCACAATGATAGAGTACCAACCAATCAGCTACTATCTGTCATTTTCCAAACCCAGCCTGTAACCAGGGGTGTATTTAGGGGTCCGGGCACCCCTGGCAAAGTAAGGGACTGGCGTCCGACATATTTGAAGTAGGGAAGGTGCATGTACAATAAAGGGACATGATCTTGTGGGAAAGGGGCATGACCATACAATAGTATCCCCAATTCAAACTACGCTACACAGTAGTACCCTTATACACATCATGCCCACACAGTAGCAGTTCCCTTTGCACATTATGCCCACACAGTAATCCTAATCACACTGTGGAGACATCAGCAGTGCCTGGTCTGGCCGAGAAGGCAATGCCACCCAAGGCCAGGTGGTATAATCAAATAGTAGTGCAGTGAAAAGTAGTGTAGTGCAGTGCAGCACACTACCTAAATCTCCTATTCAAATGTACATAGCTGTAGTCCCCCCTCAGCACATAGACATAGCCCCCACCAGAACACAGTACATAGTTATTTCCCCCCCTTCCCAGCACATACTGTAGCAATAGTTCCCTCCCAGCATAGCCATAGCCACCCAACTCCCCAAGCACATAGCCATAGTTCCACTCCCCCTCCCAGCACATATCAATAGTTCCCCCCTCCCAGCACATAGCTGTAGTCCCCCCTCAGCACATAGCTGTAGTCTCCCCCACTCCCAGCACATAAATAGCCATAGTCTCCCTACACAGCACATTGCCCTAGTCCCACCCAAGCACATAGTCATAGTCCCCATCCCCCTCTCAGCACATAACCATAGTCCCCTCCCCCTCCCTAGCACATAGCCATAGTCCTCATCCCACAACATCCCAGCACATAGCCGTAGTTTCTAGCAATACCTGGTGTGCCAAGCTGCCTGTGCATTGCCTGGGATGGAGAAGGAAAGGCTTGCACAGCAGGCAGGAGCTAGGTAGATATTAAGTGACAGAGTAGTGGCACAAACACATGGCAGTTTAAAGCCCATCTAAGAAACAATGCCACACAGCAGTGGCAGAAATGAAAAGTGGTGCAAGATGGAATTGTCCTTGGGTCCTTGGTCCCCCCCACCCACTGTTATGTTTCGATATTAAAAAGGATGTGCACAGTTTAACAAACCAAGCACTTCAGTGACAGGGACAGCGACTGGAACTGCCTCTTTTGTGGCTGAAATGCTTGGTTTTTTGTGCCCCCACAAAACAAGCTACTACTGGGCTTAAGGCAGCTAAGCTAACAGCTCTGTAGTGGCAAGACATCATCATCACTACCATCCTCATACTCACCTTCATCGGTGTGTGCATCATCCTCACACAATATCAATTCATCCCTGCTGGAATCCACCATTACAGAAGTCTCTCTACTTTGATGTAATTGCCGATAACGGTCTTCCTCATGGAATTTCTAGTTAATTTTGATGAACATCCTCTTTTCCACATTTTGAGTAAGTAACCTTTCTGAGTACACACTGGAGGGTGAGCAGCTTAAGTAATGCAAGCCAGTTTGTACAAGGCCTCCAAATTTATGAATAAGGAAAAAATGGAAAATTCAACTACACCGGCGCTGTTGGAAGCTGCCCCAGATAATTTACCACCCCAGAATGTCACCAAACATCCAAGAAAATACACAATTTCTCTAACGTCCTAAGTGGATGCTGGGACTCCGTAAGGACCATGGGGAATAGCGGCTCCGCAGGAGACAGGGCACAAAATAAAAGCTTGAGATATCAGGTGGTGTGCACTGGCTCCTCCCCCTATGACCCTCCTCCAAGCCAGTTAGATTTTTGTGCCCGGCCGAGAAGGGTGCAAACTAGGTAGCTCTCCAGAGCTGCTTAGAATAAAAGTTTAGTTAGGTTTTTTTATTTTCAGTGAGTCCTGCTGGCAACAGGCTCACTGCATCGTGGGACTAAGGGGAGAAGAAGCGAACTCACCTGAGTGCAGAGTGGATTGGGCTTCTTAGGCTACTGGACGTTAGCTCCAGAGGGACGATCACAGGTTCAGCCTGGATGGGTCACCGGAGCCGCGCCGCCGTCCCCCTTACAGAGCCAGAAGAGACGAAGGTCCGGTGAAAGCGGCGGCAGAAGACATCCTGTCTTCAAGACTAAGGTAGCGCACAGCACCGCAGCTGTGCGCCATTGCTCTCAGCACACTTCACACTCCGGTCACTGAGGGTGCAGGGCGCTGGGGGGGAGCGCCCTGAGACGCAATATAACACACATATACCTTAGCTGGCAAAAGGAATACATCACATATAGCTCCAGGGCTATATGGATGTATTTTTTCCCCTGCCATTTTACACAAAAAAGCGGGAGTTAAGGACGTCGTGAAGGGGCGGGGCCTATCTCCTCAGCACACTGGCGCCATTATTCCCTCACAGCTCCGCTGGAAGGACGGCTCCCTGATTCTCCCCTGCAGTACTGCATCTGATTCAGGGTAAAAAAGAGAAGGGGGGGCATTTTGGCAGCAAATAACTAGATTAACAGCAGCTATAAGGGATTAACACTTATATAAGGTTATCCCTGTATATATATAGCGCTGGGTGTGTGCTGGCAGACTCTCCCTCTGTCTCTCCAAAGGGCTAAGTAGGGTCCTGTCCTCTATCAGAGCATTCCCGGTGTGTGTGCTGTGTGTCGGTACGCGTGTGTCGACATGTATGAGGAGGAAAATGAGGTGGAGGCGGAGCAGTTGCCTGTGTTAGTGATGTCACCCCCTAGGGAGTCGACACCTGACTGGATGATTGTGTTTAAGCAATTAAGTGATAATGTCAGCAATTTACAAAAAACTGTTGACGACATGAGAAAGCCGGCAAATCAATTAGTGCCTGTTCAGGCGTCTCAGACACCCTCAGGGGCCCTAAAACGGCCGCTACCTCAGTGGGTCGACACGGATCCAGATACAGATACTGAATCTAGTGTCGACGGTGACGAGACAAACGTAATGTCCAGTAGGGCCACACGTTACATGATCACGGCAATGAAAGAGGCATTGAACCTTTCTGACACTACAAATACCTCAAAGGCGGGTATTATGTGGGGTGTGAAAAAACTGCCAATAGTTTTTCCTGAGTCTGAGGAAATAAATGAGGTGTGTGATAAAGCGTGGGTTTCCCCCGATAAAAAAACAGCTAATTTCTAATAAGTTATTAGCACTATACCCTTTCCCGCCAGAGGTTAGGGCACGGTGGGAAACACCCCCTAGGGTAGATAAGGCGCTCACACGTTTATCTAAACAAGTAGCGTTACCGTCCCCTGATACGGCCACCCTCAAAGAACCAGCTGATAGGAGGCTGGAAAATATCCTGAAAAGTATATACACACATACTGGTGTTATACTGCGACCAGCAATCGCATCAGCCTGGATGTGCAGTGCTGGAGTCGCATGGGCGGATTCCCTGACTGAGAATATTGATACCCTGGATAGGGACAATATTCTGTTAACTATAGAACATTTAAAGGATGCATTGCTATATATGCGTGATGCGCAGAGGGATATTTGTACCCTGGCATCAAGAGTAAGCGCAATGTCCATCTCTGCCAGAAGAGCATTATGGACCAGACAGTGGTCAGGGGACGCAGATTCCAAACGGCACATGGAAGTATTGCCGTATAAGGGGGAGGAGTTATTTGGGGCTGGTCTAACAGACCTGGTGGCCACGGCAACGGCTGGAAAATCCACCTTTTTACCCCAGGTTACTTCACATCAACAGAAAAAGACACAGTCTTTTCAAACTCAGTCCTTTCGTTCCCATAAGTACAAGCGAGCACAAGGTCACTCTTTTCTGCCCAAGGGCAGAGGAAGAGGAAAAAGGCAGCACCATGCAGCCGCTTCCCAGGAGCAGAAGCCCTCCCCTGCTTCTGCCAAGTCTTCAGCATGACGCTGGGGCTTTACAAGCAGACTCAGACAAAACCAAAGTCTCCCTCCGACAGGGAGGCAGTTCTGGAAGCCATTCACAAGCTGTACTCCCAGCAGGTGATAATCAAGGTACCCCTCTTACAACAGGGGAAGGGGTATTATTCCACACTATTTGTGGTACCGAAGCCGGACGGCTCGGTGAGACCAATATTAAATCTAAAATCTTTGAACACTTACATAAAAAGGTTCAAATTCAAGATGGAGTCACTCAGAGCGGTGATAGCGAACCTGGAAGAGGGGGACTATATGGTGTCGCTGGACATCAAGGATGCTTATCTCCACGTCCCAATATATCCTTCTCACCAAGGGTACCTCAGGTTTGTAGTACAAAACTGTCATTATCAGTTTCAGACGCTGCCGTTTGGATTGTCCACGGCGCCTCTGGTCTTTACCAAGGTAATGGCCGAAATGATGATTCTTCTACGAAGAAAAGGCATCTTAATTATCCCTTACTTGGACGATCTCCTGATAAGGGCAAGAACCAAGGAACAGTTAGAAGTCGGAGTGGCACTATCTCAGGTAGTGCTAAGTCAGCACGGATGGATTCTAAATATTCCAAAATCGCAGCTGATTCCAACGACACGTCTACTGTTCTTAGGAATGATTCTGGACACTGTCCAGAAGAAGGTGTTTCTCCCGGAGGAGAAGGCCAGGGAGTTATCCGAGCTAGTCAGGAACCTCCTAAAACCAGGACAGGTCTCAGTGCATCAGTGCACAAGGGTCCTGGGAAAAATGGTGGCTTCTTACGAAGCGATTCCATTCGGAAGATTCCATGCAAGAACTTTTCAGTGGGATCTACTGGGAAAATGGTCCGGATCGCATCTTCAGATGCATCAACGGATAACCCTGTCGCCAAGGACAAGGGTGTCTCTCCTGTGGTGGCTTCAGAGGGCTCATCTACTAGAGGGCCGCAGATTTGGCATTCAGGATTGGATCCTGGTAACCACGGATGCCAGCCTGAGAGGCTGGGGAGCAGTCACACAGGGAAGGAATTTCCAGGGCTTGTGGTCAAGCATGGAAACATCTCTTCATATAAACATTCTAGAACTAAGGGCCATTTACAATGCCTTAATTCAAGCAAAACCTCTGCTTCAGGGTCAGGCGGTGTTGATCCAGTCGGACAACATCACGTCAGTCGCCCACATAAACAGACAGGGCGGCACGAGAAGCAGGAGGGCAATGGCAGAAACTGCAAGGATTCTTCGCTGGGCGGAAAATCATGTGATAGCACTGTCAGCAGTGTTCATTCCGGGAGTGGACAACTGGGAAGCAGACTTCCTCAGCAGACACGACCTTCACCCGGGAGAGTGGGGACTTCACCCAGAAGTCTTCCACCAAATTGTAAACCGTTGGGAAAGACCAAAGGTGGACATGATGGCGTCACGTCTAAACAAAAAACTGGACAGATATTGCGCCAGGTCAAGGGACCCTCAGGCAATAGCAGTGGACACTCTGGTAACGCCGTGGGTGTACCAGTCAGTGTATGTATTCCCTCCTCTGCCCCTCATACCGAAAGTATTGAGAATCATAAGAAGGAGAGGAGTAAGAACTATACTCGTGGTTCCGGATTGGCCAAGAAGGTCTTGGTACCCGGAACTTCAAGAGATGCTCACGGACGAACCGTGGCCTCTACCTCTAAGACAGGACCTGCTACTGCAGGGGCCTTGTCTGTTCCAAGACTTACCGCGGCTGCGTTTGACGGCATGGCGGTTGAACGCCGGATCCTGAAGGACAAGGGCATTCCAGAAGAAGTCATCCCTACTCTGGTAAAAGCCAGAAAGGAAGTAACCGCAAAACATTATCACCGCATTTGGCGTAAATATGTTGCGTGGTGTGAGGCCAAGAAGGCCCCTACACAGGAATTTCAACTGGGTCGTTTCTTGCATTTCCTGCAAACAGGACTGTCTATGGGCCTAAAATTAGGGTCCATTAAGGTTCAAATTTCGGCCCTGTCGATATTCTTCCAGAAAGAACTGGCTTCAGTACCTGAAGTTCAGACATTTGTGAAAGGGGTGCTGCACATACAGCCTCCTTTTGTGCCTCCAGTGGCACCTTGGGATCTCAATGTTGTGTTGAGATTTCTAAAATCACACTGGTTTGAACCATTGTCTACGGTAGATTTAAAATATCTCACGTGGAAGGTGTCGATGCTGTTGGCCTTGGCTTCAGCTAGGCGTGTGTCAGAATTGGCGGCTTTATCATGTAAAAGCCCTTACCTAAATTTTCATTCTGACAGGGCGGAATTGAGGACTCGTCCTCAATTTCTACCTAAGGTGGTTTCTGCATTTCACATGAACCAACCTATTGTGGTACCTGCGGCTACTAGGGACTTAGAGGACTCTAAGTTGCTGGACGTTGTCAGGGCCTTGAAAATATATGTTTCCAGGACGGCTGGAGTCAGGAAAACTGACTCGCTGTTTATCCTGTATGCACCCAACAAGCTGGGTGCTCCTGCTTCAAAGCAGACGATTGCTCGTTGGATTTCTAGTACAATTCAGCTTGCACATTCCGTGGCAGGATTGCCACAGCCAAAATCAGTAAAAGCCCATTCCACAAGGAAAGTGGGCTCATCTTGGGCGGCTGCCTGAGGGGTCTCGGCTTTACAACTTTGCCGAGCAGCTACTTGGTCAGGGGCAAACACGTTTGCTAAATTCTACAAATTTGATACCCTGGCTGAGGAGGACCTGGAGTTCTCTCATTCGGTGCTGCAGAGTCATCCGCACTCTCCCGCCCGTTTGGGAGCTTTGGTATAATCCCCATGGTCCTTACGGAGTCCCAGCATCCACTTAGGACGTTAGAGAAAATAAGATTTTACTTACCGATAAATCTATTTCTCGTAGTCCGTAGTGGATGCTGGGCGCCCATCCCTAGTGCGGATTGTCTGCAATACTTGTATATAGTTATTGTTACAAAAAATTCGGGTTATTATTGTTGAGCCATCTTTTCAGAGGCTCCTTTAAAATTATCATACTGTTAACTGGGTTCAGATCACGAGTTGTACGGTGTGATTGGTGTGGCTGGTATGAGTCTTACCCGGGATTCAATATCCTTCCTTATTATGTACGCTCGTCCGGGCACAGTATCCTAACTGGCTTGGAGGAGGGTCATAAGGGGAGTAGCCAGTGCACACCACCTGATATCTCAAGCTTTTATTTTGTGCCCTGTCTCCTGCGGAGCCGCTATTCCCCATGGTCCTTACGGAGTCCCAGCATCCACTACGGACTACGAGAAATAGATTTATCGGTAAGTAAAATCTTATTATATAATACAAATGGGGGATATACAACCTCAGGCGCTTAGAATACTAAACATAAAGTTCTTATATGGAAAAATGCATTCCTTTTCACTAGATGTCTTCGTATTTCTCTCTCTTGTTCCACTCTATGCTTGTTTTCCACTCAAGGTGATGGAATATGTAAAGGGAATATTCAAACAAAAGAAAGATATATAGTGTAACACAGTTTCATAAAGTCATTTTATGTAAACATAATTTCTACTTAATGATGTTCAATTCTACCGGACGTATCCGCCGTAATTTAGTATATGAACAAGATGGTGCGTACCACACTCACTATAAACAAAGGATGAATCAAGCTCATAAAGGTATCTTTTAGGCGTAAGAAATCAGCGTACCCAACTCACAATGTCACTGGAAGTTGTGAAGCATATCAAGGTTTCTTTTGTATGTTCCCTTGCACCACTTCAGATAACTTAGGCCTTGTCCTCAGAGTTCATGCATAGAAAAAAAGGGAGGGGGAAATACACATGTGTAGTACAGTCGGTCATAAATACCATGAATTAATTTCCCAACTGTAGCCGTATGTATTTTTCATTCCCAATTAAATATTGCCACTAGACAGTAGTGATGTGAACGTACCCGACTTACTAGAAATCGGGAAAATAGAAGCACATCAAGGTATCTTTAAGAATTTTCTAAATCATGCTTATGATTTGCGTACCCCAACTCACAATGTTGTTTCTGTTATTAAACACATCAAGGTATCATTTGCCTGATAGATCTTTATCCAGATAATCCGGCTTGAATTGTTATTTCATATATTCCAAGAAGATAAAGGTCAGTTGGTGACCGAAATGCATTGACGACAGAAGGAGTGTGAACAGCCACCTTTTTTTTTTCACACCATCTCAGTACGCAAGACTATCTCTGGAAAAAGGTAATCTTAATTTTTTTTCAAAAGGAACATTCAAATTACCTCAGAGGTTAGTCTGGATGGTTGTGGTTTTTCTCCACCTGGATCTTTTTTAAAGTTTTATATTTTATTTCTATTTTTATCCATCTATATATGTAAATTTGTGAAGTGTATCCTGCATTTTTATCACCCATTTTTTCCCCATTTTGTTTGGGGTTTTGTACAATAAAACTCTTTTTCTCTAACACACAAATGTTGGACATTATCTTCTTGGAATATATGAAATAACAATTCAAGCCGGATTATCTGGATAAAGATCTATCAGGCAAAAGATACCTTGATGTGTTTAATAACAGAAACAACATTGTGAGTTGGGGTACGCAAATCATAAGCATGATTTAGAAAATTCTTAAAGATACCTTGATGTGCTTCTATTTTCCCGATTTCTAGTAAGTCGGGTACGTTCACATCACTACTGTCTAGTGGCAATATTTAATTGGGAATGAAAAATACATACGGCTACAGTTGGGAAATTAATTCATGGTATTTATGACCGACTGTACTACACATGTGTATTTCCCCCTCCCTTTTTTTCTATGCATGAACTCTGAGGACAAGGCCTAAGTTATCTGAAGTGGTGCAGGGGAACATACAAAAGAAACCTTGATATGCTTCACAACTTCCAGTGACATTGTGAGTTGGGTACGCTGATTTCTTACGGCTAAAAGATACCTTTATGAGCTTGATTCATCCTTTGTTTATAGTGAGTGTGGTACGCACCATCTTGTTCATATACTAAATTACGGCGGATACGTCCGGTAGAATTGAACATCATTAAGTAGAAATTATGTTTACATAAAATGACTTTATGAAACTGTGTTACACTATATATCTTTCTTTTGTTTGAATATTCCCTTTACATATTCCATCACCTTGAGTGGAAAACAAGCATAGAGTGGAACAAGAGAGAGAAATACGAAGGCCTCCAAATTGCCTTTTTTTCTTTCCAGTACTGCTCTCTTGCATGGATTCCTCTGGCTTTCAGGATTGCCCTTCTGTACCCCGGCTGTCCAGTTGAGTATGTAGTTGCCAGAAGATCCTTTCAGCAGCCCTTGAGATGGAAGGGCTCGATGGAAATGCGCCTCTGTGCAGCAAGGATTTTCCCATAAAATGTGCCTTGCCACACTTAGGGGCCTATTCAGTAATAGCTGAAAGTAAGTACAGTATCTAACTGTTCACCAGTTTAACAATTCAGTATTGCACCTGTTCCCAGACAGCTGCTCCAAAAAGCTATAATGCAAAAAGCCCTAACACTGTGCGATTCCAGCAAATATGTTTATGGCAATTAACCAACAAGCCTGATTTTACCTTATAAATGATTGCCACTTGGAAACATCAGACAGATTCACTGGAATCTGAAAGTCGCAGGTTATTACATTTACCCCTGAGCATTTCCTGTTATACAATAAACTCCATATTGAGAATTAGTGATAGATCTAGTAATATAATTAAAATAGCATTATTTATCAATTAAGGGCAGCATATGTCACAGTAATACAACTTGCCAGTTACTTCTTCAGGTTGGATCCACTGCTGCCCACATACTGTGTATATATTAGAGATGAGCGCCTGAAATTTTTCGGGTTTTGTGTTTTGGTTTTGGGTTCGGTTCCGCGGCCGTGTTTTGGGTTCGAACGCGTTTTGGCAAAACCTCACCGAATTTTTTTTGTCGGATTCGGGTGTGTTTTGGATTCGGGTGTTTTTTTAAAAAAACACTAAAAAACAGCTTAAATCATAGAATTTGGGGGTCATTTTGATCCCAAAGTATTATTAACCTCAAAAACCATAATTTACACTCATTTTCAGTCTATTCTGAATACCTCACACCTCACAATGGCCCTCATTCCGAGTTGATCGGTCGCAAGGCGAATTTAGCAGAGTTACACACGCTAAGCCGCCGCCTACTGGGAGTGAATCTTAGCTTCTTAAAATTGCGACCGATGTATTCGCAATATTGCGATTACTAACTACTTAGCAGTTTCAGAGTAGCTCCAGACTTACTCTGCCTGTGCGATCAGTTCAGTGCTTGTCGTTCCTGGTTGACGTCACAAACACACCCAGCGTTCGGCCAGGCACTCCCACCGTTTCTCCAGCCACTCCTGCGTTTTTTCCGGAAACGGTAGCGTTTTCAGCCACACTCCCCTAAAACGCCGTGTTTCCGCCCAGTAACACCCATTTCCTGTCAATCACATTACGATCGCCGGAGCGAAGAAAAAGCCGTGAGTAAAAATACTTTCTTCATAGTAAAGTTACTTGGCGCAGTCGCAGTGCGAACTTTGCGCATGCGTACTAAGCGGATTTTCACTGCGATGCGATGAAAAAGAAGGAGCGAACAACTCGGAATGAGGGCCTATATTATTTTTAGTCCTAAAATTTGCACCGAGGTCGCTGTGTGAGTAAGATAAGCGACCCTAGTGGCCGACACAAACACCGGGCCCATCTAGGAGTGGCACTGCAGTGTCACGCAGGATGTCCCTTCCAAAAAACCCTCCCCAAACAGCACATGACGCAAAGAAAAAAAGAGGTGCAATGAGGTAGCTGTGTGAGTAAGATTAGCGACCCTAGTGGCCGACACAAACACCGGGCCCATCTAGGAGTGGCACTGCAGTGTCACGCAGGATGGCCCTTCCAAAAAACCCTCCCCAAACAGCACATGACGCAAAGAAAAAAAGAGGCGCAATGAGGTAGCTGTGTGAGTAAGATTAGCGACCCTAGTGGCCGACACAAACACCGGGCCCATCTAGGAGTGGCACTGCAGTGTCACGCAGGATGTCCCTTCCAAAAAACCCTCCCCAAACAGCACATGACGCAAAGAAAAAAAGAGGCGCAATGAGGTAGCTGTGTGAGTAAGATTAGCGACCCTAGTGGCCGACACAAACACCGGGCCCATCTAGGAGTGGCACTGCAGTGTCACGCAGGATGTCCCTTCCAAAAAACCCTCCCCAATCAGCACATGATGCAAAGAAAAAGAAAAGAAAAAAGAGGTGCAAGATGGAATTGTCCTTGGGCCCTCCCACCCACCCTTATGTTGTATAAACAAAACAGGACATGCACACTTTAACCAACCCATCATTTCAGTGACAGGGTCTGCCACACGACTGTGACTGATATGACGGGTTGGTTTGGACCCCCCCCAAAAAAGAAGCAATTAATCTCTCCTTGCACAAACTGGCTCTACAGAGGCAAGATGTCCACCTCATCATCACCCTCCGATATATCACCGTGTACATCCCCCTCCTCACAGATTATCAATTCGTCCCCACTGGAATCCACCATCTCAGCTCCCTGTGTACTTTGTGGAGGCAATTGCTGCTGGTCAATGTCTCCGCGGAGGAATTGATTATAATTCATTTTAATGAACATCATCTTCTCCACATTTTCTGGATGTAACCTCGTACGCCGATTGCTGACAAGGTGAGCGGCGGCACTAAACACTCTTTCGGAGTACACACTTGTGGGAGGGCAACTTAGGTAGAATAAAGCCAGTTTGTGCAAGGGCCTCCAAATTGCCTCTTTTTCCTGCCAGTATAAGTACGGACTGTGTGACGTGCCTACTTGGATGCGGTCACTCATATAATCCTCCACCATTCTATCAATGTTGAGAGAATCATATGCAGTGACAGTAGACGACATGTCCGTAATCGTTGTCAGGTCCTTCAGTCCGGACCAGATGTCAGCAGTCGCTCCAGACTGCCCTGCATCACCGCCAGCGGGTGGGCTCGGAATTCTGAGCCTTTTCCTCGCACCCCCAGTTGCGGGAGAATGTGAAGGAGGAGATGTTGACAGGTCGCGTTCCGCTTGACTTGACAATTTTGTCACCAGCAGGTCTTTCAACCCCAGCAGACTTGTGTCTGCCGGAAAGAGAGATCCAAGGTAGGCTTTAAATCTAGGATCGAGCACGGTGGCCAAAATGTAGTGCTCTGATTTCAACAGATTGACCACCCGTGAATCCTTGTTAAGCGAATTAAGGGCTCCATCCACAAGTCCCACATGCCTAGCGGAATCGCTCCGTGTTAGCTCCTCCTTCAATGTCTCCAGCTTCTTCTGCAAAAGCCTGATGAGGGGAATGACCTGACTCAGGCTGGCAGTGTCTGAACTGACTTCACGTGTGGCAAGTTCAAAGGGCATCAGAACCTTGCACAACGTTGAAATCATTCTCCACTGCGCTTGAGACAGGTGCATTCCACCTACTATATCGTGCTCAATTGTATAGGCTTGAATGGCCTTTTGCTGCTCCTCCAACCCCTGAAGCATATAGAGGGTTGAATTCCACCTCGTTACCACTTCTTGCTTCAGATGATGGCAGGGCAGGTTCAGTAGTTTTTGGTGGTGCTCCAGTCTTCTGTACGTGGTGCCTGTACGCCGAAAGTGTCCCGCAATTCTTCTGGCCACCGACAGCATCTCTTGCACGCCCCTGTCATTTTTTAAAAAATTCTGCACCACCAAATTCAAGGTATGTGCAAAACATGGGACGTGCTGGAATTTGCCCATATTTAATGCACACACAATATTGCTGGCGTTGTCCGATGCCACAAATCCACAGGAGAGTCCAATTGGGGTAAGCCATTCCGCGATGATCTTCCTCAGTTGCCGTAAGAGGTTTCAGCTGTGTGCGTATTCTGGAAAGCGGTGATACAAAGCGTAGCCTGCCTAGGAAAGAGTTGGCGTTTGCGAGATGCTGCTACTGGTGCCGCCGCTGCTGTTCTTGCGGCGGGAGTCCATACATCTACCCAGTGGGCTGTCACAGTCATATAGTCCTGACCCTGCCCTGCTCCACTTGTCCACATGTCCGTGGTTAAGTGGACATTGGGTACAACTGCATTTTTTAGGACACTGGTGAGTCTTTTTCTGACGTCCGTGTACATTCTCGGTATCGCCTGCCTAGAGAAGTGGAACCTAGATGGTATTTGGTAACGGGGGCACACTGCCTCAATAAATTGTCTAGTTCCCTGTGAACTAACGGCGGATACCGGACGCACGTCTAACACCAACATAGTTGTCAAAGCCTCAGTTATCCGCTTTGCAGCAGGATGACTGCTGTGATATTTCATCTTCCTCGCAAAGGACTGTTGAACAGTCAATTGCTTACTGGAAGTAGTACAAGTGGGCTTACGACTTCCCCTCTGGGATGACCATCGACTCCCAGCAGCAACAACAGCAGCGCCAGCAGCAGTAGGCGTTACACGCAAGGATGCATCGGAGGAATCCCAGGCAGGAGAGGAATCGTCAGAATTGCCAGTGACATGGCCTGCAGGACTATTGGCATTCCTGGGGAAGGAGGAAATTGACACTGAGGGAGTTGGTGGGGTGGTTTGCGTGAGCTTGGTTACAAGAGGAAGGGATTTACTGGTCAGTGGACTGCTTCCGCTGTCACCCAAAGTTTTTGAACTTGTCACTGACTTATTATGAATGCGCTGCAGGTGACGTATAAGGGAGGATGTTCCGAGGTGGTTAACGTCCTTACCCCTACTTATTACAGCTTGACAAAGGGAACACACGGCTTGACACCTGTTGTCCGCATTTCTGTTGAAATACCTCCACACCGAAGAGCTGATTTTTTTGGTATTTTCACCTGGCATGTCAACGGCCATATTCCTCCCACGGACAACAGGTGTCTCCCCGGGTGCCTGACTTAAACAAACCACCTCACCATCAGAATCCTCCTGGTCAATTTCCTCCCCAGCGCCAGCAACACCCATATCCTCCTCATCCTGGTGTACTTCAACACTGACATCTTCAATCTGACTATCAGGAACTGGACTGCGGGTGCTCCTTCCAGCACTTGCAGGGGGCGTGCAAATGGTGGAAGGCGCATGCTCTTCACGTCCAGTGTTGGGAAGGTCAGGCATCGCAACCGACACAATTGGACTCTCCTTGTGGATTTGGGATTTCGAAGAATGCACAGTTCTTTGCTGTGCTGCTTTTGCCAGCTTGAGTCTTTTCATTTTTCTAGCGAGAGGCTGAGTGCTTCCATCCTCATGTGAAGCTGAACCACTAGCCATGAACATAGGCCAGGGCCTCAGCCGTTCCTTGCCACTCCGTGTCGTAAATGGCATATTGGCAAGTTTACGCTTCTCCTCCGACAATTTTATTTTAGGTTTTGGAGTCCTTTTTTTTCTGATATTTGGTGTTTTGGATTTGACATGCTCTGTACTATGACATTGGGCATCGGCCTTGGCAGACGACGTTGCTGGCATTTCATCGTCTCGGCCATGACTAGTGGCAGCAGCTTCAGCACGAGGTGGAAGTGGATCTTGATCTTTCCCTAATTTTGGAACCTCAACATTTTTGTTCTCCATATTTTAATAGGCACAACTAAAAGGCACCTCAGGTAAACAATGGAGATGGATACTAGTATACAATTATGGACTGCCTGCCGAGTGCAGACACAGAGGTAGCCACAGCCGTGAACTACCGTACTGTACTGTGTCTGCTGCTAATATAGACTGGTTGATAAAGAGATGTCTATGTAACTATGTATGTATAAAGAAGAAAGAAAAAAAAACCACGGTTAGGTGGTATACAATTATGGACGGACTGCCTGCCGAGTGCAGACACACAGGTAGCCACAGCCGTGAACTACCGTACTGTACTGTGTCTGCTGCTAATAATATAGACTGGTTGATAAAGAGATGTCGTAGTAGTATGTATGTATAAAGAAGAAAGAAAAAAAAACCACGGTTAGGTGGTATACAATTATGGACGGACTGCCTGCCGAGTGCAGACACAGAGGTAGCCACAGCCGTGAACTACCGTACTGTACTGTGTCTGCTGCTAATATAGACTGGTTGATAAAGAGATGTCTATGTAACTATGTATGTATAAAGAAGAAAGAAAAAAAAACCACGGTTAGGTGGTATACAATTATGGACGGACTGCCTGCCGAGTGCAGACACAGAGGTAGCCACAGCCGTGAACTACCGTACTGTACTGTGTCTGCTGCTAATATAGACTGGTTGATAAAGAGATGTCTATGTAACTATGTATGTATAAAGAAGAAAGAAAAAAAAACCACGGTTAGGTGGTATACAATTATGGACGGACTGCCTGCCGAGTGCAGACACAGAGGTAGCCACAGCCGTGAACTACCGTACTGTACTGTGTCTGCTGCTAATATAGACTGGTTGATAAAGAGATGTCTATGTAACTATGTATGTATAAAGAAGAAAGAAAAAAAAACCACGGTTAGGTGGTATACAATTATGGACGGACTGCCTGCCGAGTGCAGACACAGAGGTAGCCACAGCCGTGAACTACCATACTGTACTGTGTCTGCTGCTAATATAGACTGGTTGATAAAGAGATGTCTATGTAACTATGTATGTATAAAGAAGAAAGAAAAAAAAACCACGGTTAGGTGGTATACAATTATGGACGGACTGCCTGCCGAGTGCAGACACAGAGGTAGCCACAGCCGTGAACTACCGTACTGTACTGTGTCTGCTGCTAATATAGACTGGTTGATAAAGAGATGTCGTAGTAGTATGTATGTATAAAGAAGAAAAAAAAACCACGGTTAGGTGGTATACAATTATGGACGGACTGCCTGCCGAGTGCAGACACAGAGGTAGCCACAGCCGTGAACTACCGTACTGTGTCTGCTGCGACTGGATGACAAATGATATAAAAAATATATATATATCACTACTGCAGCCGGACAGGTATATACTATATATTATATAATGACGGACCTGCTGGACACTGTCTGTCAGCAGAATGAGTTTTATTTTTATAGAATAAAAAAAAAAACAACACACAAGTGAAGTCACACGACGAGTGTTTAACTTTTTCAGGCAATCACAATATAAGTATACTACTAACTATACTGGTGGTCAGTGTGGTCAGGTCACTGGTCAGTCACACTGGCAGTGGCACTCCTGCAGCAAAAGTGTGCACTGTTTAATTTTAATATAATATTATGTACTCCTGGCTCCTGCTATAACCTATAACTGGCACTGCAGTGCTCCCCAGTCTCCCCCACAATTATAAGCTGTGTGAGCTGAGCAGTCAGACAGATATATAATATATATAGATGATGCAGCACACTGGGCTGAGCCTGAGCAGTGCACACAGATATGGTATGTGACTGAGTCACTGTGTGTATCGCTTTTTTCAGGCAGAGAACGGATATATTAAATAAACTGCACTGTCTGGTGGTCACTCACTATATAATATTATGTACTCCTGGCTCCTGCTATAACCTATAACTGGCACTGCAGTGCTCCCCAGTCTCCCCCACAATTATAAGCTGTGTGAGCTGAGCAGTCAGACAGATATATAATATATATAGATGATGCAGCACACTGGGCTGAGCCTGAGCAGTGCACACAGATATGGTATGTGACTGAGTCACTGTGTGTATCGCTTTTTTCAGGCAGAGAACGGATATATTAAATAAACTGCACTGTCTGGTGGTCACTCACTAGTAAACTCTCTGCACTCTCTACACTTCTACAGTACTCCTCCTAGTCCTAAACTCCAGTAAATCTCTCTCTCTTATAATCTAAATGGAGAGGACGCCAGCCACGTCCTCTCCCTATCAATCTCAATGCACGTGTGAAAATGGCGGCGACGCGCGGCTCCTTATATAGAATCCGAGTCTCGCGAGAATCCGACAGCGTCATGATGACGTTCGGGCGCGCTCGGGTTAACCGAGCAAGGCGGGAGGATCCGAGTCTGCTCGGACCCGTGAAAAAAACCATGAAGTTCGGGCGGGTTCGGATTCAGAGAAACCGAACCCGCTCATCTCTAGTATATATATAGTGTATGTTTTGAATAATTATTGACATTTTCCTGAATACAGGAATCCTGAGGCAGCTGGATCATTTTTTTTATCTTTCAAAAACACTTTTCCACTAGAGGAGGAGGAAGTTCCAGAGGTAGGTATGCTGACATAAGAAAGCTGTTCTGCTTTTATTTATGGGAAAGAAATCACACTATGAAACAACACTGATAACAAGTAGCAGATAAGATTTCCTTCCTATAATACAATATTTTCACTGACAGAGGGCTCATGATAAAATTGCTCTTCAGGAGGCCCCCGCCATTCTTTTTTACTGAGTATTTTTTTTTTCTGGGTCAGATATACTGTATATATTTTTTGTCATTATATGGCCTTCATGATTCTTCCCTTAGCTGCTTTTACAAAATGATTTCAGCACAATACAAATATGTATGTGATAGCTTACTTTTACATGAGTGCTTCAATGGAGGTGTGGTTGATGTTTTAAATGTTTGTGTGTCTCAATATTATAATAATAATAATAATAATAAAAAAAATATTATTTTCTTTTTTATAGGTCTTTTTAATAGATTTTTTACTTCATTCTCTTTTAACCGTGCCAATCTATAGGTTTAGATGTAAAAACTTTTGTCTTTAAGAGAATGTAAACAGGCAGCAGTTTGCGAGTGATTGTCTCTTTCATGCAAGAAACACAGATAACCATATCACTGACACTTTGGGTGGGAAGTGATGAAGTCTGAGTTGAGCAGCTGTGCAGGATGCCAGCGGAACTCGGACATTTTTTAAGAGGGAAATAAGATACACGGCGAACTCAGACCTTTTTTTTAAAGGGGCAATCATTTACAAGGCTTCAATACATCCTGGCCCTCACAAGGGGCATCAGTATCACATAATTGCCAAACTGGGACTCAAAAGCAGCCAAGCCTTGGTATACAAATCAGATGGGTCCACATTTGTGACTGTACGTGAAGACTTCTCTTCCATTCTGGGAGGCTTTCTGTACACTGGGGATCGGTATGGGAGCCCGGCATACGGGATGCCGGCTGTCACTATACCGACAGCGGCATACCATCCGCCTGAATGCTGTGCTCGCCATGCTGCGGGCACGGTGGTTCGCTTCGCTCACCACATGTTTTATTCTCCCTCTATGGGTGTTGTGGACACCCACAGAGGAAGAATCACCTACCATGCCGGCATTCTGGTGGCGGCGGCATTGTACTCCTGTCAGGATTTCGGTGTCTGTATTGCGATTCCTGGGATTCCGATGGGCGGTATTTTAAATGTATAGCATTCACTGAGATACTGATGCAGAGTTGGGCATCTGTGTGGCTGTGGATCATATAATGCATGAATTTGCACTGTCCATGCACAGAAAATGGGTACAGGCAAGTAAGGGCAATGCAAATATGTTAGTATTTTGATTGCATTTAAACTTATGACCTCATTTTGATGGGGCATTGTCACATAAGCAGAGTTCAGTGTAGGCATGTGTACACAAAGGTGGGCTATTTAGACCTGTCACCTGTGCATAAGCAAAATACAACCTTTTAGGGCATACAGTAGTTGTCTACTTTTGAAAAAGCATTTCAGGGAGATTGTGAAAGTAACACCTATTAGCACTGATGTGTACTGCTACATCTGAGAGAGGTGTCATAAAAATGACTTACCTCCAAATTTAAATGAGCCCCAAAGTTGAGGGCCCTACGCACTTGCCGACGTTTCCGATTTGGACGATGGTCAATTTCAACAATTAATGACCATCATCCAAATTGGCTTGCTATGCAACTATGAACGACCATGGCGACGCGCATCGTTCATCATTGGTGTATACACACTGAGCGATATGAGCGATATATATCGTTCATTACTGAACGAGATCGCTCATGTCGGCCACATACATCAGCAAGTGTGTAGGGCCCATTAGTAAGATCTACTTGTTGAAGTAAAGACACTGACATTTTTCAGGACTTGTTTGTGTTTGTGTTTTACAAGAGGTTTATATACTGTAAGTGGCTAAGAGAAACCTTATTTAAAATGCATGTAGCTATAGGGATCATTGTGCCTTATCACCAATGCAAGGAAATGGCACTGATGATCCTATTTGTATGTATGTATCTCTGATTTTTTTCTCCCCAAGAATGTAACAGCTGCATAATGGGGGTAAGGTGCAATCAGGGAGATTGCTGGTCTATTCAGGGAGTCAGGGAGATTGCTACTATTTCAGGGAGTCTCCTGCAGAATGCAGGAGAGTAGGCAACTATGGTGTCAATTCAATTTGCCGACAGTTGAATAGCACCAGGAATTAGATCCTGGCACTATTCCTTTTTAGTCCGGGAGAACGGGCATTCGCCGACTTAACATTGAGCATAATTGAATATTCAACTGTCGGCAAATTGAATTGATCCCTATGTTTTAGAGTAGTGCACCTAGTAAAGGGTAGGTCCAAGTGCATGCTAATGATGACTATTTGCAAGCTAGGTGCATACACTATACACACATATGTGGCCGCATCTCAAGAAGTGTATAGTCCCGCATATGGGCAAATATGCAGTTTTCCCATGTTTCTTTTCAGCAATATACTCCTAATTTACTTCTCTCTCTGCATCAAGCCCTTATTGTCAACCTTCCTTGAACTCTAGTTACCTCTGTACCCAAAATGTTCTGTATGGTAATTCCTATATCTTATCTCATATTCTAATACTGTTTATTGCAGTACTGAAGAAAGGTGAAAGGTTTATTTTTTTACAGATTGATTCCAAGAAAGGGAGGGAAAGCTCTAGCAAAGCCAGTGAGTCTGTGTTTTTTAACAGTATCCAGATTTCCTGTTTGCAGAAATGGACTGATAATATATATGACATTATAACAATAAGTTACTTGGCCCCTCCATATGAATCGAATTCTAGTATCATAGAACACACTACAGAGTTATTGCACGTTATTCACACTGAAGAAAGATTTTGGAGTTTCTGGTGTTTTCATCTGAAAAAATACTTTATTCAGCTTCTCCCAATTTATCAAAAGCTTAATTCACCTAATTAGCACTGCTTACTCCTGTCCCATAGACATCAGGTCTATGGCGACCATCAGGGCCTGGGGTCCTAGAGGGCTACTGAGATTTTAGAGTTTAAGCTATTTCCTCATCTGTGATGGGTCAAATGAGCCTGAGGACGTGTGCAGAATTCAATTTAGGCAGATAATAGTGATTTAGAAAGTGCTGCACAGCAGAGGGATCTGGAAAGTCTCACTAATGGACTTGGGGTCATAAAGCAAGTTTCTGTGAGTATCTCTAATAGCTGGGAAGGCCTGCAGTGCCCGCCCTCTCAGTCGTAAGCTGTCTAACCAAGATGGAGTCCGCCTTCCAAAGAATTTTAGAATTGCCAAAGTGTATCACTTGATTACATTTGTGGGAAGCTTCAAGAACCTCAAATCGAGAGGTCAGCGTGGCTAAGGTATGAGATTGTTGTTTCTTTCAGTGTGAAGTGAATTCTATCAATGGTTCCTTTTACCACTGCTTTATGAGCTTCCCATAGAACAGAAGAGGGTATATAAATAGTGTTGTTTACCTCAAAATAATCACGGATGGAAGATGTTAAAGTGGGGTAATTTTAAAAGTGTTTTGTTAGGATGCCAGGATGAATACCTCAAAGGATTTTGAGGTCAAATGTGGCTGTCAGCAAAGAGTGGTCAGACCAACAAAATAATTAGTTAGGTGGTTACAATTCAGACACAAATCAATGCAATAAGAAGTATTATGATTGAAACAAAAAAGATACAGGGGGTCATTCCTAGTTGATCGCTAGCTGCCGTTGTTGCTGCGTAGCGATCAGTGAGAAAAACGGCTTATCTGCGCATGCGTATGCTCCGCAATGCGCACGCGCATCGTACGGGTACAAAGTCCATTGTGGTTTTGCACTTGTTCTAGCGACGATTCCAATCGCACAGACTGCCGCAAGGTGATTGACAGAAAGAGGGGGTTTCTGGGTGTCAACTGACCGTTTTCAGGGAGTGCTTAGAAAAATGCAGGCGTGTCGGGGAAAACGCAGGCGTGGCTGGGCGTTCGCTGGGCGGGTGTGTGACGTCAAAAGCTGTCCCTCCGTCGTTAGAATCCATGCACAGGATAAGTAACTACAGGGCTGGTCTTGTTTTGCACAAAAAGATTTTGCAGGCGCTCTGCAGCACAGGTGTTTGCACTTCTGCAAAGCGAAAATACACTCCCTGGTGGGTGGCAACTATGCGTTTGCACGGCTGCTGAAAACTGCTAGCGACCAATCAACTCGGAATGACCCCCACAGTCTCAAGTGGTAATATGAGGTGATTCAGTCATACAAGCACTCAAAGTTATCAAACTCACCTCTGGGGGAGATGTGCATCAAGACCCTGCTTTATACATAGTCAGGAGCTACCCGAAAAAACGGGAGTCTCCCGAACTTGCGGGAGAGTAGGCAAGTACTAATCTCTTGAGGTGTTACAATTTCTGGGATTACTTGCACCCTGAGGTTATTGCATATCTCCCTGTTATTGACATAATCCAGATGATGGTGAGCCTCTATAGTATACTTAATTTGACAGTTTAACATGTCTAATAATTTAGCAAGGCAGATATTTTTGGTCTTCCTACAGTATCCTCCAGAACAGCCGCCCATTCAGCAGCTTCAGAAAGATTATTCCGGAGTGACTTTATCTGGGTTTGGACCCTTTCATGTGATTTCCAGAAATTGGAGATCTTGCTGAAAATCTTTCCTGGTCGGAAATGATTGGAGGGGAGGTGTCCCCACAGCTGTCAGGGATGGGTTTTCTCCCATATAGCCACCTGATGGAGCAGATTCTCTTGGCCTCTGATAGATGTCCAACAGATATAGGAGAGGCGATCAAGAGGCATGGTGGAGGCCAGAGAACCCCCAAAATTTGGACAGGCAGTTTGAGAGAATCCAGGCTTGTTCTTCAGGGAGATCATCTCTTGTTTAAATATTTACATATTTCTTACATGTACACCACCTTCCTGGATAAGGAAAATACATTAAGGGGTCTATTTAGTAAACCCATAAACTGATTATACAGCATATAATTTATAATTCAATATATTGTTTCCCTACATTCATTAAAAATAAATCACAGATTTCTCCATCTTTTTGTTACCGGGCAGTCGCAGTATTTAAATAGCGGAGAGAACTTTCTCTTCTCTCATCTTTTGCTCAAAGCATAACACCATCTCTTCATTCTGTGTACTTTTATGCCTTCTGATGATGGAAAACCAGAATAAAGACATAGCTCTATCTGCTTTCCCCATACTTAGGCTTACCATACTATTCATTTAAACTGGGACACTAATGAATTACACAGGTTCTATGGCTGGGTGACTTCAATTCTGCATTTCACCTGCAGTGGCGTAACTAGGGCAAGGCGAGCAAGGTATGTGCCCTGGGCAGGCCCGGCAGAGGGGGGCACCGCTGGCCAGGGAATCACACTGACCGCCCACCCGCCAACATTGCGCCACACATACCCACCGGTCTGCAGCCTGCTATGCGCCGCCAGTGCAGTTCGGCCAAAGGGTTGAGGAGGGGCCATGATCCCCTCTCCTCCCAGCTCCTCCCCACTTCTCTCCCTCTTCCTCCGACCCTGACTTCCTGTTAATACTGTTCTGGCCTCCGAGGATCTGACGTCATGATCCCCGTTATTAACACCAAAGGAGGAGCCGCGCTGCAGTTTTGAGCCCAGGACCAGGTAAGCAAATTGCAATATAATTGTCATTCTCTGCCTGCCCCCGTCACCCTTTCCTTCTTGCTGTCACCCACTGCTCCTGCTGTCATCCTCTCCCTGGTGTCACCCACCACTGTCACTCTTTCCCTGATGTCACCCACCACTGTCACCCTCTCCCTGGCGTCACTCACAGCTGTCACCCTTTCCCTGGTGTCACCCACCACTTTCACCCTCCCCCCTGTCACCGCTGCTGTCACCCTCTCCTTGGCATCACCCTCCCCGTCACCCACCGCTGGCATCCTCTTCATGGTGTCATCCTCTCCGTCACCCACCGCTGGCATCCTCTTCATGGCGTCATGCTCTCCCTGGCAGCACCCTCCGCTGTCACCCCCTCCCTGGTGTCATCCACCATTGTCACTCTCTCCCAGGTGTCACCTACTGCTATCACCCTCTCCCTGGCGTCAACCTCTCCTCGGTGTCACCACTGCTGTCACCCTCTCCCTGGCGTCACCCTCTCCTTGGTGTTACCCACTACTGTCACCCTCTCCGTGTTGTCATGCTCTCCCTGGCATCACCCACTGCTGTCACCCTCTCCCTGATATCACTCACTGCTGTCACCCTCTCCCAGGCATCACCCACTGCTGTCACCCTCTACCTGGCGTCACCCACTACAGTCACCCTCTTCCTGTTGTCACCCTCTCCCCCAGGCATCACCCTTTCCTTGGTGCCACCCTCTCCCTAGTGCCACCCACTGCTGTCACCCTCTCCCTAGTGTGACTTACTGCTGTCACCCTCTCCCTGGCATCACCCACTGCTGTCACCCTCTTCCTGGTGTCACCCTCTCCCTGTCACTCTCTACCTGGCACTGGTGTATTTATAATGGGTGCAGTGTGTGCGGTGCACACGGGCCCCCGGGGGTCCAGGGGGGCTGACACCGCACACCCTGCACCCATTAATAGTATTACTTACCCTCTGGAGTCCCGCGGCACAGCAGCAGTGCTGCCAAAATCACTGGGAAAATGGCAGGGCAACATTTTCCCGGTGTTTTGCGCATGCGCAGTAGGTAAATCTCTGGGAAAATGGCCTCCGCGCCATTTTCCCGGAGATTTGTGCATGCGCTGTAGACTCTTGGACAGACCTAGTGCCCAGAGTCTACACAGCGCTGACGGCTAGAGAGGAGTGGGCCCAGCCGGAGCCTGCACACGGGCCTCCTCCTCTCTAGAAACGCCCCTGCTACCTGGTGTCACCCTCTCCCTGTTACCCACTGATATTACACTCTCCCTGGCATCAAGCACCGCTGTCACCCTCTCCCTGGTGTCACCCACTGCTGTCACCCTCTCCCTGGTGTCACCCACTGCTGTCACCCTCTCCCTGTCACCCACTGCTGTCACCCTCTCCCTGGCATCATCCTCTACCTGTCACCTACTGCTGTCACCCTCTCCCTGGCATCATTCACTGCTGTCGCCCTCTCCTTGGTGTCACCCTCTCCTTGGCATAACTCACTGCTGTCACCTTCTCCCTGGCATCACCCTCTACCTGTCACCTACTGCTGTTACCCTCTCCCTGGTGTCAGCCACTGCTGTCAGCCTCTCCCTGGTGTCACCCTCTTCTTGACATAACTCACTGCAATCACCCTCTGCCTGGCATCTCCCTCTCCCTGTCACTCATTGGTGTCACCCTCTGTCTGGCGTTACCCTCTTCCTGGCGTCACTGACTGCTTTCCCACTCTTCCTCATGTTACCCACTGCTGTCACCCTCTCCCTGGTGCCACCCTCTTCATGTCACCCGCTGGTGTCACCCTTTCCCTGTCACCCTTCACCCACTGCCTCTCCGTCTCCCTCTCCTGTCACCCTCTCCAATGTGGTAGGTGTGGAGGTGGGTTGATGCTATTATGAGGCTCTGTCATTTTGAAACCACGCCCCCTTCCTGGTTGGCCATGACAGTTTTCAGGATACTTTTTTTGTGTGCGTATTGTTGGAGGACCCAGGCCCATTTGTGTGCATCCATGAGCATCCTGGGTTTAAAGGATGGTATGGTATGCCTACCCATGCTGTACTTTCTCAGCTTCTACCCAGTCGTCCTGGTGACCGGAGTTGGAGTGAGAGTCAGGAACAGGCAGAAGGGAGGCAGCTACAGAAAGAGCAGGGCTGAGCAGTCCTGGACTGGAGCTGTGCCCACACATCCCATTGTGGAGCACAATAACCATTGTGCACAGGTACAGACTTTTCATATATGCTCCGGGGCAGCCAGCATCTTTACAACATCCCGTCCTAAATTTCCCCTGCTCCCCTTTGTTAAAACCATGCTCCTAACAAGCACACTGCTGCTAGCTTGGCTGCCTCAACCCTCCAAGGTGCATGCGCTCTTTTTTGTATGGTATGTCCTGGATATGTATATTTATAAAAATATGGCGGACTTTGATACAACAAAAATGCAGATCATTAGCAACAGATTTTCGTTCTTCTTACTAAAGCAAATAGTCTCTTAATGGCTTTATTAGTGATGAAACCTAATTCATAAGTCTCCAAACCCACCCATTTTGCCCCAACACATTGACTCACCCTTCTGTGTCACTGATGTTCAACATCCCCTCCCTTATAGACTGCAAAATCTCACAAGCAGTCTCCTTTTCCCTTGTGTGCTCTTCCTTTCCTTACTTATGTCATAATCTCTTCCCTCTTAGTATTTGCTTGCAATCACTGGCTTGGAACCCAGGAGGTGACACTGGACTTTCTGGGGCAAATACTCACCTTGGCACCTCCTTTCCCTATCCTCCTCCCATTTTTAACCCATTTGTCCTTATATATGACATAATATCCATCCAGATACCCCCTATATATGTGTTAAATGGAATTGGTCTGATACCCCCATTCAAATGAAAATGTACCACCTACTGTACTTGTCTATCTCATGTTAGACTTTACAGCCCCCAGACCAGCCATAAGTGCACTGGGCACCCCAAAGCCTTAATTCAGCTCTGGTATAGCAGGTCTTTAACACGTTTTGTATTATTTCATCTGGGAGAGAAAAATAGGACAATGTAAATAGGAAGAAAAAGATGATAGAATCGGAAACCTAACAGTGACAGTGTATGGGCTATATTTATTATAATCATTTATATAGCTTTGTAAAAAGGGGATAAAAGCTTACCTGTAAGTGACTGCACGGCTTAGAGGGAATAATGCCATCAGTCACCTACAGTCATGCTTACCAACAGTCTCACATTCCATATCAAAGTTGACATGCAATGCCACAAAATTAGTGCGGGGATCAGTATGTTATCCCGGCTGCCAGGATCCCGGTGGTCAGGAGACCGATGCCGGGATCCCAACAGCCGGGATACAGGCGGCAAGTGCAGCATGTCCCCTCTCGGGCTCGCTGTGCTCACCACACTTCGGGCCTGGTGGCGTGGACCACCACCCAAGTGGGGATTCCAGCCGGCGGTCGGGATTCCGACTGCCAGTATTTCAACAGGTGTCGGGATTCCGGCATTGGTATCCTGACAGCCAGGATCCCGACAGCTGTTAAATAAAAATTGACTGCCTCCCGTTTCATTTAGCTGTTGCTTTTGTCTGACATTCCTATTAGAAATGTGACCAACAAAAGTGTTTAGTGTTGCAACTTTGGGCCAGTAATTACTAAGTTAAATCACATGCCATAGTGCCCTGTGATCACACGAGCCAAATGACAAACTCGTGTATATGAATGGGATTCAGAATAGCAAGTTTGGTGCCAAATATACTGCTGCTAGATCAATGGGCCTAATTCTGAGTTGATCGCAGCAGCAAATTTGTTAGCAGTTGGGCAAAACCATGTGCACTGCGGTGGGGGGGGGGGGGGGCGACAGATATAACATGTGCAGAGAGAGTTTGATTTGGGTAGGGTGTATTCAAACTGAAATCTAAATTGCAGTGTAAAAATAAAGCAGCCAGTATTTACCCTGCAGAGAGACCAAATAACCCACACAAATCTAACTCTCTCTGCACATGTTATATCTGCCCCCCCAGCAGTGCACATGGTTTTGCCCAATTGCTAACAAACTTGCTGCTGCGATCAACTCAGAATTACCCCCAATAGCTTATTATATGTAGTTGCTCTTACAATCTTTTCATTGTGTGGGTTAAAAAAACATCCAGTGGATACTTGTTTATGTTTGTTTTAAATAAATTGTAAAATATATCAATTCCTGTGTGCTATAATATTGCTTTTCCTTTTTTCTGTAGTTAATTTCTCAGGGTTGAGTAACCCCTGAAATGACTAGCTGTACAGGAGATGATTCGATCAAGCGCTTAGTCTATATTCTTTTGTGATACGGGTTGGGTTTGGGTAATCAGCGATTGGGATCCCGCCAATCACCATACCAACACTGGGATCCCGAGCTTTAGATTGCCGGTTGGGGGAGGGCTGTGGGGGTGGGGGGGTGGCGAGCACAGTGAAGCCCCTTGTGGGATTGGTGGCTCGCTGTGCTTGCCACAGGTTCTATTCCCACTCTGTGGGTGTCATGGACACCCACACAGTGGCGGATTTAGCGGGGGGCGATTAGGGCAAACGCCCCCCCTACATATACCGCCACCGGGATGGAGGCCGGGTCCCACCGCGGTATTGGGAACTGGTGGAGAGCGGTGCAGCGCGGCGGGGGACGAGGAGAGAGAGAGCGTCCTCACGCGCGTACAGCAGCTTCTGTTCTGACCACGCCCCCTCCTCCCTGTACGCGCGTTAGGACGCTCTCTCTCTCCTCGTCCCCCGCCGCGCTGCACCGCTCTCCACCAGTTCCCAATAACGCGGCGGGACCCGGCCTCCAGTGTGTGCCATCTATGAGTAGGTGTCTCATGTGTGTGTGTGTCTGTGTGGTGGTTGGGGGGGAGGGGGGGGTGTCCCCTGTGTCCCATTTCTCCCCCCTCTTCTCCCTGCATTATGTCCCTGCATTATTTTGCCTAATTCAGTGTGCTATATTGTGAATTTTGGCTCATTCTGCTTGCTATATTGTGAATTTTGGCTCATTCAGCGTTCTATAATGTGAATTTTGGCTCATTCTGCTTGCTATATTGTGAATTTTGGCTCATTCAGCGTTCTATAATGTGAATTTTGGCTCATTCTGCTTGCTATATTGTGAATTTTGGCTCATTCAGCGTTCTATAATGTGAATTTTGGCTCATTCTGCTTGCTATAATGTGAATTTCGGCTCATTCAGCGTGCTATAATGTGAATTTTGGCTCATTCTGCTTGCTATATTGTGAATTTTGGCTCATTCAGCGTGCTATAATGTGAATTTTGGCTCATTCTGCGTGCTATAATGTGAATTTTGGCTCATTCAGTGTGCTATAATGTGAATTTCGGCTCATTCAGCGTGCTATAATGTGAATTTTGGCTCATTCTGCTTGCTATAATGTGAATTTTGGCTCATTCAGTGTGCTATAATGTGAATTTCGGCTCAATCTGTGTGCTGTTGAAACAGTATTTGTCGGCAGATAAGAACCACTTGGCCCATCTAGTCTGCCCCTTTTTTTTTTTTACATTATTTTTATCTCTAACCTTATGTGATCCTTATTTCTTTGTAAGAATATCCTTATGTCTATCCCATGCATGTTTAAATTGCCCTAGTGTCTTAGCCTCTACCACCTCTGATGGAAGGAATGGCGATTCGCCAGTCTGTATCACCAGTGCGCAGGGTTCTCTCCACTAACTGGCAACATTTTATTAGTAATGGCAACAATAGGAAATTTTAGAAGCGAACGGGAAGGGTATTACTAAGTGGGAGGGGCTATGATTAGGGGGAGGAGTTATAATTCTTAAACCGCCCCCCCCTAAAAGTTAAGTCTAGATCCGCCACTGCACCCACAGCTGGTACTAGTCCCTTTTAGTTGGCATACCTACTGTCGTGCTTTCAATCGCTCGGGATCCCAGAGTCGGTATAGTGATCGGCGGTCGGTCACATAACTACATCCCCTGAAATCACCCCAGCAACTGCTTAATATTTTCATTTGAATAAAAAACAAGTGAAAACATTTGAAGGCATTAAATGATACAAAAGATTTCTCAATGCAACAAAGAAACATGAACACTCTGGAACAAAAATATTTTCCCTCTGGATATAATTTAATATAGACGTAGATGATTCCAAAAATAACAGAGAGACTGGGAAGAAATAACATATGTGGGATTATTCATTGCAGCTGATGTGTTCTGCATGACCCAGAATAAATACTTATTGACCCATAGAAGAAAGTTATAAAAGAATAATGTTTGGTCGAGAGTTTAAGTTGTATATGCAGGATATAATGTTTAGTGGAAAGGTCACTTTATGTAAGCAGGATTTCCGCAGTCTGCCAGTACTAAAGGGACCCAATTGGTAATTGCTTGACCTACTGCTTAGACACAGCTGGAAGTCATATAAACCTCAGCTAATTACTTTTGGTTGCTTTTCCAACATTAGTGAAGCTGGCCTGTCAGTCTGTAATGTGGGAATTTGCAAGAATGTGAATCACGTCTGGCATTGTGCTATCTTTATTCAATGGGATGCACAATACTCTGTTAACCCTTTCATATTCAGTAACTAACAATGGGGCTGATTCAGAGGCGTACGATCAAAGTCGGCCCCAGGCATAGGAAAACTAGGCAAATGCCTAGGGCATTTGGAATGCCTAGGGGCACAAGCAGCTTCTGCTGATTAGAATGATATGCAGCATGCCTATATTCTGTGTGTGACTGCGGCTCTATCTGCATACGATACGTGTTACTAATGGTGTACTACAGTACTTTGTGGTGTAACATATAGAAAGGGCACTACTGTCTGGTCTAATGTGAATAAAGAGCAATATGGTGTGGTGTAATGTGAATAAGGGGCACTACTGTGAGAAGTGAGGAGTATCGTGGTACTACTGTGTGATGTAACGTGAATAAGAGACACGATTGCATGATACAGTATAATGTGAATAAAGTTGCAGTACTGTGTGGCGTAATTTCAACTGGGGGTATTATTGTGTGGCCATGCCCCTTCCCAGCAAGAACCCGCATCGTTTTGTACTGCGTACTGAATCTGCACACTGTTCCTATTTAAAATATAGGGGTTAGGAGCACCAAAATGAGGAATGCTATGGGTGAGGGGTGATGGTGCTGGGAAAGAGGTACAGGGTCAGAGGCGGAACTAGGATCTGTGCAAAGAGGCACCAACCAAAATCATGCCTAGGGCATCATATTGGTTAGTGCTGGCTCTGTGTACGCTGTTTTTATTCATTTGCGATTAGCTAATGTTTTTGGATCTGTGCATGTGCGGTAGCTGCACTGTGCATGTGCAGATCTGGAGGTACAATCCATGATTGACATGCAGCTGGTATTTGGGGGCCACATCGGAGCAATATCTGGAAGTGTCACAGAAAACGATAGTTTGACGGCCTCTTTTTCTGAGCAAGCCGAAGTCAGTTTCTGTGTCCTTGGATGCAGCTCCACTCGCCCTGAGGGTTACTAATACCGCTTTTATATCTCAATGCCGGGTCACACTTGGGATTTTGTAGCTAGCTCAAACCCGGAAATAACCCTGATCAGACTGGCAGCAAGTCCTGACTTATTGGTGGTCATTCCAAGTTGATCGCTCGCTAGCAGTTTTTAGCAGCCGTGCAAAAGCTATGCCGCCGCCGACTGGGAGGGTATTTTAGCTTAGCAGAAGTGTGAATGAAGGGATCGCAGAGCGGTTACAAAATAATTTTGTGCAGTTTCTGAGTAGCTTCAAACCTACTCAGCGCTTGCGATCACTTCAGACCATTCAGTTCCTGTTCTGACATCACAAACACGCCCTGCGTTCACCCAGCCACGCCTGCGTTTTTCCTGGCACGCCTGCGTTTTTCCGAACACTCCCTGAAAACGGTCAGTTGACACCCAGAAACGCCCTCTTCCTGGCAATCACTCTGCGGCTGCCTTTGCGACTGAAAAGCATCTCTAAACCCTGTGTAAAACGACATTGTTCGTTGTAATAGTACGCCCGCGCGTGCGCATTGTGCTGCATACGCATGTGCAGAAGTGCCGTTTTTCTGCATCATCACTGCACAGCGACCGAATGCAGCTAGCGATCAACTTGGAATGACCACCATTGCCGGGTCGCTGACGTTAGTGGTCCCATGTGCAGTGCTGGCTCTCTCTATGTAGTAATTGGGTCTAGGGTTCGCATGGACCAGGATTACCTGTTTGCACTGCACCGCGACCCAGGTCCTTCCCGGGACCAACTCTGCAAGCTAGCCTGGTTGGATTCCTGGGTTAACCCTTTTACACTGAGCCGCTCCCGGGTTATCACAGCAATAACCCGGGTTTTGAGCGACAGTGTAACAGGGGTATTAGATGTCCGATGTTCACGCAGTTGATCTGATGCCAGGGCTGAAACCAGTGCCGTAACTAGGTGTGTGCAGAAGGGGCATTGCCCACAGCGCACACCTAATTAGAGCGCATATTCCCCCTGCGCTCCCACTGCCCGGGCCGTCCCTGTCTACTGCGCTCCCGCAGCCCGCCCCCTCTCCCACGGCACCGCCGTCCATGTACTCCCCGGCACACGAGCGGTGGCTATCTCACACACACACACACACAGAGCACACGCTGTCTTCTCCAGTCCAAATGCGTTGTAGTGATGGAGGTGTGTATGTCTAGGGAGCATAGGCACTCACACTGCTGGTAGGGTCTGGTCTAGCTGGCACATTGTGCGGCAGTGCTGTGTTTTGCTATCTGCTGCTTATACTCATCTGTGCTGCGCTCTATGGAATAGTAGTTATCGTTTTTGGTCATTAACCACTTAACTAATATTTTTCAATTTTTTTTCAAATTTTATAAGCATATATGTTGGTAACATGATACTAAATCAGTGTTAATTAGCTGTTTTCATGATTTGATCGTTTCAAAAGTGTTATGGCCTGTTTGGGGAAAAACGTTTTGTGCATAATGTCTGCCATAATGTGTAAAAAGGGGGACGCTGTCTGCCGTAATGTGTAAAAATGGGGGACGCTGTCTGCTGTAATGTGTAAAAAGGGGGACGCTGTCTGCCGTAATGTGTAAAAAGGGGACGCTGTCTGCCGTAATGTGTAAAAAGGGGGACGCTGTCTGCCATAATGTGTAAAAAGGGGACGCTGTCTGCCGTAATGTGTAAAAAGGGGACACTGTCTGCCGCAATGTGTAAAAAGGGGACTGGCTGCCGTAATGTGTAAAAAAGGGGACGCTGTCTGCCGTAATGTGTAAATAGGGAGACTGGCTGCCGTAATGTGTAAAAAAGGGGATGCTGTCTGCCGTAATGTGTAAAAGGGGCTCTACCTGGTGTAGTGGCGCAACTGTGCGGCGTAATTTGAATAATGGAGACTACTATGCACCGTAATATGAATTGGTATTATTTTGTGGCCACAGCCCTTCTCCATGAAGCCACACCTCTATATTTTTCACGTGCACCTGCCGCGCACACTGCCCTTATTTTACAAAAAGGGAGGAGCGCCGATGCTGTTTCTTGCACACAGTACCAAAATGTCTAGTTACAGCACCGGCTGAAACTATGATTTTCGGTACCCAAGACAAAGCAGTAATTTAGCTGGGCATGCCTCCTCAGTGACGAAAATGGGGCGTGGCTCGCGACCGCGGGTCCTCCCACGAAACCACGGCCCTTTTTTATAGGCCACACCCCCTTTTGGCGGGCACGTGTGTCTCTCTTTATAAAACAGGAAAGTTGAGAGGTATGGCAAGTGTGCATGCATTTGACAATGCCAGCCCTGCTGCCGGCTCCTGTCGCATACGACATCACGCTGGGTACACACCGTTTACTGTGTACCCAGCTTAAATCAGCATCTCCACCAATTAAAAATAGGAAAACAAAACTGAGGTAAAAATTGCACAGCTTACATAGATAATTTGATTTAAAGTAAACTAATGAGCTTATATTGTGTAAAGCTGGTTGTACATTAGATGATATGTGTACCCAGCGATAATGTCAGCGATGGAACCAATGTGTCGTTCCGATCTGTCAGAATTGGGCACATTGTTCAAATTATCGTTACAAACTGCATTACAGTTACAAAAGCAGATTGGAAAAGTGTTTTTTTTTTCCTCCTAAATTTGCATATATTTCTCTAAAAGACAGAATCTGTAGAATAACTGTGCAAGGTGTAGCCCGCCACCACAATAAGCACGTAGTGGAAGCTTGGGCATGCACCCCAATGGTTCCCACTGCAAATGGGAGAAACGGGACAGGCATGGAAGAGGAGAAAGTTCCTCCAAGGAACTGCTGCGGGTTAAGTATGGGAGCAATGGAGGGACAAAGCGATGGGAATGGAGCAGCATGCGGGGGGTATCGAGCCGTGATTGGGGTGGGTGACGGAGCTGCAATAAAGCGTGGAAGTGATGGGAAACAGCACATAGGGGTTCCGGGGTGCACTCGGGCATAGATTGAGGTGACCTGCCATGTTTATACTAGAGAAAAAAAAAATTTCTAATACACTGCCAAAAAAAGCAAGAAAAACATAAAAGGTATTCTGGTAAACAAGAAAGAAATAGTTATTTCTGACAAACAGACACCCCCCAAACTTTAAAAAATATATGGCTTGGTAACCCCTCTGATTATAAACTGGTTAAGGAATCTGATATTTGCAAATGTGACTATTGTGACTTAAAAGCTTATTATATAACATCTATAATGTAAATGACAAGATGCTGTTTTGTAAATTGTGGCCAGAAGGTGGTGGTGTCAAACACGTTTACATACAGTAGTTGGTTTGCTAGCTGTAGGGCTTCAGGATTTTGAGAATGTAAACGGAGGGGAAGATCAGATGTATACATAAAGAGAAAGTGAAAGAAAACATCCTTGGGCACTTCTGGCAATCCCACATAAAATATATATTAAAAGTATTGATGAGCGGGTCCAGTTCTCTGAGTTTGTTGTGCTATACCCTAGTGTACTATACTATTTATTTTTGTGATGCTGCAGGTAGTATCACAGCTTAATATCCATGCACGTATTGTGACGCTGTAGGCCAGACTGCGTGTAATATTCATACAAGTATTGTGACACTGCAGGTCGCACCGCAGCTTAATATTCATACACATGTTGTGACTCTGTAGGCCAGACCGCAGTGTAATATTCATGTTTGATTATTTTAGTGATAGCATCCAAATAGGCATGTCAGACAGTCCATTTCACCACTGGCAAGAAAAAAAGGCAATTTAGAATGGAGGCCCTTGCACAAACTGGCTTTGCTTTACCTAAATCACCCACCCTCAGAAATGGTGTACTCAGAAAGAGTTTTTAGCGCAGTCGGGATCCTTGTCAGTGATCGGCGTAGGAGGTTACTTCCCCAAAATGCGGAAAAGATGATGTTTATCAAAATGAATGATAAATTCCACAAGGAAGACCTTTACCTTCAAATATGCCCAAAAAATACAGAAGCACTTGTAATGGTGGATTCCAGCGGGGATAAATTAATAGTGTGTGTAGAAGAAGATGTACACACTTATGGGGATGAGGAAGTGGATGATGATGATAATGATGGCGATATCCTGCCTATGTAGAGCCAGTTTGTGCACGTAGACACCACAGCTTGTATTGTGGGGGCCCAAACAAACCAATCACTTAAGCCACAAGTGGCAGTCCCTGTCGCTGAAGTGATTGGTTTGTTAAATTGTGCATGTCCTGTTTAACATATACAACATATTTCATTCCATCTTACACCTCTTTTCTCTGCATTATGTGCTGTTTGGAGCATTGTTGACTGTCTTCCTGTGTAGATGACAAACATTTTCGTAGTTAATTAAACTGCCCCCTCTCTGCCACTACATTGCAATTCTGTTTCCTAGATGTGCCATGTTGAAAGTTTAAGTGACACATGCTTGTGCCACTGCTGTCGCTTATCTTAGTCATCCAGCTACTTCGGTGCAATCTGTTGGCCTAAACTGGATGAAAACAATATTGTGAGCTGTAAAGTGTCAAAATTGTCTGGAAATAAGTAGAAATTAATGTTATCGAGGTTAATAATACTGTGGGAACAAACACAGGCTAAACTTTTGATTTGGATTTTAGCTGCTTATATCATTTTTGCAAAAAAAAAATACAGATCCAAAGCCAAAACCCACAAAACCTAATACATATCCAAAACACAAAAAGGAAAAGGAGATACAAATCCAAAACCAAAACTAAAACCCACAATGGAGGTCGATGCACATCTCTAATTAAAAGAAAACTTTCCTTGAAAGAGAGTTTTAAATTACCATCTAAAAAAAGCCACATCCACATGGAGTCCAATTTTTCTTACTCCACAACCGGACCCACCCGAACTTCACAATCCAAGTCTGGATCTGAGTCCGGCTCGGGTTTCCCGACAGATTTGGTTCACAAAACGAGGCAAAATGTCATCATCCCGCTGTCGGATTCTTGCAGAGTTTTGGATTTTATAAAGATCTTGGTGATCTGCGCCATTTCACTCCGGCTGTGGAGAGTGTACTGAACCACTTGCGCACGTAGGGGGGGGAGGTGTTTCTGAGTACCTAGAAACCCCCCCCCGGCCACCGATTCATCGGCGCTGCTGAACGATTTTGTTTTTTTGTTTATAATCGGAGCTCAGGTAGGCTGCACCTGTAATGTGGTGCAGCAGCTCCCTCCTCCTGATGCTGGGTACACACTGGCAGATATATTGGCCAATCAGTTGGTTGTCCAATATATCTTTTGCTGATCTGCAGGTGTGTACAAGCAATATGTCTGTGAAAGACATCTTTCACAGATATATTGCATCTGCTGTGCGACACAGCAGATGACCAATATATCTTGATAAAGCTGAATATATTTATCGTATATATATCCCTTTATGAGGTCTAAGAACACTATACGCTGTTTACTTAAGAAGTACCGTAAGGGTACGTAAGTTGCGTAACGATCGCTCAGCTGTAGGCGAGACGCTCAAGCGTCGCGTTCGCTCACGGCCCAGAGATCACCAGACTGACACACTATTGGCTACAGACAAACGTAATGACTCGCTATGGCGTAGCGGACGCTCGAGACCACGAGGAGATCACCAGCGGCGCAGACGCTCACAACGCTATACCTTGATATCTATACCTTTAACAATGAGATACACAATATACCTTTATGTAGAGACAGTGTGTAAGTGCAACCTGGTGTAACCTGATTAACTACAAAGCTGCTTGAGCGTCACCGACGCTCTGAGAACACTTAACACTATGAGAAAATACACAGATACTTGTTTAGGGTCCAAAGCCTATTAAATGTATTATAACTAATATACTTGTAAAAAGGAATCACAGTACAAATGATACACTACAATATAACAGAGACTTCCTAACCAAATAACTACACTATAAATACAATACAATACAAGTCGAGATACTTTAAGGAAAATATGGGAGAAAGAGTAGAGAGAGAGAGAGAGAGAGAGAGATGAGATGAGATGAGAGAGATGGCTCACAGTAAGACAATATGATCACGGAGAAAAACTTACGCACAAGGGGAAACGATCGCTTGCGCCTGGACATCCAGCACCCGATTTTCAGCAATGAGAACCGTTGAAGAGTGAGAGCTGGATGTGGTCGGCCTGCCTATTTATGCCCCACACACAATGCAATCTAATGGTCCCTACAATCTTGTCGTCCATTGGACACAGGAATTCAGCTTCGCATCATAACAAAAGGTCATTGGGTAATTCATACAGGTGGGCTGTGACGATTTCAAACAGCTCAGGTGGGTGGGAAACTGGGTTTCCCGCCGCATACCTGAGTAAGAGTAAATAATAGTAATGGACATAAACTTCTTATGTCCATAACTATTCGCACGAGCGATTAATACGCTCCAAACCAACACCGGAATATTGCTATTTAAATACTCTTCCGATGGGTACCAAACACTACTGTATGACTCCTGTTAGACCCTTCCTACAATACAAAGAGGGATCCCTCCGTTCAGAGACATTCTATATTAACCAAACTTTCAGAATCTATCAAAAGGACCATGATCTATAAACTACGTTAATTGTGGAAATATGTAACGATTGGGTCGCACGCTACGACTACATACTCTTTACCGTAAATACGCATACCGATGCGAGCGGGTGCACGCATCAGCGAGTATGCGCTATCACGGGAAAGCGCACGCATGCGCAGCGCGGACCAGCGTGAGGTGCAAATATGGCAGCATGTATAGGGATATTTTTCTGACTTTGACAGTCCACCCTTTGGCAGTCAATAATAACTGCCACCTTCTAAAACATTTCAAAAGGAGAAAAATATATGTCAGGGGTTAATTCATTTCTATGGTTGGGTAGGGGAGGAGAGAGGAGTAGGTGTGAAGAGGGTATGACCTAGTGAGATAGCAGAAGCATGTGTGTATGAGTCCATGTTTGGGGGGTCATGTATCATCGTGCCGTACGTGTTGTAAATCAAGCTTCGAGGTATTGCGAAGTATACATTTGAATTCCTTCTTATCCTGTGGTACAGGTCTGTGGATGGGCTGTCAAACTTTACCGAGCTCTTTTCGGTTTTTTGAACAAAATGGGGAGCACATTTTAGTTGATGATACATGAATGGGGGAATATGTGTTTGCTGATATCTGTGCCTGTATTCCCTATACTATGTGTGTTATTACCTGAGGGTTGTAGAGATGAAGATGAAGAACACTTATGAAAATGCAATGATATTCTATGTCAGGTAAATGTACATCTGTCGTCGAAGTTTTGTTCGGTATCAGTTGAAAGTCGTCTTCTTTGCGCTGTTTTGCTCCTTAGGCATGAGCAACAAGCTTTGTCAGTGCCATCAGATTTACAAAAAATGTTGGGCTAGCGTGAGTTTAAAAAAATACTAGGGAAACTGGGGATCCATGGCAAAGTTCATCAAGTGTCCATTTCTCAAGTGGTCAAAACTCTTTCTTTGGTCCATCCGTTGTCTGTATAGCGTCTCGTCAACTTCCTCGTCCAAGGGGGTCTTGTTATCTTGGAGAAAAGCAGAAAAACAGGTGAAAGAAACGGACCGTATAATCGCATTTTCATCACATCCTGGTTTCTATCATTGGGTCATAAATCAAATCCAGGTTAATTACAGTTTCCTCACTCCTCAAACTCATCACTCTTGTACTTTGTTTGCACCTCATTAAAGCCTGCCCGCATCTAAATATCAATCCAATAGATATAACAACACCTAAAATACATAGGAGAAACTTTCCAACATCCATTATGACTCCTTGAGCCCAGTCTCCCAAACCGGAGAACCAATTTCGCGGGTTCAACCATGACACCCAACCAGTCAGCTCATTACCTACAGCAGCAAGAGTGAGATTGTGTTTTCGGCGAAATTCCCACTTCAATTGGAGAATATCGTCCATCTTTTGGTCTATGACCTCTACCGGATCCTCGGTGCTATTCGTGATGTACGTGCAACACTTCACGCCGTACTGTGTTGCCAATGTAACACAATATCCGCCTGTCACTGCTGTGAGGTAATTAAGAACCATTCTATGCTGTACCAGTTCTGTTTTATAAGCTTGGAGTTCTCTTCCAGTGTATCTAAACGTGTCATCATACATTTCAGTGATATTATCTAACAAATTGGCGAGTGCGGAAATGTATCTATAATTCATCACTCCTCGAGCGGTGCGAGTGAAATCTAACGCCACCAGAACCTGAATCCCGGTGGATTCATGGATCAGATCAGAGGCCGGATGCTCTAATCTTTCTGACAGTTGTCTTTTAACTCGGTGCTCGTAATGAGTGTGAGTATAAGGAGCTTGGGCACCACGGTGTATGTCTTTCATTTTATCATGAGTTACAGTCATCACTTCAGGCAATACTTTTCCAATATAACACAATCCTTCAGAGTTTGGGGCAAGCCACTTGTACGCCTTTCTCCCGCATATGAAATAAGCATCATCGGGGAGAACATATGGGACGGAGTAGGACATTACCATATTACATACCTTCCAGGTGAAATCTCCTGACCCTAATTCTTCCATCTGCTTAATACACGTATCGGGTTGTACGATATGTGCACAGTATCCTGGTGATACTTCTCCAACTCTAGTAATCCTATTTCCTAAGGTATATCTATACCTGAAAGATTTTCCTCTACTGGCTATGTGGCGTACAAGCTCTGTATCTGTAGGCATTCTATCTGCTCTATGCGAGAAGGTCATGGTCAGGTTGCTCCATGACACTTCCCAATTTCCCGGCTGTCGGGGATTGGAGAGGTTGAAACATAAGAGGGACCTATCCACATGGTATTGGTGGAGCTTCAAACTAGGAGGGCTGGAGATATTAAACCTCCTGTCCACCGGTCTCCCACCATTTAACTCAAGTACCTCCCCTATCGCTAAAGGAAATGGTACTAGCCCTGATTTGCTATGACCCTGAGGTACTTGAGAGCATACCCAACAATCTGTTTTGTTTAATACATTACCCACTAAGGAGTGATAATCACTCAATGGATGCCGGTCCATATGGATATTAAAACTGGATTGGCATTTCTTTATGCACCCATCCTCAACCAAGTTGTTACAAAGCCTGCAGATACAGTTTTCTTCAGCTAACAATCCAACACAATTTCTTCTATCGGATCGTTTTCTGATACTCGCCTTTGCTTGTTGGTTAGGTTGATCTTGGAAAACTACGCCTTCATCATCATAATCGGAACCCATTCCAGAACCTCTCTCGACCTCCATGGTACTCTCGCCGGAACAGACTGCTCTAGTCAACATCATGGTTAACAGGAAAATCCGGATCACAGTCTCTTGGGGCAAGTTCATCTTTGAGGAGGAAATGAAGAAGAATGAGAAGGGGGAAAAAGAAATTTCAAGGGAGAGGGGATGGGAAGTGGAGAAAAACAATAAAAGGGATTGGGGGAGTCGACAACTGCTTTCGGTCTTCAAGGCTCAGGTGCCGCCTCAGTCCTCCTGGAACAGACACTCCAGTGATACAACCTCTACCGTCTGTTCCTTATCACGGGACTTCTCTGGATCAGCAACCTTTTTGCAGTGGGATGAATGGACCCAAGTCTCTCTCTCAGCAACCTTCAATGCTGTGGTGCTAGTCAATAAGACCTGGTATGGTCCTTCCCATCTATCAATAAGACAACCTGAGCGTAGAAAATTTCGTATCATTACATAATCCCCAGGTTCAATGTCATGACAATTACTATCAGGTAGATCAGGAATCACCAACTTCAGATTCTCATTTTGATTCCTCAACTGTTTACTCATGTTAATTAAGTACTTTACAGTTACTTCATTGTTACATTTCAAATCATCCTGAGGGTTAATCATGACATGCGGTTGTCGACCAAACAAGATTTCAAAAGGGGACAGATTAAGAGGGGACCTGGGAGTGGTTCTGATGCTATACAAAACAATGGGTAAAGCTTCTGGCCACGTCAATCCTGTCTCTGCCATTACTTTACTCAATTTATTTTTAATCGTGCTGTTCACTCTTTCGACCTTCGCACTCGCCTGTGGACGGTACGGAGTGTGCAGCTTGCTATCAATTCCCACCAACTTACACATTCCTTGAAAGACATCACCTGTAAAATGGGTACCCCTATCACTTTCGATTATTCTAGGGATACCATATCTACATACAAATTCCTGCACAATTTTCTTAGCTGTAAACATAGCGGTATTTGTAGCCGCTGGAAATGCTTCGACCCAATTCAAGAAAACATCTATACAAACAAGTACATATTTCAAATTCCGACATGGGGGTAATTGAATGAAGTCAATTTGTATTACCTGAAAAGGGCCGCCGGCAGGTGGGATATGGGATGGTTCTGTAGGTATTGCCTTTCCAATATTCTTTCTCAGACAGGTAAGGCATGACATTGCTCTTTTACTCGCATGAGAGGAGAATCCTGGGGCGCACCAGTATGCTCTTACCAATTTGCACATCCCCTCCTTGCCTAGATGAGTCAGCCCGTGAGCTGCTTCAGCCAGACATGGAAGATATGTCCTGGGGGCCACTGGTTTACCATGTCCATCCGTCCAGAGCCCTGAGGACTCCTGGCCATATCCCTTTGCCCTCCAGACTGCTCTTTCCTGTGCGGAACACAAATTCTGCATTTCACACAACTTCTGTGTTGATGGTATTGAATACCATCAGTTGTGTGGTGTCTGTCGGTATGAGGGTAGCAGCTGCTAACTTAGCAGCTTCGTCTGCTCGGCTGTTACCAAGTGATACTGGGTCTTGACTATATGTATGTGCTTTACATTTGATAACAGCCACTCTGTCGGGTTCCTGTATCGCTGTTAGAAGCCTTTTTATGTGAGCTGCATGCGCTATCGGTGTACCAGCTGCCGTCATGAAATTTCTGAGGCGCCATAGGGCTCCGAAATCATGGACTACCCCGAATGCGTATCTAGAATCGGTGTAGATATTGGCTGACTTACCCTTAGCCAATTCACATGCTCTGGTTAGGGCGACCAGTTCAGCAACCTGGGCTGAGTGAGGTGGGCCTAGCGGTTCCGCTTCTATGGTGTCTTGGTCATCTACGACTGCGTATCCAGTACACAAGTTTCCCGAGTCTGACTGTCTGTGACAACTACCGTCCGTGTAGAACGTGAGTTCTGCATCTTCCAGTGGATTGTCACTGATGTCAGGCCTTGCGGTAAAATTTTGGGTCAAATATTCCATACAATCATGTGTATCTTCCTTTGTATTAAATCCTCCTTCCCCAGCACTCTCACCTTCCACCCTTTGTGCATGACCAGGCACACCTGGGAGATATGTTGCAGGATTTAATGCACTGCATCTCTTTATGGTGATGTTTACTGGGGCCATTAGCGCCAATTCCCATCTTGTAAACCTCGCTGATGAGACGTGTCTGGTTTGGGCAGAATTCAATAAGGCTGATACTGCATGTGGTGTATGGATTGTGAGGTTGTGGCCTAGCACAACATCTTCGCTTTTTGTTACTAGCAATGCTATTGCAGCAACGCTTCGCAAGCATGTGGGGAGGGATCGCGCTACCGTGTCTAGCTGAGCGCTGTAGTATGCAACTGGCCTGCTGGCATCACCGTGTTTTTGGGTTAGTACACCTGCTGCGCAACCAGCACTTTCTGTTCCGTATAGTTCAAAGGGTTTCCCATAGTCTGGCATACCTAGTGCTGGCGCCTGCGTTAGGCACTGTTTGAGTCTCTCAAATGCTGTTTCGGATTCGTCGGTATGCGAAATCCTATCAGGTTTGTTTGAGGAGACCATTTCCTGCAAAGGTAGCGCCAATATGGAAAACCCTGGGATCCAATTACGGCAATACCCACACATTCCTAAAAACGTCCTGATCTGTTGCTGGGTTTGTGGTAGAGTCATGTCTCTAATTGCTTGGATTCTATCAGCGGTCAGGTGTCTCAGTCCTTGTGTTAGACAGTGTCCCAAATATTTTACCTTAGTTTGGCATAATTGCAACTTGTCTTTGGAAACCTTGTGTCCTGTGTCTGAAAGATGAAACAGGAGCTGTTTCGTATCCTTCAGGGATGCTTCCAATGAATCAGAACACAGTAGTAAATCATCCACATACTGTATCAATACTGATCCACTCTCTGGTTGGAAAGACTGTAAACAATCATGCAAAGCCTGAGAAAATATACTTGGACTATCTATGAAACCTTGGGGTAAGCGAGTCCACGTGTATTGGACTCCTCTGTATGTGAATGCAAACAAATATTGGCTGTCAGGGTGCAGAGGTACCGAAAAGAAAGCGGAGCAGAGGTCAATAACAGTGAAAAATTTCGCAGTGGGAGGGATTTGCATTAGGATGACAGCTGGATTTGGCACTACGGGGAACTGACTCTCAACTATTTTGTTAATCCCCCTTAGATCCTGCACTAGCCTGTAACCCCTCCCCCCACTCTTTTTAACAGGGAAGATGGGACTATTGGCAGTGCTGGACGTTCTTACCAGAATGCCCTGTTGTAGCAAGCGCTCTATTACTGGGAAAACTCCTAACTCCACCTCTGGCTTCAGAGGATATTGTGGGATTTTTGGAGCTATCCTACCATCTTTTACTTGTACAACTACTGGAGCTACGTTTGCCATTAATCCAGTGTCCTGTCCGTCTTTTGTCCAAAGTGACTCTGGTATTTGAGAGGTCATCTCTTCTACTTGTGAGGGAGTCCTATTTGTCATAGTGGTATGTGACATTAATTTTGACGGGGAGTCTAACATGTCTCGCACTTCCTGAGCGTGATTCTCTGGTATGTCCAAGAATACACCTTCAGGAGTACAATAAATGACGCACCCCATTTTACACAGTAAGTCTCTTCCCAGGAGATTGGTTGGTGCCGATGCAGCCAGCAAGAAGGAATGCTTGGTATGCAAAGGCCCTATTGTAATCTCGGCTGGTTTGCTAACAGGGTAATGCTGGACTACTCCTGTTACTCCCATGGCTGGAATGGTCCTACCAGTGGTTCTCATGCCCACTGTCGAATTTATCACTGACTTGGCCGCCCCTGTGTCTACAAGAAAGTTTAAAGTTTTACCAGCTACATTGATTGCAATCTCTGGTTCACTTCCAAGACTGGCAATCAATTTAACCGGCTGCAGATTACAGGTATGGCCACACCCCTATTGGGTATGCTGACCTCCCTGAATCCCGCTGGCAGCAACTACTTGTGAGGGAGTTAGCTGGGAACTACCAGAGGCATGCCAATCTCTGTTCGGGGGGTATCTTTTTGTTTCCCCTGTATGTGGCTCAAAACTCCGCCTCTGTGGACCCTGCTCCCAATGTCTTGTGTTGTGTCGTTGTCTAGGGGGTTGAAAAGATCTTTGTACACTCTTTGTTCTACAGTCTCGTGCATAGTGTCCCTGTCTGTTACAGGAATAACAAGTTATTTCAGTTAACTTACTTACAGGATTCGATGGTACATACGCAGGCTGCTTTGTGGTCAGCGCCTGTATACTCACTGACATTAACTTATCACTTTGCGATTCTCGGTGCCTGGTGATGTTTCTGTCGTGATCAATAGCAGCCTCTCTCAAAGTGGACACTGACAGACCTCGCCAACATGGTTGCGTGGTCTGTACCCTAGCCTTTAATGTTTCCTTTAAACCATCCATCAGTACAGATACTGCTACTTCTTGGTGGTTTGGGTTGGTCTTAATGTCTTCTATACCAGTGTATTTTGCCATTTCTAATAGTGCCCGGTGAAAATATTCTGTTGCCGTTTCGGACTCTTTTTGTCTAATGGAGAATATTTTGTTCCATTTAACAACGGCTGGGAAATACTCCTTTAGCTGTAAATTTATCCCTTTTACGTTATCTTTGTTGTACACATCTGAAAGCGGTACATCTTTATCTAGTCCACAATCAGCCAAGAATTGAACTGAGTCGACATTTGAAGGTAAACAAGCTCTTAGCAGTATCTGCCAATCTTTGTTGTTGGGCTCTACAGTGTTCCCTAGATCCCTGATGTATTTTTGGCTAGCAACTAAGTCTTTCCTGGGGTCAGGAAATTCGGACACTATGGTTCTTAATTCCATTCGGGAAAATGGAGTGTACATGGCAATGTTCCTTATGGGAGTGGCTCCTGATGCATCTGTTTTCCCATTGGGAACTGCTATTACTCTAACAGGGTTAACTCTAACAACCTCATTCTGTGTAGATTCTACAGCTTGTGGTGAAATTGTTTCGGTATAATGCATGGTGCCGTACTTACCCGTTGACACGACCTCACCTATCCCTCCGCTAGGGGCCTTCACTAATCTCGTGAGTGGTGCAGTTCCTACTGTGGTTTCTGATATGGTGGCCGCTAGAGAGAGTGCTGAAATTGTTGCCGAATCGTCTTCTTGATCACACTCCTGAGGAAAGTTCAGAACAGGGTACAACTTGCACGGGTCAATAATTGCATGGGTTACTTGGTTAACATCATTAACATTTACAGGGTTGCTAAGAGTTTGTGTTTTACACCCCAGTGCGTTTTTCTCCGCAATCAACTTCTCTCCTGCAATGTATGGTGGAGGCGGGGCTGTGGCTATCAGTTTCCTGACTGCCCCAGATCCCGCCGCCAGAGCCAAACCTCTCTGTATCTCACCTTCCTGTTGCCATAACTGTAAATAATCATGATGCTGGATTCGTCTCTTTGTTGATTTTATGAGACATATCCTCCTCCTTAAATTTTGTAACACTTCTGGACTGAAGCTACCTATTCTTGGGAATTTCTCCCTGTCTTGTACAGTCATTCTCTCCCATTCATCACATAAAACCTCTGTGTGACTTCCGTATTTCTCACACATGATGTACCTTGCCGACCCAACTGGTCGGTTCTCTGAATCAACCCGAACCGAGGTTGATCGCCCCCTACCTGAACAACTGGCCCCCATAATCTGCAGGTGTTGCTTACTACTCCTTTGATCTTTATATCACGGTCTTCAGCGAACCCTTACAGCAAACCAAATTATTCAAAATAGGCCGGCGGTGGCGGTTTACCGAGTACCCCACTCACTCGCCCACCTCGACCAATACGACCTGATCACACCGATATGGTGCTGGCGTACTCGATACAGGGCCCTACCAAAAACCTTCTGTTTACTGGAACATATGAGGGTTACCCGCAGGACACTTACTCTTTCCAGTAAAGGTGGGGTTGCTGGATAGTTCCTGAGTGACCAGCGAACTTCCCTTTAAAAATAAAAAATTACACAAATCACGTCAGAATGTACAACTAGCGTTTATGACTTTTTTTTTTTGTACGCAAAATGATACTAGTCAGGTTTACTAATGCACACAATGACGTGCGGTACAATCGTTCAGTACATAAGCACTACCTGTTATGTACTGAGAGATCAGTGGAATCGAAAATTTCGGCTGCGAATTCCTTCAGCCAGAGCTTGTACGGCCTATATGGGTTCTGCACCAACCCCCGGGGTTGTGCCTCTTACCTTTATAGCGGACCTCTTTGTCTCCTTATGACCTCCTGGTCTTGTCTGTACGACCTCCTGGTCTGACCTCCTGGTCTTGTTCTGGTCCGCTATACTCTAATGCTCAAATATTATGTTTAACCAGGAATGCCTCCCTAGCCACCGTATATGTCACTTACACGTATGTCCCTTACGAGTACCCGATTTCCTTTTGGTTCAACCTCTAAGTTATATAAACTTATGTGATAAAAACACACTCACTCAACACATGTACACTTTCGTTTCAATATCTATTTCTGCGCAGAAATTTTCTTCAGCCCAGCTGTGTTACCAATTAGGAGCAGGATCTGTTAAACTAAATTTCAGATTTTCCAAAAATAGACTTGCGTTATTTATCGCCTCTTGCGCTATTTACCGCTTAGCGCTAACCATCGCCTTTGCGTTAATTATCGCTTTGCGCTAAAATTTCAACTTTTCGTGATTTGAGCTACGTGGGCGTAACCGGACGCTCCGTTGCGTAATGCACGCTGCGTGCGTCGGCCTTTGGATTGCGTACGCTAGTCTTTGTTAGAGACACGTGTACGCAATGCAAAGATCCACCGTAACACAATATACTTTTATCAATGTAGACGATCCCTGATCATCTACCGCGTACCCCACTGGCTTTGCCTTATCTCCTAGGCAAACCTGTGTGTTTCTCTACACTTTTAACTATTACCTCTATTCTTAAACTATAAAATAACAGCAAGTTTCTTCTAGCACTTTTCTATCAACTATAAAATTGGCAAACAGGATAGTGATATACGAAAATGAAAAAGAAATGCAGATATGTGTATGCGTGCGTGTGTACGCAAGACAGAAGACAAATAAACAGTTTTAAAAGACACAAGCGTTTTGTTCTTACCTCCGGTTCCCGGATTCCTTCAGCACTCTTTATCTAAGTGAAGCAGACGCTTATCCCATCAGCACTGCGAGACAACCTCCCACCCTTTGCTGGGGGATAATGTCTGCTGATCTACCTAGTGCAGATATGTGAAGGACAGGACGAGCCGCCAATTGATAAAGCTGAATCTATTTATCGTATATATATCCCTTTATGAGGTCTAAGAACACTATACGCTGTTTACTTAAGAAGTACCGTAAGGGTACGTAAGTTGCGTAACGATCGCTCAGCTGTAGGCGAGACGCTCAAGCGTCGCGTTCGCTCACGGCCCAGAGATCACCAGACTGACACACTATTGGCTACAGACAAACGTAATGACTCGCTATGGCGTAGCGGACGCTCGAGACCACGAGGAGATCACCAGCGGCGCAGACGCTCACAACGCTATACCTTGATATCTATACCTTTAACAATGAGATACACAATATACCTTTATGTAGAGACAGTGTGTAAGTGCAACCTGGTGTAACCTGATTAACTACAAAGCTGCTTGAGCGTCACCGACGCTCTGAGAACACTTAACACTATGAGAAAATACACAGATACTTGTTTAGGGTCCAAAGCCTATTAAATGTATTATAACTAATATACTTGTAAAAAGGAATCACAGTACAAATGATACACTACAATATAACAGAGACTTCCTAACCAAATAACTACACTATAAATACAATACAATACAAGTCGAGATACTTTAAGGAAAATATGGGAGAAAGAGTAGAGAGAGAGAGAGAGAGAGAGAGAGATGAGATGAGATGAGAGAGATGGCTCACAGTAAGACAATATGATCACGGAGAAAAACTTACGCACAAGGGGAAACGATCGCTTGCGCCTGGACATCCAGCACCCGATTTTCAGCAATGAGAACCGTTGAAGAGTGAGAGCTGGATGTGGTCGGCCTGCCTATTTATGCCCCACACACAATGCAATCTAATGGTCCCTACAATCTTGTCGTCCATTGGACACAGGAATTCAGCTTCGCATCATAACAAAAGGTCATTGGGTAATTCATACAGGTGGGCTGTGACGATTTCAAACAGCTCAGGTGGGTGGGAAACTGGGTTTCCCGCCGCATACCTGAGTAAGAGTAAATAATAGTAATGGACATAAACTTCTTATGTCCATAACTATTCGCACGAGCGATTAATACGCTCCAAACCAACACCGGAATATTGCTATTTAAATACTCTTCCGATGGGTACCAAACACTACTGTATGACTCCTGTTAGACCCTTCCTACAATACAAAGAGGGATCCCTCCGTTCAGAGACATTCTATATTAACCAAACTTTCAGAATCTATCAAAAGGACCATGATCTATAAACTACGTTAATTGTGGAAATATGTAACGATTGGGTCGCACGCTACGACTACATACTCTTTACCGTAAATACGCATACCGATGCGAGCGGGTGCACGCATCAGCGAGTATGCGCTATCACGGGAAAGCGCACGCATGCGCAGCGCGGACCAGCGTGAGGTGCAAATATGGCAGCATGTATAGGGATATTTTTCTGACTTTGACAATCTGCAGATATATTAGTGCATCTTTCAGTGTGTATGAACAATCTCCATCTGCTTATAAAGCTGCAGATCGATTGAACAGCAGATATGTCTTTAAGATATATTGGTGCATCTTTCTGTGTGTATGAACAACCACCATCTGCAGATATATCTGCAGATCGATTGAACAGCAGATATATCTGCCAGTGTGTACCAAGCTTGACACTAAAGGCCCGTACACACTGGTCGATGTATCGGCCGTTCTCTTGAACGGCCGATACATCGCGGGACCGTCGGCCAGTGTGTACGGGCGATACGTCTGTGAACTCCGTCGTTCACAGTCGTATCGCGTCGGCCGCGCAGCACAGCCGACAGCCAATATATCTAACGATATATTGGCCCGTCGCTGTGTGTGTACGGGGCGGTCGTCCGACCGCCCGTACACATGCTGCGGCGGCCGGCGGTGATTGACAGGTGAACTGGGCGGGCGCTCGCGCCCGCCCGCCCAGTTCATGACGTCAGTCCCCCGACGGATCGGGCTGTGTGTATGCACAGCACACTGCCCGATCCGTACATAGATATATCTGCAGATCAATTGATCTGCAGATATATCTAATAGTGTGTACCCACCTTAACAGTGAGAATGTTTCTGGTTGCCTGTAGGGGGAGACGCAGCTTCTCTCTGGCAGTACATACTACTTTGATGTCTTACGAGACAGAGGCCCGGGTGAGGTGTACCGGAGCGGAGGAGGCGTCCCGGAGGAGAGGATAGTGGAGGGATAGTCAGGACGGGTTGCAGCAGGAAGAAGCACTACACACATCAGTACTGCTACTAGGAGGCGAGTCTGCATGAAGAAAAGGGTAAGATGACATACAATATTAGTATACTGATAAGGTGACCTGGAACATTCAGAAGACCCAGTGGGAACAGGGTGCAGAGCATAGGATCAGAGGTGGCAGGAATACAGTGAGGAGAGGACTATGCTGGAAGGTACAGTACAGGTAAAACAGACCAGGTCACCAGGATAGCCTGCATTGGGGGAAGGGGGCAAGAGAACAGTGAGGAGGGGGCTATGGATATGCTGGCAGCTACAGGTAGAGGAGAAAGGATAGCCTGAGGAGGAGATGGTGGTGGCCAGGGTTGGGCAGCCTCTGCCTCAGGCATTGAAGCTCATTCCCGGTGCGGTACCTCCTGTCCTCTCACCCAGCATTTGGCCTCAACTGTCATTTGGCCTCAAGTCTGTCGCTAGCAATTGCCACAGTCACCTCCATGCTGCCTAGCACATTGCCGCAATTTACGCTCTCTGATGCACGACCTGGCTCCTGTTGGGGTTGGTAAGATTTGCCTCCGGATCCCTCTCTTTTTCCCTTTCTCTCGCTCTCTTGCTAATCTCTTTCTAACCCCCCTCTCTCTCTATCCCGGACACTCTTTTACTCTCCATTCTCTTTTTCTCATTCCCAGGCACGCTCTCTCTCTCGCTCCTGTCTTTCTCTTTTCCTGACATCCTCTGTCTTACCCCTCTCTCTCCATCCCTGATACCCTTTATCTCTCTCCTGCCCTCTTTCTCTCTCTCTCTCTCTCTCTCTCTCTCTCCCTGACACTCTCTTTTCTTTTTTTCTCATTCCCAGACACTCTCTCTCTCTTGCTCCTTTGTCTTTCTCTTTTCCTGACACCCTCTCTCTCACCCCTCTCTACATTCCTGACACCCTCTCTCTCATGCTCTCTCTCTATGCCTGACACACTCTTGCTCTCCCCTCTCTCTGTCCCTGATACCCTCTCTCTTTATCCCTGACACTCTCTTGCTCTCCCCCGCTCTCTCATTCCCTCACTTTCCCTGCCCCCCACCCCCCTCTTTACAGGGGAGGACACATTTTCTATTCAATACACTTGCTCTGAATGTTTACAAAAGATTAGTGTAGGAGGAGAGCAAGTACCCCTCTGTATAATAGTTTAAAGAGGGTTTGTACTGTTCTATTTATGCTGATATAATCAATAAATTTGTGTGCTGTTCTGTAGATGTGAGTGTATTGTGTTGGATGACATACGACACCAATGTGTATGTTTGGGAGAATTTGTATTAAAGATGTTAATACAGAAAACTGGTTGCTAATCTTAGGGGATAAGTCGAGAGGCAGAATAAATACATAAATAAATAAATAAATGGATATGGCTAGAATAAGTGTTGTGGACGGAGCCAAGGTGGGAAATGGACAGTGTGGATGGTGTAATGGTTAACATTACTGCCTCACAGTAAGGTTCGATTCCCACCATGGGAACTGTGTGGAGTTTGTATATTCTACCCATGCTTCCGTGGGTTTCCTCCAGGTTCTCTGGTTTCCTCCCACAATCCACATCTAAAAATATACTGGTAGATTAATTAGCTCGACAAATATGGACGCTAGTGTGTAATTATGTGTGTGTATCTGGGCAGACAAAATGGGCCAAGTGGTTCTTATCTGTTGTCACATTCTATATACATACATACACACACACACACTAAACTTGCAGTGTGCAGGCTACTCAAGTACAAAATGACTATATATACACATACATACATACATACACGTACAAACATATATGTACAGAAACCTCCCCCCTATGAAAATCCTGTGTTTGCCACTGTGAACGGACGTGTCCGTCTCAGTGCTGGGTTGTGGGGCTGCTGTGGGGGCTGGTGTATCAGTACAGGGGTGCTCTGTCTGTCATCTCCTGTATCTGACATTTATAGGTGGCTCTGTCCACCTAGGGGTGATCTGTTCATCCATCCATAGAAAATTAAAATTATATATATATATATATATATATATATATATTCCCAAACGACCGGCACTCCGTCTCTGCATCCAACTACCTCGGTGCCTTCCCTGGCTGCATGCCACTATACTTCGTGTGAAATGGGTGGCACTCACGAGGAACTTTAACAGCAAATTAAATAAAGAGAGAGACCAAGAGCTTGGTCTCTCTTTTTATTTCATTTGCTGTTAAAGTTCCTCGTGAGTGCCACCCATTTCACACGAAGTATATATATATATATATATATATATATATATCTACTATACAATGTTTTATTTATTTTCATAAGTACTGTGACACCGCTGGTCAGACTGCAGTATATTATTATTTCATACTCATATACGTATTGTGCGTCACTGTTTTATGAAATTAATCTGCAGTGTTCGATTACTATTTCTGACTCATACATGTATTGTGACACTGTAGGTGGTAAATTTGTTGTACAAATTGTGGTGTGTACACTTCATTTTGTTTGTGGATAGATATGGAGGATGAACAATTGAGAGGAGAGCAGAAGTGCTGCAGGTGCTGTCACCAGTCATGACGATACAAGTCCGTCAATGTCATCTACTAAGGCCAATGCCCAAGGGCATAGATGGCTTAAGTCAGGGTATGTATAATCAAAGAAGCAATATCATTTTACAGTGGCAAAGAAAAAAACCCATCAAAAATATAGTTAGCACAGAGAAAGATAAAATTGGCAATATGCCATTCATCATAAAGAGTGGCAAGGAAAGACTCAGACCTTGGCCTTTATTTATAAGTGGTGATTCCGCAACTGTCAGTGAGGCATCTTTTTCTACTTCTCATGACAATACAAGCTCTGAGACTAGAAGAGGTGTCAAAAAAATGAATACAACTAAGGCAGTAGGACAAATTGTGTGTTCAGAACCATCACACATTCCTAAGGAAAGTTAAGGGGTGTCCACGTTAGCTATGTGTGAGTCTGACATTTCCCACACTGTCCTCATAGAGAAGCATCTTTTGCCTCCCTCCACCATTTCTGCACCATCTGCAGATGGTGATGGTGATGAGATGGTGATAAGGGCATAATAGAAATTGAGGATGCTTGTGTGGAAGTGAAACAGGATGAGGGGGATACTTGTATATGATACTAATGAGGAGGATGAGGATGTTGATGACTTTATTTGTGTAAGTCAGTCACCAGTGTCTGCAGTTCTTGTCCATGATAAAAAGGAAAGTGATGCCTGAGCATAAGACCAAAACAGACACCTCTTGGGTGTGGGATTTTTACCCAAATACTGACAACATTTGTTAAGGCATCTGCTCCATTTGTGAGTCCAAAGTTAGTAGAGGTAGAGACATTATCCTTCTAGGCACCTCCTCCATATTATGTCATTTGCGGTGAGTTCTTTAAATTTATTTTACAAGATTATAATTTAATTTACATCCTCATCATCAACGTCCTCATTAGTGACTGGAGGTAGTCCTTCCAAAAAAATGGTTTGTGGTAGCCCAAGCAAACCAAGCACTTCAACAACAAAAGTAGCAGTCCCTGTCACTGAAGTGCTTGGTTTGCTAAACTGTGCACGTCCTTCATAAAAGTGGGTGGGAGAGCCCAAGGACAATTCCATCTTGCATCACTTTTCTTTTCCTAATGGGCTGTATTTTTGGGGAGCATTGGGGATGGTCTTTCTATTACTAATTTGCAACACATTTCTAGATATATGCATGCTGTGAGTTTGTGCTACTGCTTTTTTGCTTAGTTTAACCAGGCAGTCTTTAGCCAATATTGGTGAAGAATACTGTGAGCTGTAAGTTGGTAAAACATTATTGAAAATGACTGGAAATTAATGTTACTGGGGTTAACAATAGTGTAGGAACAAAAAAAGGGACAAATGTGATTTTAGCAATTTTTACTAATTTTTGACAAAAAACATAGATCTAAAAACAAAACACATGAGGGTGGTTAATGACAAAACCAAAATCAAAATACAAAGTTAATACAGACCCAAAACCAAAACTCGGGGGTTGGTGCACATCTCTACTTTAAAGTTAAGGCTGTCCTCAATCCCAGGAACTATGGCCCTCATTCCGAGTTGTTCGCTCGCTAGCTGCTTTTAGCAGCCGTGCAAATGCTAAGCCACCGCCCTCTGGGAGTGTATTTTAGCTTAGCAGAAGTGCAAACAAAAGGATCGCAGCGCTGCTACAAAAAAAGATTGTGCAGTTTCTGAGCAGCTCGAGACCTAATCCTAGCTTGCGATCACTTCAGACTGTTCAGTTCCTGTTTTGACATCATGAACACGCCCTGCGTTCGGCCAGCCACGCCTGTGTTTCCCAAGGCACGCCTGCGTTTGTATCTGACACGCCTGCGTTTTTCCACACACTCCCCAAAAACGGTCAGTTACCTCCCAGAAACACCCACTTCCTGTCAATCACTCTGCGGCCAGCAGTGCGATTGAAAAGCGTCGCTAGTCCTTGTGTGAAACTGCATCGGCTGTTGTGAAAGTACGTCGCGCGTGCGCATTGCGCCGCATGCGCAGAATTGCCGATTACCAAAAACAGCTAGTGAACAACTCGGAATGACCACCTATGATTGATGGTCTGGAGCCCTTGTTTTTCACTGTCCAATCAGTTTGCTAAAACCTTGGTTAAAAGCATGCAAAGCACATCATATTTGGAAATACCCCCTTCCAGGCATTGTGCTCTGTATTTTGCTGGTTTTTTTTTTATAAAATGGAAAAGATAGTGTAGTAACAGTAAAAATTACACATTCATTTCCAACCTCTTTCTAAGTTTTTCTATTTCAATATTGCTTTATTTGGCCTTATTTATATCAAATAGTATCATCCAGAATGAGGGCAGATTGGTCTGTCTTTATTATATACTGTAGGTAAGTCTTAGATGTACAAGGACTAATTAAACCCCATAAGTTTACATTATATTGCATTTTCCAATGTTTGCCTGTGACAGCAAATACACATAATTAACAATGTGCCAATTTAAAAAGTACTTGTGCTTATTATGCACATGAAAAAAGTGTCTTAATCTTATATGCTGTAGTTTACATTTTCTTATTACATGTGTCAATCAATGTGCCCCAAAAAATGTGATTTCCCACAGAAATACAAATGGATAAGGCAAACTGCATCCTTTTAGAGATTTCTAAGGTGGCAGAGAATCCAGGGCAATTTGCAGAGAAGAACAGGCTGTGACCCTCTTGCAAAAGACAGCTATCCCTGTAAAACTACTTTCTCCCCTATTTATCTCATTAGATAATCATGTCCCACAGATGTGTAATTGGGTATCCGGTCTATAGATCTACACTAAAACGGTATACAGTCAACAGGTCAACCACTAATGGTCAACACGCATTAGGTTGTCAGGATAAAAAGGTCAACAGGGTCAAAAGGTCAACATGGAATAGGTACACAGTAGAAAAGGTCGACGGGTCAAATGTCGACATGCGAACGGTAGACGCTTCAAAAGGTTGACATGTTTAAAAGGTCAATAGGGTAAAAAAATCGACATGACAGTAGTCGACACCCATATGGTTGGCAAGTTTTTTGTTTTATTATTTCATTTCTTTCAATTTTTTTATACTTTACCATCAACGTGGACTACGATTGGGAATAGTAACCTGTGCTGAGCGCAGCGGTAGCGGAGTGAAACGAGCCATGCAAGGGGATGCAGTACACTAATGGGGCTTTTTTGTGGCAGAAAAGTGACAAAACACCCCCCAAAAAAAAACAAAAATTGTATCTACCTTTTTTTTTGTAACGACCATTTCCATGTCGACCTTTTGACCCTGTCTACCTTTTGACCCTGTCTACCTTTTGATCCTGTCTAACTTTTCTATTGTCTACCTATTCCGTGTCAACATTTTGACCATGTTGACCTTTTGACCCTGTCAACCTAATGCGTGTAATTGTATTCCTGTATTTTATTGCAAAAGTGGGTATGCAACTCCATCTACTGTAATTCACAAGAACGCCTTCAAACTGCCCAACCCCAGCTGCCACTGCTACAGTAACACCCAAGAAACACTTCCATATGAGCCCAAGGTGACATGGAAAAGCAGAAGGACTTGTAGGCAAGTGTCAGTGAAGACACTAAGGAAACTATTTAGTAAAGCTCTGAAATGATAAAATTGTGAGAGGTAAAACACTAACCGATCAGCTTATAACTCACATTTTACAGACTATGGGGGTGATTTTAGCAGCATTGCACACGCTAGGCTGCCGCCCTCTGGGAGTGTATCTCAGCATAGCAGAATTGCGAACGAAAGATTAGCAGAATTGCGAATAGAAAATTCCTTGCAGTTTCTGAGTAGCTCCAGACCTACTCACAGATTGCGATCAGCTCAGGCCGTTTAGTTCCTGGTTTGACATCACAAACACGCCCTGCGTTCGGCCAGCCACTCCCCCATTTCTACAGACACTCCCGCGTTTTTTCCTGGCACGCCTGCGTTTTTCCGCACACTCCCAGAAAACGGCCAGTTTCCGCCCCGAAACACCCACTTCCTGTCAATCACACTCCGATCACTTCAACGATGAAAATTCTTTGTTCGGACGTGAGTAAATATACTAAGTTTTGTGTTAAAATACTTAGCGCATGCGCACTGCGTACAATGCGCATGCGCATTTTAGCCTTAATCTCTCCATTGCGAAACTCGGCAACGAGGGAACAACTCGGAATGACCCCCAAAGGACCATATTCAGCTTCAGTTGCAGTTTCGCTAATTTAGCAATACTGCAACTGCTGATGATCACATGCAGGAAGCTGCCCAGCACTGTGGTCTCAGTCTATATGCAATCGCATCTCTGTCCCCGCAAAATAAGTGCTGCTGATGCAATCCATACTGAATAAGGCCCTATGCTTGAAAAATTACACTAGCTGATTGGTTAGTTCTTTATCTCTCACAATTATATCTCTCTCCAAGCTTTGATAAATACCCCCCTAAAGAATATTTGCAATGTGCACTTTTTTAAATTGTAAATTACATTTAATGACTGGAAACCCGCTCAGCAACATTTTTTTTTATGTATACTGCACCTTGTAGAATAGTAAATGTTGGATGCTGGTAGAGACGAATATTCAATAATTACTAAGAAAAAAGGTAGCATAATTCTCATAGTTATTGTAGTTACGAGTGGAGTAGGGCTTACATTTAATATTTTGAAGTTCCCATGTAATACATTTAATGATTAGTAATTCTTATCAGGTGTTATTTCTGTGAAGCCAATTATAGCTTTATTTTTCTGCTACAGTACCTGGAAGCTGTGTAACGCAGGGTCAATGGCACGCCATATCAGAAAGCACCAGCTGATGGATTTATGACGCTGCACTCTTTGGGATTTGTGTCAGCTTACACTGAACTGAAAGCTGCTTACTTTAGCAAGAAATGCATGGGAGATGTGTGGGGCTCAGTGATTGGTCAATAGGCAATGATGAAACATGTAACACTGTCAAGTGGAAAACTAGTGAAAAACACTCAGCTCTTCCTTGTTACAAACATGTTCACAGTTTTTATTATTGTGCAGGAAGTACAGAGTAATAAATCCAGCAACATGCTATTAGGATGGATTTTCAAGTTTGAAATCCAGTTTATTCATAAATCTTTGGATTCCATCCATTACTGAGTTATTTCTATAACTTGAAGTTGTAAGATAAGACCACAGCAACACCCCTTATGGGGAAAATCCCAGTGGCATCAGGTGTGTTTGGGGGCATTCTTTTTCTTTATTTTATTTTGCTTTTATTTTTTATCTGTATTTCTTGTGGTGACACATTTTATCTATTATTTATCAACAGTTATTTATGATGTGCTTTACTTGTCCACGTCTGCATAGACTAATATGTGTGCGCTTATTTTCTGGACAGAAACAGAGTGATTTCAAGATAAGGGCCTGATTCGGGTTAGTATGTAAACCCAGTGATTTACATACTACCCCAATGTTGGGGGAACTGCACATGCACAGGACCATTCTGTGCATGTGCAGAATAAGGGGAAGATTTACTAAGCAGTGATAAAAGTGGAGAAGTGAGCCAGTGGAGAAGTTGCAACCAATCAGCATTGACATAACATTTATAATTTGCATACTATAAAAGTATAAAGAGCAGCTGATTGGGTGCCATGGGCCACTTCTCCATTGGCTCACCTCTCCGCTTTTATCACTGCTTAGTACATGTCCCCCTAAGTCCTGCATGATCGCTCACAGTCCCCCCTCAGCCTCAGTATGATTGCTGCCACATGCTGCTGTGTTTGAGGGGGGGGGGGGGGGGGTATGGGCAGTGATGGAGACCGTTGTATAATAGAAGAGTGTGTCGCCCCCATTTTCTGGATCCAGCAGAGGCATTCTGATGGCCAGTCTAAGTAAGATTTGGCTTATGTAGATGGCTGATAGTCACGATGGTGATCCGATGCTGCATCTTCAGTACTGTATTTTTTTACCTGTGGGGGACAATGGATTCTATTTACTAAGCCTTGGATGGAGATAAAGTGGACGGAAATGAAGTCCCAGCCAATCAGCTCCTAACTGCCATGTCACAGGATGTGTTTGAAAAATGACAGTTAGGAGCTGGTTGGCTGTGACTTTATCTCTGTCTACTTTATCTCTGTCCAAGGCTTAGTAAATAGACCCCAAGGTGTTTTTAATATTAATGTTAAAAATAATAATAACAGTATTAATTATGGATATAGTTGGCTTGGATTTATTTTTAATTATGTACTCATATTTACTAAGCAGGACGTTTTACTGGCGCTTAGGGCTTCCTTTTGAAATATGTCAGATTTACAATAATAAAACAGTACATCCAAGTGGTGCCCCTAGGCAAGTGCCTCACATGCCTAATGGGAATGCACCACTGTATATAATCATCTGAAGAAATTTAATAAGTGCTCTCTTATAGACAAGTGATTAGGGCAATAAATATATATATATATATATATATATATATATATATATATATATTAAATATAAATATATTAACCCTGACCTCCTGTTTGTATTATAGTTTTGGTTTTTTTCGATTGTTATTTATATAGTTCAAAGTTCAAGAAAAAGCTTGATGTAAACAGGATACAGTCAAGGACAATTGTCTTTTCATTTCACATGGCCTTATTGTAAGCAGAATATCATAAAACTTACATACAAATAAAAAGTAAAACAACAAGTAAAGTGGTGTGTGCTTATATGAATTGTACTTTTATAGTACACCTGCCTAACAGCTATTGGACATGTTGTTCTCAGCTCATACTGTTTTCTCGTGTATGTAATCATAGCTCTATTTAGTTACCTCTTTATATGACACTGTTTTTCTGCACTATGACTTACTGTGGCATATTGATAGCACTTTAATGCATGTTTGTTATACATGATTGTTTTTTCGGTTATAGTATCATTGTCCCTGCGTTTGCTTGTTTTCATATATGCAATAAAAATACAAAGAACACAAAGAGCAGTTCAAAAGAAAGATGTGTCCACAATAATGTTTTAAAGTCAGCAGAAACTACAGAATCATCCATGAGTATTTACAAATCTATTTATACAAGTTGCAAAAGAAGTAAAAACGTATTAAAATGCATTATTTTAGTTTTAAATAATTGTCACAATCCCATAATACGTGTTCATTGGGCTTGATGCTGCCCTCTGATTTTTGTGTGATGTCTAGCCTCTAGTCTAGTCTAGTATAACATGCTTATGCCCTTATTTATCAATGAGTGATACATTTCACTGTGAGTGATAAATTGCACCAGCCAATCAGCTCCTAACTGTCATTTCTGTAATGTCTTTGGGCAGTGGTTCTCAAACTGTGTGCCGTGGCACCCTTGGGTGCCTCAGGGCACTTGCAGGGGTGCCCTGGGTTGGTGGTCCAGGACCAATTCAAATTATTTATGGTCACTGTAATAGACAAAACCAGTGCAGGTGGCTATCATAAAATATGTGGACAAACAGAAGCAAATCCTGTCCCTCACCACACAACTGACCCTAAGGATGACATATAAACACAATTTACTTAATTTAATATTTCTTTATAATTTTTCAGTAAGAAACATTTGGCCTACAGGAGTCATGATTCAAAAAAGTTTGAGAACCACTATCCTAGGGGATACTTGGATGGATTAGTACCATGGGGTATAGATTGGGTCCATTGGAGCCTGGCACTTTAAGAAATGTTCAGTGTGTGCTGGCTCCTCCCCTCTATGCCCCTCCTTTAGACTCAGTTTAGAAAAATGTGCCCAAGGAGCCGGGTGCATTCTCTGGAGCTCCAGAGTGTTTTCTTTAAAAAAATGTTTAGCTTGTTATTTTCAGGCAGTACTGGCTGGCTCCAGTCTGCCTGCATCGTGGGACTTAGGGGGGGGCCCGAACCAACCTCTTATAGGGTTAATGGTCCGGATCCCCACTGACAGGACAAAAGCTCCTGAGGCAATGTTTCACATGCCCCCATGGTGTTCGCATCCGCCGACAGCATGCCGCCACCCCAGTGGCGCACCCAGGGAGGGGGGGGGGGTGCCGAGCACCCAGAAACCCCCCTCCACACAAAAAAAATAATTTTTATTTTTTTTAGCTACATGAGTATCATTAATGGCTGTCTAGCGTCCTCTGCAGCCTGCTGTCTTCCTGGTGGCACTTGTAAGTGCAATAAAAGTTTACTTTATTTTAATTATAGTACATATATATCCATTGGCATACATATATACACATGTATATACATACATACATACATACATACATACATATAAACACACACATATGATATATACATGTGTATATATACGTGTACTGTATGTGTGTATATATATATATATATATGCATGTTTAATATGCTATGTATATGTGTATATGTATGTGTGTGTGTGTGTATATATATATATATATATATATATACACACACGGTATATATATGGGGTGGTCTTCAGTATGCCGACTGACAGGATCCCGGAGCACAGTATACCGGCGCCGGGATCCCGACAGCCGGCATACCGACAATTGTTCTCCCTCGTGGGGGTCCACGACCCCCCTGGAGGGAGAATAAAATAACGTGGCACGCATAGCGCGCCACCGTGCCAGTAGCGTGGCGAGCGCAGTGAGGCCGCAAGGGGCTCATTTGCGCTCGCCACACTGTCGGTAAGCCGGCGGTCGGGCTCCCAGCGCCGGTATGCTGGTCGCCAGGAGCCTGTCCGCCGGCATACCATAGTGAACCCTATATATGTGTAGATATGTATATATATATATATATATATATATATAGCCAAATGAAGGGAGAGCACTCACCAGACTTGTTAAAAGGTAAATCCTTTATTTCAGAACAAGAAGTCACACAGCTACATCGACGTTTCGGTCCTATCCAGGATCTTTGTCAAGATAAAAAACATGGTGCAGTGTCCGGATATTTATACCCGTTTCGGTCCTATCCAGGACCTTTGTCAAGATAAAAAACATGGTGCAGTGTCCGGATATTTATACCCATATTAGTTCCCTCCCACCAATAAGGTGGGATACACCCACTCATGTTCAACATTAGAAATACTCCTAATTCAATAGATGAATTGAATGTGCGGTTCACGGACCGGAAGTGACTCGGCCGGTGGAACGCACGCCGTTTTTTAATGATATTAGATGGATTACTAAGCCTAACTGGTCCGTTTTGATGATTACCTACTAGATATTTTGTATATACAGAGCCCATATGGTTGATTGTTTCTCTATTTCATCTATTGAATTAGGAGTATTTCTAATGTTGAACATGAGTGGGTGTATCCCACCTTATTGTGGGAGGGAACTAATATGGGTATAAATATCCGGACACTGCACCATGTTTTTTATCTTGACAAAGGTCCTGGATAGGACCGAAACGTCGATGTAGCTGTGTGACTTCTTGTTCTGAAATAAAGGATTTACCTTTTAACAAGTCTGGTGAGTGCTCTCCCTTCATTTGGCTATTCTGGAACTATAACCTGATGGTTATCTTTCATCTGGATATGCACCCCAGCATGAATATGGACTATGTGAGTGTGGACCTCATGGATTTGATTTATATATATATATATATATATATATATATATTATATATATGTATATATATATATATATACACACACACACACACACACACACACACACACAGACACACTAGTTTTACGGACCCAGCATATACTGGGTCACCTCAGTCCCCATCCCCGTGATTGGCTCCACACAGTTCTGGAAACCCCCCCATGCAAATCCTGCGTTTGCCACTGCCCCCTAACAGATACTGAAGACGTGGTGCGGTGAGTACAGACACCGGTGTCCTGGTTAGCGTGTCCAGAGCCGGCCATAGGCATAGGCAAACTAGGCAATTGTCTAGGGCATTTGATATGCCTAGGGGCATCAGCAGCTTCTGCTGATTAAAATGATATGCAACACGCCTATATTCTGTGTGTAGCATTTCATATGCAGATACAGCCACAGTCTCACACAGTATGTAGGCATGCTGCATATCATATGAAATCAGTAGAAGCTGCTTGTGCATCCTAGCCACATAGCAATGCAAATAAGATGCATTTTCATTAGAAAATGGTGCCAGATGTTAGCATTGAGGCAAGATTTATGAGGACACATCTGTATCCAAGCAGAGGCAGAGGTCACAGTGTTAGTGGCAGTGTGATTGCTCTGTGCATGTGAGTGGGTTGGTTGTGCAGTAGTGTTCGGAATATGTGTAAAGAGCATTATGTGTGTCATGTAAAAATGCATTAATTGCAACATATGTGTAAGGGACACTATGCGTGTCATTATGTGTATAAGGGCATTAATAATGTGCGGCATATGTGTAAAAGGGTACTACTGTATGTGTGTCATTATGTGTATAGGGGTACTAATAATGTGCAGCAAATGTGTAGGGGGCACTATGTGTAAAAGGGCATTAATAAAGGTTGTCATAATGTGTTAGGTGCATTATGTTTATAAGGACATTAATAATGTGTCTCATATGTGTAAGGGGCATTACTGTGTGGAATTATGTGTATAAATGCATTACTAATGTGTGGCATTATGTGTATAAGGTGCTCTACTATGTGGCGTTGCGTATAGAAAGGGCACTACTGTGTCATCTAATATGAATAAAGAGCAATAGGGTGTGGTGTAATGTGAATAAGGAGCAATTCAGTGTGATGTAATGTGAATAAGGGGCTCTACTGTGAAGAGTAACGTTTATAAGGTAAAGTGATACTACTGTGGGATGTAATATGAATTATGGACACTATCACATGACCAAATGTGAATGAAGTTGCAGTACTGTGTGGCGTAATTGGAATTGGGGTTACTATTGTGTGGCCATGCCTCTTGCCAGCAAAAACACACCCCTTTTTGGGCTGTGCGTCAAATGTACAAACTGTTCATATTTAAAATATAGGTGGTACAAACACCAAAATAAGGACTGCTATGGGTGAGGGGTGATGGTGCTGGGAAAGAGGTGCAAAGTCAGAGGCGGAACCAGCGGTGGTGCTAGGGGGCACCAGCCAAAATCTTGCCTAGGGCATCATATTGGTTAGGGCCGGCTCTGAGCGTGTCCCCGGTGACAGTGGCGGCATAAGGGCGTGGTGGGCACCTGGCTGCGGGCTGCGGTGACCGCTGAGGACTCCCACATTGGCGCTGGTGATAAAAGGGGTCTTAACTCCGTTTTACACATAAAATAAGATAAAGCCAGTATAAACTTTTGTAGAGGGACCGCACGACATTATGGGGGCGGGGCTTCCCAGAGAGTGGGACCAGCGTCTCAGAGGCACCATTTCCAGTGGATGCTGATCTCTAGGCTGCATACAATGCGCTGCTTCTCCCCAGACCCTGCTAAATCGCTTTGTACTGGTACCAGAGGGATTTATAGAAAGGGGGGAGCATATAAATAATAACAAAAGCCAGTAGCCTTATCTAAGGCTCTGGTTTATGCCCAGCAGAGCACTGCTTTGACTGTGTGGCATTGTGTGCTGGTCTCACCCCTCTCTATATCACTCCATTCGGGCTGTCTGGGGTTTTTTGTGTTATTTCACTAATACTGTGTGTGTGTTTTCTGCTCTATCAGAATGTCTGGCAAAAAGGCTATGTGTCCCTCATGCAACCCAAAGTTTCCCCCTTCTCCGCGGGATCTTTCCTATATACTCAGTGCTCTCCCCCCTCTCAGGGTAGCAGTGTACAGGAACCAGAGTGGTTGTAATCACTTAAAGGAATGATAGCTAATATTAATACTGAGATGGCTACGGACAGACAGGAAAGGCAGATCCTCAAGAAATCTGCAGATTATGTTATTAGTTAAGGCTGCTGACCACAGACAGGCTACTCAGCCCCAACCCCCCCCCCCCCCCCCCCATTCCCTTGCTGGTCTCACATAAACGCACACACCCACAAGTGCTTCAATCTGATTCTGAAAATGAATTGCCAGATTTGGATGAAGGTGAAGTGGACATGGAAGGTGACAATACTCTGTCTCAGGGGGTGGAGGCCCTAATATATTCTATTAGGGAAGTCCTCAACCAGATAAAGAGACAGAACCTGATGAAGAGTTGTTTTTTAATGTAAAACCAAAATCTACTGCCACCTTTCCTATCTCCAAGGAATTAAACTCACTCTTTAAAGAGGCGTGGGTCAAGCCTGACAAGAAATTGCAAACCCCTAAATGGTTGCTGAATTCATTCACTTTCCCACCTGAAGATAGGAAGGTATGGGAGAACCCTCCGATTGTGGATACTTCAGCGTCAAGGCTGTCACGTAAGATTATACTACCTGTACCTGGTGCTATCTCTCTTAAAGACCCTGATGACCGTAAAATTGAGACTATACTCAAATCCATTTACACTGAAGTAAGTGTTGCGCAGAAGCCCACCATTGCTTGCGGTTGGATCACGAGGGCCATGGTCAAATGGTCTGTTAAAGTAATTGAGGGGTTTGACACTCTGCCTCAGGATGGGATCCTTACTCTACAGCAACATATCCAAGATGCTGCTAATTTCATGAGTGAGGCGATCAAGGAGATAGGCCTCATTAATGCCCGTTCCACCACTATGGTGGTATCAGCTCGCAGAGCTCTGTGGCTGTGACAATGGATAGCAGATGCTGATTCCAAGAAGGACACGGAAAATCTTCCTTTTACAGGGGATGCTTTGTTTGGGGAAGAACTAAACAAGTGGATTTCTCAAGCAACCGCGGGTAAGTCTGCTGTGCCTCCGGCTAGACATCCCTCTCTAGGGCCTTCTCTACAGTCCTTTCATGTGGCCAGGTTTAGAGGCAGAGCCAGAGGTGCCTCAAATGCAGCTAGAGGAAATAGAGATAAACCCCACAAACCAGCGGCTGCCAGACCTCTGGACCAGGTCTTCGGATCTTCCTCCACTAAGCCCTCCGCGTGACGGTTCGCCCTAGATGCAGGGGGGCTTTCAGGTGGGTGCTCGACTACAATATTTCACCCAGGTGTGGACGGACTCCTGCCGGGACCCTTGGGTGAGGGACCTCAAATCCCAGGGTTATCGGTTGGAATTTCAAACACTCCTTCCCCACAGATTCTTCAAGTCCAGCTTACCAGCTTCACCTGTAGCAAGAGTTACCTTGCAGGACGCCATTCAAAAACTTCTGCAAATGAAAGTTATTGTTCCAGTCCCTCCTCTGTTGCAAAACAGGGGATTCTATTCAAGCTTATTCATGATATCGAAACCAGATGGTTCGGTACAACTGATCCTGAACCTCAAATCTCTGAACCCGTACCTACGTGTGTTCAAGTTCAAGATGGAATCTCTAAGAGCGGTGGTCTCTGGTCTGGAGGAAGGGGAATTCCTGGTTTCCCTGGATATCAAGGATGCATATCTACACTCCCGATATGGCCCCCTCATAAGGCTTATCTCAGATTCGCTATTCTTGAGCACCACTTCCAGTTCCAGGCATTACCCTTTGGTCTATCCACGGCTCCGAGGGTATTCACAAAAGTCATGGTGGAGATGATGCTGCAACTCTGTGTGATGGGAGTAAACATAGTCCCCTACTTAGAAGATCTCTTAATAAAGGCAGTGTCCAGGGAGAGTCTGCGGAACAGCATCAACTTGACTACTCGTCTTCTTATGGACCATGGATGGATCCTATATTTCCCAAAATATCACTTGGAACCATCACAGAGAATTCAGTTCCTAGGAATGATACTGGACACGGTGTCTCAGAAAGTATTCCTTCCCATCGACAAAGCCTTAACAATTCAGGCTATGGTTCACTCTGTGCTCAGGCCCTGCAAGATCTCAGTACACCTTTGCATCCACCTACTAGGCAAGATGGTGGCCTCCTAGGAGGCAATCCAGTACAGCAGATTCCATGCCTATCCGTTCTAACTGGATCTGCTGGACAAGTGGTCAGGATCTCACCTGCACATGCACCAGAGTATATCTCTGTTGCCGAAAGCAAGGATCTCCTTGTTGTGGTGGCTATACTGTAAGTCTCTCACCTTGTGGAGGGTCGAAGTTTCGGAACCTAGTCTTGGACTCTGTTGACAACAGATGCCAGCCTCTGCGGTTAGGGAGCTGTGACCCAAGGGGCTCAGTTCCAAGGAAAGTGGTCGAGTCAGGAGTCTTCGCTTCCAATAAATGTTCTGGAACTCAGGGCTATCTACAATGCTCTTGTGCAGGCCTCCCATCTCCTCTGACATCAGGCAATACAGGTGCAATCGGACAATGTCACGGCAGTAGCATACATAAAACGACAAGGAGGAACAAGAAGCAGGGCCGCAATGCGAGAGGTGTCAAGGATACTCCTATGGGTGGAAGCCAACGCAAGGGCCATATCGGCCATATTCATTCCGGGAGTGGACAACTGGGAAGTGGACTTCCTCAGCAGACACGACCTCTATCCAGTGGAATGGGGCCTTCACCCTCAGGTATTTCAACAGCTGGTTCGCAGGTGGGGCTATCTGCAGATGACTTCTTGTCTCAAAAAGAAGCTGCGTCGCTACTGTTCCAGGACAAGGGATCCGCAGGCTGCAGCAGTGGACTCTCTGACGGCACCATGGACTTACCAGTTCGTATATCTGTTCCCTTTAATTCCTCTCATTCCCAGAGTTCTAAAAAGACTCAAAAGGGAAAACGTTCAAGCAGTTCTAATTGCCCCGGATTGGCCTTGCCGGTCCTGGTATGCGGTTCTCCTGGCCATGTCTCTCGAAGAGTCCTGGCCTCTACTGCTTCTCAGGGATCTTCTTCAGCAAGGGCCGTTTGTCTATCCAGACTTACTGTGGCTACGCTTGATGGCTTGGAGGTTGAAAAGGAGATTCTAGCCAGAAAAGGTCTTCCCTCCAGGGTTATCTCAACTATGGTCCAAGCCCGAAAGGTGGTCACGTCTAAGCATTACCACCGTATCTGGAAGAAGTATGTTTCTTGATGGGAGGCTAGAAAATATTCTACTGTAGAATTTCAACTTGGCCGTTTTCTGCTCTTACTGCAAGCAGGCTTGGATATGGCCTAAGGTTATACTCCATCAAAGTTCAGATATCGGCTCTCTTGATATTCTTCCAGAGGCAGCTGGCTGTATGTCCAGAGGTACAGATGTTTTTGAAGGGTGTCCTTCGAATTCAACCACCCTTTGTCCCTTCCACGGCTCCGTGGGATCTCAATGTGGTACTGACCTTTCTCCAATCAGAATGGTTTGAGCCCCTCCACAGGGTGGAGTTGAAATTTCAGACTTGGAAGGCTGCCATGTTGCTGGCGTTGCCTCTGTGAGGCGTGTGTTGGAATTGGAGGCCTTATCCTGTAAGAGCCCTTATTTGATATTTCATGAAGATAGGGCGGAGCTCAGAACTCGCCCGCAGTTTTTGCCAAAGGTGGTTTCGGCTTTTCACATTAATCAACCAATAGTGGTTCCAGTGTTGTCTGACGCGTCAGTTGCTCCAAAGTCCTTGAACGTGGTTCGGGCTTTGAGGATTTACATCAAAAGGACAGCTTATCACAGGAAGTCTGACTCCCTCTTTGTCCTTTATGACGCTACCAAGATTGGTTGTCCTGCTTCTAACTAGTGCATTGCTTGTTGTCTCAGGTTGACTATTCAACAGGCCTATTCTTCAGCGGCATTACCGCTGCCGAGTTCTATTCAGGCTCACTCCACTAGGTCAGTGGGTTTTTACTGGGCGGCTGCCCGTGGTGTCTCAGCCTTGCAGTTGTACCGAGCTGCTACTTGGTCTGGTTCAAACATGTTTGTAAAGTTCTATAAGTTTGATACCTTGGCCGGTGAAGACATTCAGTTTGGTCAGGCGGTTTTGCAGGGGTCTCAGCACTCTCCCACCCGTTCTGGGAGCTTTTGTAGTCTGTAGGGGATACTGGGCGCCTGCCTCAGTGCTTCATGTTTCCTGCTTACCTGGTTGTGAGTTTTTTCTGGGTTGGGTCTGCTGTTGCTGTCCCTGTTCTGGTTAGCGTTGCTATCCTTTGTTACTGTTGTGCGTTGGTTCGTTACCACACCGCTATTGTTGTCTAATTTCCTTCTCTCAAAGTATGTCCATCTCCTCGGGCACAGTTTTCCTAGTCTGAGTCTGCAGGAGGGGCATATAGGGGAGGAGCCAGCACACACTGAACATTTATTAAAGTGCCAGGCTTCAATGGACCCGATCTATACCCCATGGTACTAATCCATCCCAGTATCCCCTGTGGACTACGAAAAAAGGAATTACCGGTAGGTATCAAATTCCTATTTTTTCAAAACCAGCCTGTGACATGGAAGTTAGAAGCAGATTGGCTGGTGCAATTTATCACTCACAGTGAAATTTATCACTCATTGATAAATAAGGGCATTAGTTTAAGATACAATCCAAAAAAGAAGGTACAATAACATATATTTCATCCTACTGGATAGTAAAAGGAACCTGCTGTAAAGAATAGTCTCTAAATGTTGTAATTGAGTAAAGGTGGTAAGTATGATGAATTGATTGTTTATTTTCTTCTGTATGCACAAAAGACGTATTTTTCCATCCCTCTAGGGCTAATCCCATTTTATCAACCTAGTTCCATTTTATCAATCCAATCCCATCTCATCTGATATATATGTAGCCTCAGTGATCTTAAATAGAATAAACCAATGACTGAAATAAGTGTGAGGTGGGTTAAATCTCTAGGCAGAGGACTGCTTTGTGGGATTTTCACATGTTGTACATTACCTTCGATATATGTTAGGTGTGTCTTCAAATCTGTTGAAGGGTCTGGTGTTGTGGCCCAATGCCTCTTTGTTGGACGGTGATTCAATTGTTTTGTCCTGCGACTGCCATACATTTTTGCTCCGTTTGGGCGTGAGTGCCATGGGAGGACACATTTCTTCTACCGCCTCCTGAGTGGCAAGCAGAAATGTGCAAAATGTCCTGTTTGATTCAGTCGCTATACGTGTGCTAAACCAGCTCTATTTGGTCGTGACAAGCACAATAATTAATGGGTGCCCAGAACAACTGAATTTCTCACTCTGGCGCCCATTAATCATTGCGGTTGTTAAAGCAATTTAATCACTTTGAGGTCTTAGACTGGTGTCTTTCTGTTCTTGTCTTCTGCAAAAGAGCCAACTAGAAAAAAAACACAGAAACCAAAAGCCAACAGCAAAAGGAAGGGAGCCTTCCTTTTGCAGTTGGCTTTTGGTTTCTGTGTTTTTTTTCTAGTTGGCTCTTTTGCAGAAGACAAGAACAGAAAGTCACCAGTCTGGTGACATTGTTAAAGTTTAGATGTGCTCACCTTCGTTGAATGGTTACTTGGCTGTACCACTGTGTGGATGCAATTGTTTAAGTTTGGGTATAATACTCACTGTTAACTGGTTAGTTGGCTGTAAGACTAGCTGTTGGTAGTGTCATCGGTTAGTCAAATTAGATACCTCTGTTTGTGTTTTGCTGCAATGCATGTTATTGGTTAAGTTTTGTGCATTGTTGCACTGTGTAAATGGTGGCTGTCCTTTTTTTGCCACCATACCCTTCTATTATAAATATAAATATATAGCTAAATGTACCTCTCCATGTCTTTCTTAGATTTTATGTGGCATGTATTAAGTAATGTGCCCACATAACACCCCCCAACAATTTGGTCCTTTATTATATAAGAATTCATGCTTCATTGATCTGTATTGAAAAATACACATCTTTTTATAGTGACCACCTTGGTTCACAAAACAAGATTATAAGTAGTACCTTGAAAGTACTGAAAACAACAGCCTGTTATTTACTGCTAGATGTGCAGGCCAATTCGTCAGATTTGATCCCTTGTTCAAGGTCTTCAACTAGGGCCTGCTCTCAGGAAACAGAGGCTGTTTTCAGCTGTAGATAATTATTAATCCATTGTGCTGTTTTTCTACCCATTCACCTACATTGTTAAGTGTCATTCAAACTGACATGAATTTGTTTTCAACTCTCTTCAAACTCACTGATACGATATAAGTTAACTATATCCCTTTGACAATCACTGAGGTAAACAGGCGAAACAACATGATGCACTGCAGTGAAAGCATAAAGCATAGGCAGCTCGAAAATAAATAAGATTACAATGGGGGGAGATTTAACAAGGGGCAGATGCGAATGACAAATACAAACCAGAGAATTTTCTATACTGCGCTTTGGAGGTTGAAAACTGAGGGGGTTATTCAGGTGTGTTAGCAAACACAAAAAGTTAGCAATTGGCCAAAACCATGTTGTACTGCAGGTGGGGAAGATGTTACATGTGCAGAGAGAGTTAGATTTGGGTGGGTTATTTTGTTTCTGTGCAGGGTAAATACCGGCTGCTTTATTTTTACACTGCAATTTAAATTTCCGTTTGAACACACCCCACCCAAATCATCTCTCTGCACATGTTACATCTGCCCCACCTGCATTGTAACATGGTTTTGCCCAGTCGCTAACTTTTTATTGTTTCCTAACAAACCTGAATAAGGACCTAAATCCCTAACCGATGTATGGCGGTTTTTAAACTCCTTAACCTATTGCCATTATATTCTGTAAGAGCTGAGACTACTTGTCTTTCGGTCTAGTCTTTAAGAGGGTGCCCATAAGAATAATATGAGTACTGGTCCAAAGCTGGGCACCTGGAGCATACTGTAACAAAAACGCCAACTTCTTGAGGCACATTAAGTGCCCGCATACACTGACAGGCCATGTACAAATACACTGAAGCTTGTACAATTACAAATGCCAATATGTACATATATAAACAAGAGTGTATACTATAAGCTTACAAACACAATAGTGCTCATGTAATACTATTCAGTCATAATTTATAAATAACATACAAAAAAAAACTAGATCCCTAGTTCTGACATTATAAATTATATTGTCTCATTAAAAAATAAATAATTGAGACTGTAATTTGCCCCTAATATATGCTTATCTAAAATCTTCTTGGCCTGATTCAAACTAATCTAATCAGAAAAAGGCAATCCATATAGGAGGAAGGTAATATATACGGTATATGTTAAAAAAAAAGTGTAGACCATAAAGGAAACATAAAAGAATACTGTATGTAACTAGCTGAGCCTTGTTACCAACAAGGCAGGCAACCAGGAGCAGTCTCCTTCAACACTCTCTGTCATGTGGGCTACCTTCTCCCCATTGGATTATGTCAGGCATATATGTAGAGGGCATTTTAAAAATAAAGCAGAAAATCACTGCTAATGTAGTTCAATGCAACGCATTTCATTTGAGGTGCAGTCTCTGTTTTATATGGTTATTTGAGTTATTGTCGCCTTTCTGTCAGCTTGACCCAGTCTAGACATTCTCCTCTGGTCCCTCTCATTAATAATGCGTTTTACCCCAGAACTGAAGTCACTTGATGTTTAGCGTTTTGTGAACCACTCTCTGTAAACTGTACAGTTTTGTGTGAGATACCCAAACTACCTATCTCTCACCAACATAATCTCATGGTTAAAGTCAATTTCCTTCTAAAGTAGATCACATTTCTTCCCTATCCTAGTGTTGGCCTTAAGCACAGCTGAACCTCTTCATCATGTATGCATGCTTCTACGCAACATTGGCTAATTAGACATTTGCACATATACAGTATGTCGTTTATACATAGATTTCAGAAAATCAATGGGTGAGCTTCTGAAAGGACCCTAGAGCACTAACCCTCCCCTTTCCCCCTTACTAGGTATATCACACAGCATTGTAATTGTGTATGCCTTTAATAAGTGCTGGTAGTCGGGGTGGTCTCTTAGGGCTCCCCAATCATAGTTGTACCACCACGGGGTATATGTGAACTGGGTTTCTGTGTGTCATAATATGAACTGGGGGTACTATAGTTGTTTTAACAAATTTGTGCTGGGAGAATTTACACATTATATTTTTATGAACACTGCCTTTATAACATATTCACAATATTATTGGAGTGGCCACCAACAATTAGTTGTACTGGGGCCCACAGAAACCTTAATCTGGCTCTGCCTTCTGTTATCTTGTACAACCCAACATGTTTACAGCTAATCATACTGGTGGCTGCCTTCAAAGAATGGGACTTTGTTTTTTTCCTATCATTCTGTTATTTAAATCAATAATTTCTATATGATACTAAGAGTGGGTAAAAAAAAATACTGTTTCAAATGACAGCACTGTGAACACATGACAGATATATGAACTTTGTGCTATAAATATAGAGAACAGAGGGGCGATGAAACTGGACGTGACGTTATTTGGAAAGCTAATGATTAATCACATCACCCAAGCAGAGGCTTACAGGTTCATCTATCTAAACACAATAGTTTGTGAGCAGCAAGTTTACCTGCTACATTTCCACAATCTGATTAATGAAAATCACCTATTTATAAAAAATAAAAATAAAAAGTTGTAAATTCCCCTATAATAGAATTTTCCTTGATGCCACTATAAAAACCTTATTTAATTATATGTTATATTTTGTGTGATCTTATCTAGCATCCTAGTTGATTTTCTGTTTTTAGGTAGCTTATAAATCTATTCCCATTTGGAACAGTTTGCTACAGTGTAAAGCTGAGCAGTATAAGATATATCGTACAGTGGTCCTCAGTACGAATCGTTAAAGTACAAAAATCGCAATCAAGCGATAATTTTTATTTCTGGGCATGTGCAGTGGCCGCAACTTGCGTGCGCGAAGTAGCAAAGTGCGATTGCATCCCAGAGGGAGTGACAGCGGTGGGCAGTGACAGACCATTTTCGAGGTGGCTGCGTGACATCACATGCAACCGCTCCGATGAAAAAGATGGCGGTGGACCGCCTGCATATGCAGCCATGCTGCATCTGCAGGGGGTCATCCTTAATTCTTGCCTCAGCAATGCGATTGCAATTGTTTTGTGATCGCAGTGCTGGCCATTGGATTACCATGCCGGGCGGCCTTGCCCTGCGCTGGGCAGCCCCCAGCATGCTATAGAAGCAGTTGCAAATTTTGCTTGAATTTGAAACTCATACTGAAAAGGGTCCAATATATAATTCTTGATGCAGATCAGAACAATACATCATACACATTGTATAGTGTAACCCCAATCCGGGGGTACACACTGTCAATGATTGGATTGTCCCATTGAACTTGCTGTATGTACAATGGGACGTTTCCACAGCCGAAGCAGCGTTGTAACATGCAGCATGTAACAGCACATCATGCCATTGGGGGTCATTCTGAGTTGATCACACGCTGCCAGTTTTCGCAGCGCAGCAATCAGGTTACTACTGCGCATGCGTATGCACCGCAATGCGCGCACACGTCATACGGGTACAAACAGCATCGTTGCTGTGCAATGCTTCTAGCAAAGAATCCATTCGTACAACCGATCGCAAGGAGATTGATAGGAAGAGGGCGTTTATGGGTGTCAACTGACCGTTTTCTGGGAGTGGTAGGGAAAACACAGGCATGTCCGGGCATTTGCAGGGTGGGTGTCTGACGTCAATTCCGGGACCAGACAGACTGAAGTCATCGTAAGGATTGAATAAGTTCAGACCTACTCAGAAACTGAAAAAAAAACGTTTTCGTCCCGCTCGGCTGCACATGCGATCGCACACTTGCACAGCGAAAAAATACACTCCCCCGTGGGAAGCGACTATGCGTTTGCACGGCTGCAAACAGTAGCTAGCAAGCGATCAACTCGGAATGAGGGCCATTGTACAGTAGATCATATAGTGTGTACGTCGGAGCGATGTATCGTTACATTGCCTCGCTGGTACACACTGTTGCATGGTGTATACCCAACTTAAGTTTCATGTTATTATAAATCAAAATAAACTTTGCTGCCGCTGATTCCTGTTTTTGCCTTGTGCTCCCTATTTCCTAAGCCCTGATTTGCTATAATTAATTTGCTGTCACTGACACTACTACATTATAGTGCCGATAATTGAGACTTTGCATGAAGGATAACTACACATTTACAAAGAGATAATATCTACACAAGTGGTTTCCAAACTTTCTGGAATCACAGCACCCTAGAGATATCAGCATTGTTTTCACGGCACCCCTAGGCTAAAAGTGTTTTATTGAGATATTCAGTAAAAAGTATTAAATGAAGTAAATTTTGATAACCTTACATCCTTGTGTTCAATTGGGATGATATCGGGATAACGGCGCCTGGGATGCCGGCAGACAGAAGAACACCGACAGCGGCATTCTAACGCTCAGAATCCTGACACCTATTAGGTAAATATGCTATTCCTAATCCCCCCCTAACCTAAGCTTCCTTACCCGTAGCCTAACCTTAACCACCCACCCACCCCTTCCCCACAGCCTAAACCTAACCCCCTTCCCTGCGGACTAAACCTAACCCTTCCTCCCCCACATCCTAACACAAACGCTCCACAATGGTGCCTAAAACTAACACTCCCTCCCTGCAGCATAACAATAACTCTAGCTTTCCCAGAGCCTAACCCTCCGGTGGTGCCTAACAATAACCCCCTCTCCGCAGCCTAAGACTAACCTTCCCACCCCTGTAGCCTAACCCTAGCACACTCCCACAGCCTAAATCTAAACTCCTCCCTCAAGGCCTGACCTTAAGTAGTCACCGCACCTGCATTGGGGATCTCAGCGTTCAGAATTCTGGCGCTGGCATTGCGATCCATGTCGGCATCCTGGAGTCGGTATTCTGAATGTCAGGATTCCAAACGCTGGGATCCTGATTGGATCTTGTTCAGTCATGTGGTGGTGGACAGGTTGCACAATGACCATAAATTCTATTTGGTCCTGGAATACCAGCCCACGGCACCACAGTTTGGGAACCACTGATTTACACTGTTCAGAAGTATAGTGCTGATTGCAGTTTGAATGAATTTGTTACATAGTACAGATGCCATGCGTATAATGGATGCAATAGTTTATAGCTAAAAATCTGCTGATGTGATCAGATACGTCTGTGCTTAATGTTGTACATCATAAATTCAGGTTGTGTCAGATTTGGGCCTACTCCCATTAGGCCCTCGGCCAGTGAGTGTGACGGATATTGCTGACCGAAATCCCTGCTATCTCTACTCTGGTTTAATGATGTAAATGTGCTGATGCTGAGTACACCTTGTTTCATCACCGTTCCAACTGGCATACAACTCAGCAAATGGGTAAAACATTTTTAGATTAAAAGAAAAAAAAACTTTTTACAGTTTAATTACATCATGCGTTATAATCTGCTTATTGGCATTGCAACATTGTCAATGTCAGATTTTCAGAGAGGCAAATTAAACTCTTGGCTAGCATCCAATTTGGTAAATATTAAAATGTTTTCATAGTTCCAAGAAATGTCAGTTACCATATTCCATGGAAACTAGGGATTTCAAGCCCTAAGAAGCAGGTGACACTGAAACTTACTCTTTAAATTTAATATGTTGTAGTTATGTGTGAACCCTGTCACCTTTTTATTTTAATAGTACCTGTGTCCTACTTACTGTACTAATAATTTACAAAGCTCTTTGGAGATTTATTAAAGTTTGGGGAGGGTAATGTGGAGAGATATAAAGTACCAACCAGTCAGTTTCTAAAGCTGGGTACACACTGGAGCGATGTGTACCCAGATGACGGCTGCCATATTATATCCCTTTCAGACCGCCAGCTTGTAACACGGGTTATTGCACATGAGCGCACAGAACCTGTATTGCTGTGCTGTCTGAAAGGGGCCAGGGGAAATATCCCAGGTTTCTGTGGTCGGCTGGTTGCTGTGCGGTGTGAACGGAAAAGCCGGGTTGATGCGACCCATTTCCCATTCACACTATACTGACAGGCGGTACTTGGAGATCATGTGATCTCCAAGCGCCGACCCGGCCCACTTCACTGCTGACGCCAACAACCCGGCAACATGCCGGGTTGGGAATGTCAGTGGAAAGGGGCCTGAGTGGGTCACACCTAGGAAGCACCCGTGTACGGCTCTCGGGTGTGACCCGCGACCTGCGGTCTGAAAGGGGTATCATTATTGGGGCACACATCAGAATGAAGTAATAAAGGATGGAACAATCCCTTGTTCCATCCTTCGTTACAATGCACAGCACCGCATGCGATATAGTCCAGTTGGCCATGTGATTTGTAAAATTGGGCAGCAGGGGCGGAGTCATATTGACACTTTTCACTACGATCCGCGATGAAGTGGGTAGATGCAGCAGGCTAGTATATGTGCTTGGGAGTCCAGGATAGATCCCTGAAATTTAGAAGTCTCTTGAACATTCCAGGACGGAAGGCAAGTAGAGACTTTTAACCTCCAGTTCTTTCACCCTATACCATGGCACTTGACTCCCAATTACAATCTGGCACCATAGCCTTTTCTTTAGAACCAAAATTATGCAAGTGTAACTTGTGCCTGCACGATTGTACCATAGTGCACTTGAACATGAGCTCCCAGATCCTCAACTCAGAGTATATGCTTCAGGTGCTGCCAAGAGCCCCATTCAGTGCGTCCGAAAAGGGGGCATGGCTTCACTGGTAGGGTGAGTGGCCTCACAGAAGCCACCGTTTGTGTCACTATGGGGATGTGGCCTCGTGGGAAGCCCCCCATCATTCCGGAGCATGCCTTTCATCTCCAAAAATGCTAGGCTCCCCCGGAGACTAGTGTATGCACTGGCAGCTCCTTCTCACTGACAGGAGCCGGGTGCTGCAGGAAGATCTCACACTGCAGCACCCGTCTCCTGTCACTACAGAGGAGCCCTCATTTTGGTGTCACCCATTGCAAGGGTGACACCGGACCCCCTGGTGTGGCCTGCACCCCTCTTGTGATGCCTTTGCGTGCAACTGTAAAGAGAAATGGAAGTTGGGCGCATGCTGAACATGACAAATACATAATTTACACAACATAAATGCACTTACATTTAAATCTAAACCACCCGTTTAAGATGCATTTAATCACAGGGCCCAATTCAGACCTGATCGCTGCTGTGGGTTTTCGGGCGATTATCGATAGACTGCGCATGCGTATGCACCGCAATGCGCATGCGCGTCACCAAACAACAACAAGCATAGCAGAACAGTGACAAGCTGGTGCAAAAATTTCAATCGCACAGCCATTGGCAAGATGATTGGCATGAATAGGCTGTTTGTGGGTGGTAACTGACCGTTTTCTGGTAGTGTCAGGGAAAATGCAGGCGTTCCCAAGCGTCTTCAGGGAGGGTGTGTGATGTCAGCTCCGGCCCCAATCAGCCTGTTCTCATCGCACTGTAAGAGTGAGTCCTGGGCTGCGCACAGACTGCACACAGGTAAAAACATTAGATGGTGAGTGGATTTGCAGCTGTCTGCTGACTGAGGATATTTGTAGCACGGCGTACACATGCGATCGCACACTTGCACGGGCGAATTTACACAAAATTAGCAGCACAGCGATCAGGTCTGAATTAGGCCCACAGTGTCTAGGGCAGAATCAATTCTTAATGTGCAGCAGTTTCTGGATATGTGTCCTACCATCAAACAGGTGGCAGCCTGAGGGGTATATTTACAAAGGTGCAGGTTTGTAGATGTGGAGATGTTGCCCATAGCAACCAGTCCGATTCTACTTATCTTTTATCCTTCTAGAAGATAATAGCTGGAATCTGACTGGTTGCTATAGACAACATCTCCACTTCTATAAACCTGCACCTTAGTAAATACACCCCTGAGAGTCACAGGGTAATTTCCAAATGGAAAGTTTTTTGGTCGACACACATTTATTATCCTTTAAGCTTTTCATCTGCAGGTGAGAACATGTACTGTGTAAGGCACTGGATGACATATAAATCATTGTGTGGTGTAATCACATAATATCATTTTATAGCACTCACTAAAAGATGTAGTAATATAAAATACTGACTAATTAAATCTGTATTGCCACTTCAAAAGACATTACATCTTCCCTGCCATATAGGGTGTAATTCAGACGCTACAGCAATCGCAGTCTGAAGCCAGTGACATGCTAACAGCATCTCTGGGCTGTGATCGCCTCTGCCTGATTGACAGGCAGAGACGGTTGTGGGGCAGGATGGGGCGTCACATGCAGCCGTTGCGACCTGGGATACGCCGAGTAGTGGCCTGCCAGCACGCAGGAACTGCGCTGGCAGGGAGCTACTCTTCGGGGGCAAAAGCATCACTGCTGTGTGATGCTTTTGCACCCTTGCAGGGGGTAGGGCCAGACATATGGGGCGGACTAGCCCTGTGCTGGGTGTCCCCCCGCATGTCAGAGTAAATGATCGTAGATGTGTTACATTTAGCACATCTACGATCAGATCTGAATCTCCCCCATAGTGCTAAAGTATATCTGTCATGTACACAGAGGCAGCCTTTTTCTGCTCATGAGAATGCATTTAGAAGATGTCTCAGTGTTGTTCCTAGTGAGTTGATAGGCTGAATTTTGTTCAGCCCAGAAAATGATGCTTCTGCCCATTGTAGGTGATGAGTACATTTTAAGCATTTATGTTGAGTGATATAAAATGGTATACCTTAGTGTTTATTTAGCTGTAACTTAATGGGTGTGATTCAATTATTTTCCCTGTGGCTATCACTTGGGGGCGCAAAATGGAGCAATTCAATTGTTACACCATTTAGACGCCGTTAGCCACGGAGGGTGACATTTCTTCTTGCAACCTTCTGAGGTGCTAGAAGAAATGTGTCAAAGTCTGTGGTTTAGGGGCCCACTATTCGTGGCTAAACTCCATCTATTTGGGCACGTATAAAACAATGGCCTCCCGATCATAGCAACAATTGAATTGTTCTGATGGGCACCCATTGGTTTGGGTGCCCAATAAAATGTTTGAATCACCCCCAAAAAGACAATTTGGGATGCTCAATTTCTTTTGGTACAAGATGCACATAAGCAGTCAGCATTTTCTGCAGTATTGTATATTATTGCATTCTTAATGCGTTCCAATGTGTAGAGGAGACAGATGCAAATACTACGATTTTCATATATTCCAAAAGTCCTGCTTTTTTCATAACCAGAAACACAGAAAGTCTGTCTGGCTTACCTAGCATATGCATTTCACTGGCGGGGTCTGGGTGCTGTTTGTGTGGATCACACTAAATGGTTTGGATGCTTTATGGGGCTGATTCTGAGTCCAGTGGATCTGTGACAGACACAAATGACCACTTTTTGCATACAGTGCATGGGTAGGTGCAAATTTGGGCAGAACTGTCTTTCCATGAATTGGGCATTTCAGGTTGGCAATAACCAATCCTCTTGATGTGACAGCGGATCTCATTCCTCACACCTGGTCTGTTCCCTAAAGCACACACATGGTGCGATAAAGATTGGTATACACTGTAGCGATATTGCATATTGCGTGCCCAGCATAATGGCCCCATATATCAGAAATAAATTGTGGCAATGTCATAATCCCCCAATGGGTCTGGAATCAGGAATATTAAACATGTTATAAAAATCCAGATTCCCTGATCCTAACCGAAAATGGTTGGAATTGTCAAATCGGGCATTTTTAACATGTTTCATTTCCCTGTTTCCCTAATGGATCATTGATCATTGCTGGCTGACAATCGAAAGATTTGATTGGAGGATCCGCGGCCCTGGCAGATTGGGGAATCAAGAAATCGGGCCTCTGATGTATGTGGGCCATAAGATTAGATTTAAGATCCTGGTTTACCTATTCCCTAATCCTGACCCACAAATTATATCTAAAAAGAGCTAAACATTACAAAATTGTTTTTAAAAACAAGTTTATCGTTGAAACTATTTTTGTCATAATTTTCTTTTTATAGATTTTTTTATTTTTTTGTTTGGCTATTAGTTTTTAATGGTCTCATTATGGTTAATTACATATACAATTACATTAAACACCACACAGAGACATTGCAAATACAGGAAGCGCTCGTCTTTTACATTTCAGACTATTAAATCTATTAGCATTGTCAGCTGCATACAGACCATATGTTTCCTTTACTGTATTTACACAGGAAATATAGGAAAGCCGTACATTGCATGCTCATCAGAATTAAGAATACACATTATTCAGCAATAGTTGTACTCACATACAAACTTCACCTTTCTAGGTTAAAGATTTTAAACAGCAGCAATTTTTTAATACATTATTTATTTTCTCTGCATGTTCTATTATTCTCTGAGTTCTAAATAATAAATTATTCCAGCATTTAATAATACATTTCTATAATGTTCACGGTTATCAGATATATCACAGAAAAAAAAATTGTATCATTGATACCTAACTGCCTATCAGTTATTGTAACATGAATATTCTAAAGGGATCCTAAGGATCAGAGTTGAGTAATGTGACTGCAATACAAAGTTGTCTTATTGAACTGTTTTTCGCTCACATTGTACCAAACATGTTTGTGACATTACCTTTGATCGACAGCAGTTTTTTTTCTTTTGACCAAAGATATTTTTTTCTATGGGTCCAAAGGTCAAAAAGCAGGTTTTTCAGTTGTAAACAGGAGGCCTGGGATGGTATAAATATTGCTGCGGGCGTACAGTGAGAGGCAGTACACAAAGAGATGCAGACAGGTTTAAATAGCTTCAACTTTAGAGAGCCATTGAATTCAATGATGGAAAACGGAATGGATGGTCTTCATGACTCAGGAGTCCAAATGGTCCAATACCTCCAGATGAACTACAATAGTTCTCAAGACTGGTTCATGTTCATCTCATTTGCTGCTGATCTCAGAAATACCTTCTTCATCTTCTTCCCCATCTGGTTCCATCTGTGCGAATCAGTGGGCATCAAACTTATCTGGGTTGCTGTAATCGGGGACTGGCTCAACCTTGTATTCAAATGGTGAGTAAATCTTATATAATATAATGTTGGACAACTAAATTAATGTTATTGCACTGTTTAATGCACTGTTGTATTATAGCCCTTGTAGTGCCAAAATTCGACATCTCAAACTATTTTGCATTGATCCATTATATCATAATCACTTGCTCTACTTAATTGATCCATTTTATCAGGCATACACTTTGATAATTGTCTTTGCATGACCTTATGACCCCATGTCATAATTAAGGGTTTAGGAGGCACTTAGCAAAATGTGCTCCTACAGTAGCTCGGTCAGCTTGTAGGTAAAGCCTCAGAGTAGTAAAAATACGTACATTACACTCTAACATGTGGAATCATACTAATAAGACATAATACATGACAATAAGATGATAAACATAGTTGTATTAATTTTAGACACCTTTATCTATAAGTACACTAAAATATAAATGTAAAAATATATTGTAAAGTAACCATACTACTTTCCAAGCATCTTGGATAGTTAATATTAAATCCAAATTCTCCCAAACATGCTATTATTCTCTGTTGTGTTTAAGAAATTGGTTAGATTACAGACATACATCATTGCAGCTCAGTAGAAGTGAACTTATTGCAACAGAGTGGCATTACCATTTCTACTGAAAAAATTATACTTTTAAACATATTTTAATATTATTATTATTATTATTATTTTATTATATAGTGTATGTAATTCATACTACTTTATTCTCTTAGTTATGTATTATTTTATTTGCTTATTTTCCTACTGAGAGTGACAACTTTAAAAGTGCATCTTATTGTTGTCTGTTGTTAAATCAACAATGAGCTTATAGTTTTACAAGTGTGATCTTACACCCATGTTCAACTCTTCCTATACATGTACTTAAAAATATCCTGTGTTCTCATGGAGACAAAATGCATCCAGCTTAGTATTATGAATCGCCTAGAGAATACCACCTGGGCAGTCAGAATATTAGCATTTTGTGAACAACAACACTGAATATTGTTCCTCCAACACCTTAGAGGTGATGCAGTGCTGTGTACCATATTTTACTACAATGTGTGCAGCCAAACATCATGGCTGTATATCATGGAGAATTGACAGGGCTCAGAATCAGAGATCTCATGTTGACTAGAACATAAAAATAAATATTTAGAACAACTAGTGAGTCTGTAAATAAGTTACCTTTAATAAATACAGTATTCATTTTTAAAGTCAAAATTATAACAATATATAGGTAGAATACTCTCTAATATATGAAATAAAGTTAAGTTTTAACACATGGTGAATGTTAAAAATAAATGTTTCTCCAGTACAAATCTTTAAAAACTTAAGGTGACATTTACTAAGCAGTGATAAGAGCAGAGAAGTGAGCCAGTGGAGAAGTTACCCATGGCAACCAATCAGCACTGAAGTAACATCTATGATAAGCATACTATAAAATCATACAGAGCTGCTGATTGGTTTTATGGGGCAACTTCTCCACTGGCTCACTTCTCCGCTCTTATCACCGCTTAGTAAATGTCCCCCTTAGAAATGAAAGAGTTTGTAACATGCTACCATGCAATACTTTTCCCATCAATGTCTAGTTTCACCTTAGTAACTTCTCTTCCTTCATGGTTCCAGGATCCTCTTTGGACAGAGACCGTATTGGTGGGTTCATGACACAGATTACTATGGAAATATGTCCGCTCCAATCATTGAGCAGTTCCCAGTGACGTGTGAGACCGGACCAGGTAAAAAACTGATAATAAAACATATTTATGTACTTCCCTGTGTGACACTGTAAGAGGGACACATACTGTATATATATATATATATTTATATACACACATACATACACAGATAGATAGATACATACATACATACATACATACATACATACTTGTATTTTGAAGGCTCCCACCTCTACTTCTATATTACACACCATAGATCACATTTTGAGCCAAATGTAGTTACGTAAAGAGTGGAGTATGTAGGGTTACAGTAAATGCAATAGATTGGAGTGTCAGGCTCATTTACATGCGTTTTACTAGTGCTACAAAATGCCAGTTGGTATCAGTCCTAAGGTTTCATTGGCGATACATCTTAATCTACGATGTCATTGGTCTGGAGACTCTCAATAATTATTACATAGTAATTATTTTTTTATTGTGGTCCTTACAGGAAGCCCTTCAGGTCATGCTATGGGGTCTGCTGGAATTTACTACGTAATGGTGACAGCCATCATCACAATCATATTGAAGAAGAAGAGAGAAACCATTCTTACCAGCTGGTGAGTTGAAGTACATTTACAGTGTATTTTACATGAATAATAAAAAAATTGAACTGAGAGATAATAATTAACAAATGAAGCATAATACAGTACATGCACATAACTAGAAATCACTGTTTATAAGAAATCTGGGGCAGATGTATTAACCTGGAGACGGCATAAGGAAGTGATAAACCAGTGATAAATGCAAGGTGATAAACACACCAGCCAATCAGCTCCCATATGTAAATTAACAGTTAGGAGCTGATTGGCTGGTGCATTATCACCTTGCACTTAACACTGCTTTATCACCGGTTTATCACTTCCTTATGCCTTCTCCAGGTTAATACATTTACCCCTCAGTTCTTTCATTGCAAAGATTGTATTGTGGAATAAGGTGCTGTCAGTGGCTATTTACGATGATACATGTGTCAGTCTGGACATATAATACACACTCTACAATGTAGACTTTATTCTCAACCCCCCATTAATGTTTTAAGCTTGTTTGCCCATTGTGAGTTTATTCATCTGTTGTACAAAAGAAATAATCAGGTGTGCAATAGAAAATCACAAAGAACTTCCACTAACAAAATAAAAAATGATTATTTCATTTACACCAAATGATGGATTACCCTACCTTCTCCATACTCCTGGTGCTTTTTTGATCTCACCATCAAATGTATAGTTCTCTGGCAGTAGAAACCAAAAACCTGACCTATTTGCCACATTCTTCTTTGGTCATGGTCTTTCAAGTACCCATGATTCCTCAAGATTGTTTATAAAAAGAAGCTAGTCTTAGATTTTTTTAAACAGGGGCAGATGTACTTGGAGAGTGATAAAGTGGGGAGAGATAAATTACCAACCAGACAATCAGCTCCTGTCTTTTTTTTTCAAACAGCCTGTAACATGTCAGCTAGGAGCTGATAGGCTGATACTTTATCTCTCTCCACTATATCTCTTTCCAAGGCTTAGTACATCTCCCCCTCTATGCATGACGCAAAATGTCATAAACAGTCCTAAGCTGTAAAGGGGGGTACTCACGGAGAGATCCATGCTTAAAATCTAAGCAATCTGACTAGATTGCTTAGATTTTAAGCACAGATCACTCGTGTGTACCCCCCTCAGCGATAGCGATGCGTGGCCCCGCACATCGCTATCGCCGGTTCTAGATTGGCCTGCATGCAGGCCAATCTAGCGGGTCACTCACTTCACCCGCTGGGTGAAATGAGCGGCCCCCGTCCTCCCCCGCATCGCTCAGCACACATCGTGCTGTGCTGAGCGGCGGGAGAGATGTGTGCTGAGAGGTTCGCTCAGCACACATCTCTCCCGTGTATAGGGCCCTTAAGATTTCATAAAGTCCCCCTGTGACTACATTCTGTTATTTCATTAATCTATAAGGAAACGCCAATCTTGCACTGAAATAGCCGAACAATGAAAAGATAAGATAATGCTCAACTCTGTGACCTATATCACTACACAACATAAAGCTTACAATGCACTCTGACATGAATAAAAAAATAAAGTTCTGTCCTTTTGTATTTCAGGTGCTTACGTGGAGCCCTATGGACAGTATTTTGGGCTGTCCAGGTCAGCGTCTGCTTGTCTAGAATCTTTTTGGCTGCACACTTTCCACACCAGGTTGTGGCTGGAGTCATTTCAGGTGTGTATAGTAACGTGTCTAACTGACTGATTTTGCCTTACTCAGCGGCGTAACAGGGCAGCAGTGCACCCTGTGGCAGCCTCGCACCCCTGAGCGAATGATGTAATGAGGTCACTCAGAGGAGACGGTGCTGCCAGCAGCGGGTAGTGCAGCACTGCCTGGAGGGACCTTAGCGGCTATACAGACTGCGTGGTGCATGCCCGGAGCAGCCTGCTAGCCAGAAGCAAGGGCCTGAGGGCAGGGACAGTGCTGCCCCTGGAGCCCTGTGTAACGGCACCACTTGCAAACCCCTGGTGTGGTCTTGCTCACCAAGATACAAATACATTGTAAGCAAAAGGGTATTTTAGGGGCCTCACAGATGGCCACTGGTTTACACATCATGTTTTGAGATCAGACCATACCATACGCATGAAGTGCCATGCAGCATGTTAATGTTAATGTAGGCTGGCTAGTCAAGTGCAAGGTACTCCATGCAATACCCTGCTAGATAGGCTGTAATGAACTCTGGGACATCACATGTGTTAGGCTCAAAGGCAAGAAATGATCCTGGTCAAGATCACAAACGGTATGGATAAGACATCTCCTGCTGTGTTGATCAGACATATATCTACAATATCTTTGTTCGAATAATCCCATGAAACATTTACACACATTTTCCTGAATTATTTTATGATTTATATACATTATTTGTTAACTTGCTGATATGGGATTGGTATGGGATTGATAGTGGTACATGTTATTTATGTCCTAGCATTCCCAAACAAAAGAAACCAAAAGAAATGATTTTGAAAATAATGGCCCTCATTCCGAGTTGTTCGCTCGCAAGCTGCTTTTAGCAGCTTTGCACAAGCTAAGCCGCCGCCTACTGAGAGTGAATCTTAGCTTATCAAAATTGCGAACGAAAGATTCGCAATATTGCGAAAAGACTTCTCTGTGCAGTTTCTGAGTAGCTCGAGACTTACTCTGCCAGTGCGATCAGTTCAGTGCTTGTCGTTCCTGGTTTGACGTCACAAACACACCCAGCATTCGCCCAGACACTCCTCCGTTTCTCCAGCCACTCCCGCGTTTTTCCCAGAAACGGTAGCGTTTTTTCAAACACTCCCATAAAACGGCCAGTTTCCGCCCAGAACACCCACTTCCTGTCAATCACATTACGATCACCAGAACGAAGAAAAAACCTCGTAATGCCGTGAGTAAAATACCTAACTGCATAGCAAATTTACTTGGCGCAGTCGCAGTGCGAACATTGCGCATGCGCAATTAGCGGAAAAAATCGCTGCGATGCGAAGAAAATTACCGAGCGAACAACTCGGAATGACCACCAATGTAATAATAGTATTGCATCCCATCCAATTACATTTAGGGTAAACTAAATTATTTGCAAATCGAAAAAGTTTGAGAAAGAATAAACTATGCTTAAGCAATCATCCCTGCAATTATCAATTATTAAATACTGTATTTAGATAGATAGATAGATAGATAGATAGATAGATAGATAGATAGATAGATAGATAGATAGATAGATAGATAGATAGGTAGATACATACAGTTATCATTGGGCACGTTGCCAGGATCTACAGAGTGAACTGAACTGATAAGCACCAATAGCAAAACACAGTTTTTGTGTAGTTGCATTTCTTGAATCTTGGTTCATAGTTTATAGCCATCTAATTGTTAACAAAAGTGAATTGATTTGTACAGCTCGTCTAATACTGCATTTTGTTCTTTTTTATACAGGAATGGTAGTGGCAGAAGCATTCCATCACGCACAGTCTATATACAAGGCTAATCTGAAGAAATACATCTTCACCACCCTCTTCCTGTTCTCCTTTGCCCTTGGATTCTATTTGATCCTGAAAGCAGTAGGTGTGGACCTCCTGTGGACTCTGGAGAAGGCTAAAAAATGGTGTGCAAGGCCAGAGTGGGTCCACATTGATACTACTCCTTTTGCTGGCCTCCTTAGAAACCTGGGCATATTCTTTGGATTAGGTTTGGCTCTCAACTCCAAACTTTATCAAGACAGTTGCCATGGCAAGCAAGGAAGGCAAATCAAGTTCCGAATCTGCTGTATAGTAGCTTCTCTTGTCGTCCTACATCTCTTTGACTCCTTCAAGCCACCCACCAAAGTGGAGATGCTCTACTATGCCCTGTCATTTTGCAAAAGTGCTGCAGTGCCGTTGGCTGCTGTGGGAATTGTCCCTTATTGTGTTTCTCAAATTCTTTACCAACAGGACAAAAAAACACTTTAATATTTTTTTTTATTATTTATTAAGCTATATAATTTTTATAGGTTTTAGTTAACCAAGATATGAATCCTTCATATATATACATGAGTCTTCCACATTTCACATTGCCATTTTAAAATGTGAGCATATGCTGGTGGTCTGGACAGGAGATGATTGTACATTATGCAGGGGATTTCTTCCCTGAGAAAACCTTGGGAAGCTATCATGGCGGTCTTCAGCTGGTTGGCATCTGCAGTGGATTCGCATGAAGTCTGAAAGATTTGCATGAGATCTGAAAGAGGGAAGGACTCATCAATCCTACACGATGCCTTACAACACGGAACTGACTAATATTTTTGGAATGTGTCATAATTATGCAAAGATTTCAAAGAATCTATACCACGTTGTGCTCCTCACCAGCAACTATGCAATACTTCTGCTGCAGGAGCTTCTGAACGTCCCAGCTACTTAATCATTCTTATTTATGAACAAAGACTATTATACATTTAGAACTTTTTCCGAGAATCCTAACCAAAAATGCATAGAACAAGCAATGGTCTCATTATCCCTTCCTCATACTATAAGAGATGCATATGTTTGCTTCAGGACTTTACAAGCGACATCAGTCTAGCTATTTGAAGTCTGCAGCTGCCATAATTCCTGTATAACTAACAGCACAGAACCTGTCTTGTAGAGATTCCTAGCCTGTGTACTTTTGCACTAAGCACAAATCTGAGCAATTCATTGGAGACACTAAAATAGTTAAACCTCCACTATTATCTAGTTATTATGTTAATAAGTAGAATTATTTTTTGAATTTTATTATATATTTATTCACACATTAACACCAAATGTTTTGGTAATACTTTATCCATAACAAAAAATGTTAATTGTGTAATCTTTAACTAGAGATATTTTTTATTGGAAAAAAACAAAGGCTATTTGTAATAAAAAAAAAGAAATACACACCAGATTTTTTCTTGTTGTATATGGGGAATTTGCAAATGGTAAATTGTTAGGTTTAATGTCACATTTCTGATAAAGTGATTTATTTAGTCGCTCCTAGTGGATTCTCATGATGAATTACAGTATATACTACAAAATGGCTGGCTCCATTATGTAAAAGGAAAAGGTGATGTTCTTCCTCCCACACCATACACATAAATGTTTCTACCTGACAAGCTCAGAAACAGGAATTGACCACAAGAAACAGCAGGTAATATAAAGCAAAAAGTAGTGGACAGGTATTCCTTATAAAATATAACCAAAACATGAAGTAATACTGTTTACTTTAGTGGCTTACTGATTACTGTTAAATGGCAATCTTTTGAGACTACTTTGGGCACAGGCATGCTACAATATAGAATCTGAGTACAACAAAATTAAAAACATTTTTTTGTGATAAAAGTACAGTATGCAGGGCTGTTTCTAGACAATATGGCACCTCATGCGAACAGTAACGCGTTACCCACCCCACAGCAAAAATGCAGCATACAGAGAAATATTTGCGCACGCCATAAAAGGGGCATGGCCTCACTATAAGGTGCATGGCCATGCAGGAAGAGACTACTTACAGCCAGGAAATGACCCTGCCCCCAGTGCCCTCTCCCTTTCTTTCAACATGAAGAGAATCATATAATAACTCTTACCTGGCTGCTGCTTTCAGTTCTATATCACACTCACAATGTCAGTGGCATCTGGCATGGCGGCAGGCACTTACTTATGGTGCCCATCTACCCAATCAGATAGCGGCACTTGTAGACTGTCACACCCACTGCAAAAGCAGTAGGGATGAGCGGGTTCAGTTACCTGAGAACCGAACCCCCCCCCCCCCCCCCTCCCCCGAACATCACGTCTCGAGCCCGGATCCCACCTGGTATTTTATGCAACACAAACTGACATATTGGAAATCCCACTCTGTATAAGCCACAAGAGTTTTTATCATACTGTCAGGGCTGTTTCTACTGGCGGGTGAGCCGTTCAATCGCACAGGGCACCCGTGACCCCTGCTGGCTGCATCTGTATCTCCCACCACTGCCCAGTACTCCGTTTGCTGAGCTGAGTTACTCGGAATGACATAATAAGTTATGGTGCCTGCGCTGTTATTATGGACAGCCGGGAAGCCGACTTATACGGCAGTACCACTGGACTTATATGGCAGTTTCACTTGACTTATACGGCAGTACCACTGGACTTGACTTATACAGCAGTACCACTGGACTCATATGGCAGTACCACTGGACTTATTTTAACTCCGGCATTGGAGAGTGTGGAGAGGACGTGTCTCCGTCCTCAGTGTCCTGCATTAGTTCAGTGGTAGTGTCTTGTGCTGCATCAGTCCAGTCACAGTGGTTCTGTCCTCTGCTGCTATATGCCCAGTGCTGCTGTATAAGTCCAGTCCAGTGGTGCTGTGTTGTGCTGCATGAGTCCAGTGGTGGTGTCTTGCGCTGCATCAGTCCAGTCACAGTGGTGGTGTCCTCTGCTGCCATAAGTCCAGTGCTGCTGTATAAATCCAGTCCAGTGGTGCTGTGTTGTGCTGCATCAGTTCAGTGGTGGTGTATTGTGCTGCATCAATCCAGTCACAGTGGTGGTGTCCATTGCTGCCATATGTCCAGTGCTGCTGTATAAGTCCAGTCCATTGCAGCGGTGGTGTGTTGTCCTGCATCAGTCCAGTGGTGGTGTCCCTGTGCTGCCGTATATGTCCAGTGGTACTGCCGTATATGTCCAGTGATACTGGCGTATATGTTCAGCGATACTGCCGTATATGTCCAGCGAAACTGCCGTATAAATCCAGTGATACTGCCGTGTAATTCCAGTGGTACTGGCGTATAATTCCAGCAGTACTGGCGTATAAATCCAGTCCAGTGATACTGCCGTATATATGTCCAGTGGTACTGCCATATAAGTCCAGTGGTACTGCCGTATTATTCCAGTGATACTGCCGTATAATTCCAATGATCCTGCCTTATAATTCCAGTGGTACTGGCGTATAACTCCAGTGAAACTGTCATATATTTCCAGTGGTACTGACTTATAATTCCAGCGGTACTGGCGTATAAATCCAGTCCAGTGATACTGCCGTATAATTCCAGTGGTACTGCCGTATAATTCCAGTGATACTGCCATATAATTCCAGTGGTACTGGCACATAATTCCAGCTGTACTGGCGTATAAATCCAGTCCAGTGATACTGCCATATATGTTCAGTGGTACTGCCATATAAATCCAGTGGTACTGTCGTATAATTTGTGATACTGCCGTATAATTCCAGTGATCCTACCGTATAATTCCAGTGGTACTGGCGTATGAATCCAGTGATACTGCCGTATAAGTCCAGTGGTAATGCCGTATAATTCCAGTGATACTTCCGTATAATTCCAGTGGTACTGGCGTATAATTCCAGTGGTACAGGCATATAAATATACAGCCCAGTGATACTGACATATAAGTCCAGTGAAACTGCCATATAAGTCAAAAAATATCCAAACTGGCACTGCACATGCACGGAAAACCTGCTACGCATATTGCAGCTATGGACATTTGCGCAGACTTGACCAATTGCAACTGGAGAAGAGGGAGTACAGCAAAGGCGTGTTCAGATAATTGTGAATAGATGTAATACCACAGAGTAGCATACTGTATATAATTTTTAGAAGCCATAACTAAGGGGGAATGAGGCAGGTACAAAAACATGCTTCCTTTGATGATGTTGATGACTGTTGTCAGCACAAGCTGGCTGCTTCTTATTGGTTGATTGCAGATTCACTGCTAACGTTATAGATGCTTTTTTGCATTGGTGATGGAAATATTCAAATTTTCTGAGTGAATTTAGTAGAGATGAGCATGTTCGGTTCTCAGAGAACCGAATCCCCCCGAACTTCACTACCCGAACCCGGATCCAAGTCAGGCTCGGGTTTTCCCGCCTGACTCAGAAACCAGAATGAGGCAAAACGTCATCATCCCGCTGTCGGATTCTCGCAGGGTTTGGATTCTATATAAGGATCCTCGCTTTGTCGCCATTTTCACTCTGGCATTGGAGAGTGTAGAGAGAGGACATGTCTCCGTCCTCAGTGTCCTGCATTAGTTCAGTGGTAGTGTCTTGTGCTGCATCAGTCCAGTCACAGTGGTTGTGTCCTCTGCTGCCATATGTCCAGTGCTGCTGTATAAGTCCAGTCCAGTGGTGCTGTGTTGTGCTGCATAAGTCCAGTGGTGGAGTCTTGTGCTGCATCAGTCCAGTCACAGTGGTGGTGTCCCTGTGCTGCCATAAGTCCAGTGGTACTGCCGTATAATTCCAGTGGTACTGGCATATAAATCCAGTGATACTGGCGTATAATCCCATTGGTACTGGCGTATAATTCCAGCGATACTGGCGTATAAATCCAGTCCAGTGATACTGGCGTAAATGTCCAGTGGTACTGCCATATAAATCCAGTGGTACTGCCGTATAATTTGTGATACTGCCGTATAATTCCAGTGATCCTACCGTATAATTCCAGTGGTACTGGCGTATGAATCCAGTGATACTGCCGTATAAGTCCAGTGGTAATGCCGTATAATTCCAGTGATACTTCCGTATAATTCCAGTGGTACTGGCGTATAATTCCAGTGGTACAGGCATATAAATACAGCCCAGTGATACTGACATATAAGTCCAGTGATACTGCCATATAAGTCAAAAAATATCCAAACTGGCACTGCACATGCACGGAAAACCTGCCACGCATATTGCAGCTATGGACATTTGCGCAGACTTGACCAATTGCAACTGGAGAAGAGGGAGTACAGCAAAGGCGTGTTCAGATAATTGTGAATAGATGTAATACCACAGAGTAGCATACTGTATATAATTTTTAGAAGCCATAACTAAGGGGGAATGAGGCAGGTAAAAAACATGCTTCCTTTGATGATGTTGATGACTGTTGTCAGCACAAGCTGGCTGCTTCTTATTGGTTGATTGCAGATTCACTGCTAAAGTTATAGATGCTTTTTTGCATTGGTGATGGAAATATTCAAATTTTCTGAGTGAATTTAGTAGAGATGAGCATGTTCGGTTCTCAGAGAACCGAATCCCCCCGAACTTCACTACCCGAACCCGGATCCAAGTCAGGCTCGGGTTTTCCCGCCTGACTCAGAAACCAGAATGAGGCAAAACGTCATCATCCCGCTGTCGGATTCTCGCAGGGTTTGGATTCTATATAAGGATCCTCGCTTTGTCGCCATTTTCACTCTGGCATTGGAGAGTGTAGAGAGAGGACATGTCTCCGTACTCAGTGTCCTGCATTAGTTCAGTGGTAGTGTCTTGTGCTGCATCAGTCCAGTCACAGTGGTTGTGTCCTCTGCTGCCATATGTCCAGTGCTGCTGTATAAGTCCAGTCCAGTGGTGCTGTGTTGTGCTGCATACAGAGCCGGCGCTTCCATTAGGCAGCTTTAGGCAGCTGCCTAGAGCGCCGGCCACCAGAGGGCGCCCCCCACAAGAGTGAAGGTTGTTTCTGAAGGAGACAGATCCTTCATTTGATGGTGTGGACAGCTGCAGCAGGTCTTAGCAGAGACAGTCTCTGCTTTCCACTGCTCTCGGGGGCCTGGACTAACCACTTGTGAGTTGTGTTGTGCTCCTACTGTACACTGCCAGCGCGTCAGCTGCCATCCCCTGGTGTTTCCTTCTTTCTCTTCACTCCCTCCCAGTCAGGCACTGCAGCTCCGCCCCCTAGATGAGATAGACGAGACGAGGAGCTGCTGTCATGTGCTGTGACAAGCAGCACGCTGAGACTAGAGTGAGAGAGGCTGTGTCCTGTTTGGTGGTAAGTAAGTAGCCTAATGTTCTGTGTTCCTATGTAAACACCCAAAAGTGCAGCATCTATAATTATATACAGTACTTTTATTTCCTAAGTTTAGCTAACACGTGTGCCACTCTCAGCACACTGCTACTGCAGTGCTGGAGGCTAAGTGCTCCCTCCCAAACACAAAGTGTGCATAACACATGGGGCAGATAGGGATCTGGAGAGTAGAAGGAATGGAACACATGTTGGTCCCTGCATCTTTACTACTATACATCCCTACTGCTGAAACTACATACAGTATGTGTCTTCTTCCAGTAGTTTTTAAGAGGTAGTGATGAAAGGACTCTCAGCCCTCCTAAAGTGTTAGCCTCAGCTATGCAATATGCTGTATCATACGGTACATTAATGCTGTATTGTAATGTTTGAAAAACATTTTTTTTTTTATTATTATTACTAATTCTCTGAGTGCTGATTTTGTTCTTCGTAACACTGTAACGTGGTATATTACATCTGTACCTTTTATGCTGTATAGACTTTGCTGTGGAGCTACCAGGCGAAGTATAATATACAGCTATCTCCACCTACTCCTTCCACATCATTGTGGCAGCATGTTGCTTGTTCCCTTCTGGGACTAGGAGCAGAAGCGAGATTGTCACCAGGTGACAGGAGGAAGGACCTGTGTGTGTGTGTGTGTGTGTGTGTGTGTGTGTGTGTGTGTGTGTGTGTGTGTGTGTGTGTGTGTGTGTGTGTGTGTGTGTGTGTGTCATGTAACCTCCTCTGAGTAATGTGCGGATGTCACAGATTACTCAGTGTGCTCCAGTAAAGGTCTGCCTTGCTGGCGGAGGAAAGTATATTGGCTCCAGCAGCAAAATGCTCATGGGCATATATTAGTTGTTAGGGGATTGAAGAGTCTGTGGAGGGGTCCGATGACGCATAAGGAGCATGTGGAGAGCTGTGATGACACATAATAGTGTTCACGCTAGGCTGTTAAAAGGGCAAAATGCGCCACACCCCATTACCAGCGCCCTGCTAAAACAGCCGGATTGCTGCCGCTGCATACGCACTGCATCTATTCACATAAAAGGGAGATTTTGGGGGAAGCCTAGCATCTCCATAGGTGCTGGGCATGCCCCTATTAATGATGCAGTCACCTGGGGCACGCCCCCATTAGTGGCGTTGAGGGGGCTGCACCTCCACAAATAGTGACGCCACCAGCCGTACCCCCATTTTGGGCCTATACACACTGCCTCGGCACCTCTGTGCCCTGCCCTGCCCGCATTCTAGCTGGAACACTACATAAGTGGCATGTGGCGGGGTCTGATGACACATACTATAAGAGCTGTGTTAAGTGCTATGGTGACACCAGAGGCATTTGGAGTGTAATGACACGTGGCATACGAATGGGTCCGATGACATAAATGGTACAAGTAGAGCAGTCTGATTACATAAATAGAGCAGGCAGTGGCATCTGATGGCTCTCACCATTAAAATCCTTTCTGAATGCAGCTGCGAGGCTAATCTTCCTCGCCAGACGTTCATTGTCTGCAGATCCACTCTGTCAGTCCCTCCATTGGTTACCTGTATTCTACCGTATTCAATATAAAATACTTTTACTCACACACAAGGCCATTAACTAAACTACACCAACGTACATCACTTCGCTTATCTCAAAATATCTCCAAACCCGACCTCTTTGCTCTTCACAAGATCTACGTCTCTCATCCACACTCTTTACTCGCTTGCAGGACTATCATCGGGCTGCACCCACTCTGTGGAATACCCTACCACGCACAATAAGACTCTCCTCTAGTCTCCAAACCTTCAAGCGTTCCCTGAAATCTCACCTATTCAGACAAGCTTATCACATTCCAGAACCACTCAAATTACCTTCATAGCTTTCCTATCCAATTATATCCCCACAGTACAGTCCACACATATATGCCACATATTTTCTTTCTTCACTCTCCCTTCCTCCTGACCCTGGTTCATTGCTGCTGTGATGTGATATCATGCAGCCCACCAAGAACCTTTACAATCTGGTGGACAAATATGCAATAGAAAGGCATGTATACACAAGGATAGGTGCTATTTCCCCATAGATTGTAAGCTTGCGAGCAGGTCCCTTCTACCTCTATGACTTTGTTTTTACCCAGTTTTGTCTTCTAATTGTGTCCAGTCGTAAAACGCAGCGGAATTTGCTACACTATATAAGAAACTGTTAATAAATAAATAAATAAATAAATAAATATATATAAAGGTGTATGCAAAGGCCTGAAATTTTAGAAAATAAATGGCTATACTGTAACTGGTTTTATGCATTCGCCCCCTCCAGAAATCTGTAATTGCAATAATGGTAACCCTAATTGCAGCTATAATACAGTGTGATTAGTGATGGGGTCCAAGGAACCTTTATGCACCTCTACACCTGTGTCTCTCACAGCTGCCATGTAGGTTTCTCTTTGTATGGGAGAGATATTTATACTATAATCTTTTTGAACACTCAGGTGTCTGGCAGCTTACATGCGCGTCTTTCGCCAGCTTCAGTCTGACTTGGGACTGTGTACTACTAGGGGGATGAAGTGGATGTGTATGTGTTTACAAGGGGCTGGGTGGAGGGTGTTGGGGTAAGGGAGGGGCAGCATTGCGAATGACAGGGCAGCTTTGCCTAGGGCGACTTGAAACCTTGCACCGGCCCTGGCTGCATAAGTCCAGTGGTGGAGTCTTGTGCTGCATCAGTCCAGTCACAGTGGTGGTGTCCCTGTGCTGCCATAAGTCCAGTGGTACTGCCGTATAATTCCAGTGGTACTGGCATATAAATCCAGTGATACTGGCGTATAATCCAATTGGTACTGGCGTATAATTCCAGCGGTACTGGCGTATAAATCCAGTCCAGTGATACTGGCGTAAATGTCCAGTGGTACTGCCATATAACTCCAATGGTACTGCCGTATAATTCCAGTGACACTGCCGTATAATTCCAGTGATCCTGCCATATAATTCCAGTGGTACTGGCGTATAAATCCAGTGATACTTCCGTATAATTCCAGTGGTATTGCCGTATAAATCCAGTCCAGTGGTGCTGCCATATAAGTTCAGTGGTGCTGTCCTGTGCTGTATATTATTTACTCCAAATAAAGGGGTTATTAATATTTAATCCAAATAATTTTCACAGGGTTTCCCCTGTGTGGGGTAGGGGTACGGTCTCCTGTACCGCCTATTGTTATATAACTCCCAAAAAATAATGGAGAACAAAAATTTGGGGGATAAAATAGGGAAAGATCAAGAACCACTTCCTCCTAGTGCTGAAGCTGTTGCCACTAGTCATGACATAGATCAGGGGTGTCAAAGACAAGGCCCGCGGGCCAAATCCGGCCCGCCAGACCTCGTCTGATGGCCCGCGGTGCCGCCGCCATGAAACCCCCTTCTCCCGAGTGCCCAGCTCGGGGGGGGCGGGGTTTCGCGGAATGACGCGATTGCGTCGTGACGTCACGGCGCAAACGCGTCATTCAACGAAACCCCGTCGGAGGAGGGAGAAGGGAGCCGCGCAGACGAGGAGGGAGAGGCGGCTGAAGAGCGGCGAGAACCGCTTCAAATGTAAGTCAGCCCCTCTCCCTTCCTCTCTTTCTCTCTCTCTCCCTCCTTCCACCACCTGCCACAATGTGTAAAATGGGGACCTGTACCTGCCGCTATGTGTTAAATGGGGACCTGTACCTGCCGCTATGTGTAAAATGGGGACCTGTGCCTGCCACAATGTGTAAAATGGGGACCTGTGCCTGCCACAATGTGTAAAATGGGGACCTGTGCCTGCCACAATGTGTAAAATGAGGACCTGTACCTGCCGCTATGTGTAAAATGGGGACCTGTGCCTGCCGCAATGTGTAAAATGGGGACCTGTGCCTGCCGCAATGTGTAAAATGGGGACCTGTGCCTGCCACAATGTGTAAAATGGGGACCTGTGCCTGCCACAATGTGTAAAATGGGGACCTGTACCTGCCGCTATGTGTAAAATGGGGACCTGTGCCTGCCACAATGTGTAAAATGGGGACCTGTGCCTGCCACAATGTGTAAAATGGGGACCTGTACCTGCCGCTATGTGTAAAATGGGGACCTGTGCCTGCCACAATGTGTAAAATGGGGACCTGTGCCTGCCACAATGTGTAAAATGGGGACCTGTACCTGCCGCTATGTGTAAAATGGGGACCTGTGCCTGCCGCAATGTGTAAAATGGGGACCTGTGCACTATAAAAGGGGGCACATGGCTGGGCACTATAAAAGGGGGCACATGGCTGGGCACTTTAAAAGGGGGCAGATGGCTGGGCACATATAAGGCAGGTGGAGCGGTAAATTTTGGATAGACCTACAGATACAACCGGCCCTTTGATGGGGACCAAACTGCTGATGCGGCCCCCGATGAATTTGAGTTTGACACCCCTGACATAGATGATGAAATGCCATTGTCTGCCAAGGCCGATGCCCAATGTCATAGTAGAGGGCATGTCAAATCCAAAAAGCAAAAGTTCAGTAAAATGACCCCAAAAAATAAATTGAAATGGTCTGAGGAGAAATGTAAACTTGCCAATATGCCATTTATGACACGGGGTGGCAAGGAATGGCTAAGGCCCTGGCCTATGTTCATGACTAGTGGTTCAGCTTCACATGACGATGGAAGCCCTCATACTCCCGCTAGAAAAATGAAAAGAGTTAAGCTGGCTAAAGCACACCAAAGAATTGTGCATTCTAAGATGGTATCACAAATCCCCAAGGAGAGTCCAACTGTTTTGGCGGTTGCGATGCCTGACCTTCCCAACACTGGACGGGAAGAGGCCCTCTGCAAGTGCTGGAAGGAGCACCCACAATCAAGTTTCTAATATTCAAATTGAAGATGTCACTGTTGAAGTACACCAGGATGAGGATATGGGTGTTGCTGGCGCTGAGGAGAAAGTTGACGAGGAGGATTCTGATGGTGACATGGTTTGTTTAAATCAGGCACTGGGGGAGACACCTGTTGTCCGTGGGATGAATAAACCCATTGTGATGCTTGGGCAAAATTTCAAAAAGCCACCTATTCGGTGTGGAATTATTTCTCCACAAATCCGGACAACAGGTGTCAAGCCATGTGTTGCCTCTGTCAATCTGTAATAAGTAGGGGTAAGAACGTTAACCACCTGAGAACATCCTCCTTTATACGTCACCTGCAGCGCATTCATCAGAAGTCAGTGTCAAGTTGTGAAACTTTGGATAAGAGCGTAAGCAGTCCACTGACACCTAAAACCCTTCTTCCTCTTGTACCCAAGCTCCTGCAAGCCACACCACCAACTCCCTCAACGTCAACTTCCTCCTCAGTCAGGAACATCAGTAGTCCTGCAGGCCATGTCACTGGCAAGACTGAGGAGTCCTCTCCTAACCGGGATTCCTCCGGAGGATCCTTGAGTGGTACGTCTACTGCTGCTGTTGCTGTCACTGCTGTTGTTGCTTCTGGGAGTCGATCGTCATCCCAGAGGGGAAGTCGGAAGACCACTTGTACTACTTCAACTAAGCAATTGACTGTTCAACAGTCCTTTGTGAGGAAGATGAAATAAGACAGCAGTTATCCGGTTGCAAAGCAGATAACTGAGGCCTTGACAGCTATGTTGGTGTTAGATGTGCGTCCGGTATCCACCATTAGTTTATTGGGACTTAGAGAATTGTTTGAGGTAGTGTGTCCCCGGTACCAAATCCCATCTAGGTTCCACTTCTCTAGGCAGGCGATACCGAGAATGTACAGAGACGTCAGAAAAAGTGTCCTTAGTGTCCTAAAAAATGCAGTTGTACCCACTGTCCACTTTACCACGGTCATATGGACAAGTGGAACAGGGCAGACTAAGGACTATATGACTGAGACAGCCCACTGGGTAGATGTATTGCCTCCCGCAGCAACAACAACAGCACTGGCACCAGTAGCAGCATCTCGCAAACGCCAACCCGTTCCTTGATAGGCTACGCTATGTATCACCGCTTTCCAGAAGAGGCACATTGCTGACAACCTCTTACGGAAACTGAGGGACATCATCGCACAATGGATAATCCCAATTAGACTGTCCTGGGGATTTGTGATATCGGACAACGCCACCAATATTTTGCGTACATTACATCTGGGCAAATTCCAGCACATACAATTAATTTGGAGGTGCAGAATTTTTTTTTAAATGACAGGGGCGTGCAGGAGATGCTGTCGGTGGCCCAAAAAATTGCGAGCCACTTTCGACATTCAGCCACCGCGTGCTGAAGACTGGAGCGCCAGCAAACACTCCTGAGCCTGCCCTGCCATCACCTGAAGCAAGAGGTGGTAACGAGGTGGAATTCAACACTCTGTATGCTTTAGAGGATGGAGGAGCAACAAAAGGCCATTCAAGCCTATACATCTGCCCACGATATAGGCAAAGGAGGGGGAATGCACCTGACTCAAGCGCAGTGGAGAATGATTTCAACGTTGTGCAAGGTTCTGCAACCCTTTGAACTTGCCACACGTGAAGTCAGTTCAGACACTGCCAGCCTGAGTCAGGTCATTCCCCTCATCAGGCTTTTGCAGAAGAAGCTGGAGACATTGAAGGAGGAGCTAAAACAGAGCGATTCCGCTAGGCATGTGGTACTTGTGGATGGAGCCCTTCATTCGCTTAACCAGGATTCACGGGTGGTCAATCTGTTGAAATCAGAGCACTGCATTTTGGCCACCGTGCTCGATCCTAGATTTAAAACCTACGTTGTATCCCTCTTTCCAGCAGACACAAGTCTGCAGAGGTTCAAAGACCTGCTGGTGAGAAAATTGTCAAGTCAAGCGGAACGTGACCCGTCAACAGCTCCTCCTTCACATTCTCCCGCAACTGGGGGTGCGAGGAAAAGGCTAAGAATTCCGAGCCCACCCACTGGCAGTGATGCAGAGCAGTCTGGAGCGAGTGCTGACATCTGGTCCGGACTGAAGGACCTGCCAACGATTACTGACATGTCGTCTACTGTCACTGCATATGATTCTGTCACCATTGAAAGAATGGTGGAGGATTATATGAGTGACCGCATCCAAGTAGGCACGTCAGACAGTCCGTACGTATACTGGCAGGAAAAAGAGGCAATTTGGAGGCCCTTGCACAAACTTGCTTTATTTTACCTAAGTTGCCCCCCTCCAGTGTGTACTTCCGAAAGAGTGTTTAGTGCAGCCGCTCACCTTGTCAGCAATCGGCGTACGAGGTTACTTCCAGAAAATGTGGAGAAAATGATGTTCATCAAAATAAATTATAATCAATTCCTCCGTGGAGACATTCACCAACAATTGCCTCCAGAAAGTACACAGGGACCTGAGATGGTGGATTCCAGTGGGGACGAATTAATAATCTGTGAGGAGGGGGATGTACACAGTGAAAGGGGTGATGAATCAGACGATGAGGAGGAGGTGGACATCTTGCCTCTGTAGAGCCAGTTTGTGCAAGGAGAGATTGATTGCTTCTTTTTTGGTGGGGGCCCAAACCAACCAGTCATTTCAGCCACAGTCGTGTGGCAGACCCTGTGGCTGAAATGATGGGTTTGTTAATGTGTGCATGTCCTGTTTATACAACATAAGGGTGGGTGGGAGGGCCCTAGGACAATTCCATCTTGCACCTCTTTTTTTATTTTTTTATCTCTGCATCATGTGATGTCTGGGGCTAATTTTTTTAAGTGCCATCCTGTCTGACACTGCAGTGCCACTCCTAGATGGGCCAGGTGTTTGTGCTGTCCACTTGGGTCGCTTAACTTAGTCATCCAGCGACCTCGGTGCAAATTTTAGGACTAAAAATAATATTGTGAGGTGTGAGGTGTTCATAATAGACTGGAAATGAGTGTAAATTATGGTTATTGAGGTTAATAATACTATGGGATCAAAATGACCCCCAGATTCTATGATTTAAGCTGTTTTAGAGGGTTTTTAAAAAAAAAAAAAAAAACACCCGAATCCAAAACACACCCGAATCCGACAAAAAAATTTCAGGGAGGTTTTGCCAAAACGCGTCCGAATCCAAAACACGGCCACGGAACCGAATTCAAAACCAAAACTCAAAACCCGAAAAATTTCCGGTGCACATCTCTATATATATATATATATATATATATATATATATATATATATTATATATATATATATATATATATATATTTATATATATAGTATATATATGGGCACAGTATATATACTGTAGATATAAATATATAATGGACACATAAGTTGTACATTATAACAGATCAAGTACAATTTACAAATAGTAATCATACAAGTGCATTTATAAGTAGCACATAACTGGAACATTTTGTATAAACATAATAATACTAATAATAATAATAATAATAATATTAATAATAATATAATAATATTTATAATAATAATAATAATAATAATAATAATAATAATAATAATAATTATTATTATTATTATTATTATTATTATTAATATTATTATTTGTATAGAACTTCTCTCCAAAAGGCTCAAGGGGCCTGATTCAGAGATGTACATAAACTCAATGGTTTACATACTTCTCCAATGGTGAGAGATCTGTGCATGCGCAGATTCTGAACTTGTTCTGCGATTTACATGCTGCGGCCAATTGGGAGCGGAGCAAGGATGGCAACAGGCAGCGTTGGTGAAAATGGAGGGTGTCACTCCCGATTTCTGGGCATGCTGAAGAAAGTGGCTGCATGCTAAATGTAATTATAGTAAAACATTTTCCTTGGATTTTACAATAAATAAGAACATCTTTTACCACACTTATTTAATACAACACAGTTGCCATGCCTCACTGCCTTACTTACAAGGACAATATTTTCACATTTGTAGGTCTGGAAATACTGTGTCTACTTCATTTCTACATTTGCCAAGTGATGTCAAAAGTTTGTCACAGGACAGAAAAGAAGATTATACAGTATATATACTAATTAATCTCAAAATCCCATTTTTTACTGGTTTAGCAGATAAAGCCAAAGGATAGCAACAGGACTTCAATAAATAAGTCCACAGCTGAGTGCAGAGAGTCAACAGAACAATTACTAATGTTATCTGATCAGTAAAAGGTAAAAAAGGCAGATTGTGGCCAAAATGAACAATTATGCTGGAAAAATCCAATGGTGAAACATTTGTTTGATGTCTCTTGTTTGTAGAGTAGGGGAGGGAGGTGTTTATGAAATGCTATAAAAGCTGGGGGTAGAGGTGCTTTAGGTCACTATAGATAGAAAACACTGTGTGCTAGGGACAGATTTGCAGAATGGAGGTGGGCATGGATACTCTTCATGCTATGGGGGTCTATATAGTCAAACATCTTCAGGATAACTTTATGAGTTCTGAAGACTGGTTTATATTTGTCTCACATGCGGCCGACCTCAGAAGCACATTCTACATCATCTTCCCCATATGGTTCCATTTGTGTGAGTCTGTTGGAATCAAACTTATATGGGTGGCTGTGGTCGGTGATTGGTTGAACCTTGTTCTTAAGTGGTGAGTACTAAAGAAAATCAGCACTCACATATCATTATCTGTATCAGAAATAAGGATAGTATTAACATTCTCCACATAACGTTTAACATTTTCATTGTGCCCCTGGTTGATGCCAGTTTTTTTTTTGTTATTATTATTATTATTATTATTATTATTATTATTATTATTATTATCCAGGATGTATATAGTAAAATAGGTTTTGTAATATTTGACTGCATTGGCAATGTGAGCTTACAATCTACAAAAAAAGCAACATGTGAAACTCGTAGCTTCCAATCCAGGAGACGTGCAGGAGAGATGAGTATTAGAGTATTTGGCATGCTGTTGGTTAATGCATTAACCAACTCTATGCCAAACACTAACCCCAACCCCATTTGACTCCTGTGAAGATAACCACTGACTAGTAAAAATAGCATTGTATAACGGGTAACTGTTTTAACAACCAAACACAGTCTCAATATTAACAATCTTACTAAATATCCCACTTGGTGTCACAAAATAAAGGCAATTACTGTAACTGTAAAGTACATGCAAGAAATAAATAATTTACATACAAAATGATGGCAACTTTAATCCCAAGGATGGCGATCCCACAGAATAATAGCATCCATAAACTGACACACTCCTGCATTAGCACAGTGGAGTGGATAGGAAATGTTCCTTACTGTCACATGAGAGCATTCCAGTTCTGATGACACTGCATGAATTCTCCTGTCACAGGAGAACAGAGATATAATTAGACATCTAAGGTTCCTGGCGAGATAGAGCACTGAAACCCCTACAATTTGGAGACGACAATAGTCTGGCCAGCCCTATACAGTACATCACACATTGGGGCTGATTCTGAGTTTGGAAGATGTTTTTGCTCATATACAAATATCAAGTTTGAGCCTATAGCGTATGCACAGGTGACAATCAGAGATGTGCGGCTAGCACTTTTTGTGTTTTGTGTTTTGGTTCTAATTCCACTTTCGTGTTTTGGTTTTGGCTTGGTTTTGACAAAACCACCCTTTGCTGTTTTGGTTTTGGATCTGGATGATTTTTGAAAAAAACATAAAAACAGCTAAAGTCACAGAATTTGGGGGTAATTTTGCTCCTACGGTATTATTAACCTCAATAACAATCATTTCCACTCATTTCCAGTCTATTCTGAACACCTCACACCTCACAATATTGTTTTTAGGCCAAAAGGTTGCACCGAGGTAGCTGTATGACTAAGCTAAGCGACACAAGTGGACAACACAAACACCTGGCCCATCTAGGCGTGGCACTGCAGTGTCAGACAGGAATGGCAGATAAAAAAAGGCCCCAAACAGCACATCATGCGAAGAAGAAAAAGAATTGCAATGAGGTAGTTGTATGACTAAGCCAAGCGACACAAACAGTTGGCCCATCTAGGCGTGGCACTGCAGTGGCAGACAGGCGGGCAGATATTTTAAAAAAGGCCCCAAACAGCACATTATGCAAAGAAGAAAAAGAATTGCAATGAGGTAGTTGTATGACTAAGCCAAGCGACACAAACAATTGGGCCATCTAGGCGTGGCACTGCAGTGGCAGACAGGAGGGCAGATATAAAAAAAAGGCCCCAAACAGCACATCATGCAAAGAAGAAAAAGAATTGCAATGAGGTGGTTGTATGACTAAGCCAAGCGACACAAACAATTGGCCCATCTAGGCATGGCACTGCAGTGGCAGACAGGAGGGCAGATATTAAAAAAGGCCCCAAACAGCACATCATGCAAAGAAGAAAAAGAATTGCAATGATGTAGTTGTATGACTAGGCCAAGCGACACAAACAATTGGGCCATCTAGGCGTGGCACTGCAGTGGCAGACAGGAGGGCAGATATAAAAATAAATAAATAAAAAGCCCCAAACAGCACATCATGCAAAGAAGAAAAAGAATTGCAATGAGGTAGTTGTATGACTAGGCCAAGCGACACAAACAATTGGCCCATCTAGGTGTGGCACTGTAGTGGCAGACAGAAGAGCAGATATAAAAAAAAAGCCCCTAACAGCACATAATGCAAAGAAGTTAAAAGGTGCACCGAGGTTGCTGTATGACTAAGCCAAGCGACACAAACAATTGGCCCATCTAGGCATGGCACTGCAGTGGCAGACAGGAGGGCAGATATCAAAAAAGGCCCCAAACAGCACATCATGCAAAGAAGATAAAAAGGTGCACCGAGGTTGCTGTATGACTAAGCTAAGCGACACAACCACCTGGCCCATCTAGTAGTGTCAAGCAATGGCTGAATGTCGAGAGTGGGACGCAATTGTTCGGTCCACTGACAGCATCTCCAGCACGCTCCAGTCACTTTAAAAAAAATCTGCAATTGGTGGACTTATACGGCAGTACCCCAGGACTAATATAGCAGTACCCCTGGACTCATACGGCAGTGTCAGACAGGATGGCACTCTTCCAAAACTAGGCACCAAACAGCACCTCATGCAAAGATGTCGAAGAGGTACAATGAGGTAGCTGTATGACTAAAGGGGGGTACACACGGAGAGATCCGTGTTTAAAATCTAAGCAATCTGACTAGATTGCTTAGATTTTAAGCACGGATCTGCCATGTGTATGCCCCCCAGCGACAGTGATGCGTGGCCCCGCGCATCGCTATCGCCGGTGCTAGATTGAGTCTGCATACAGGCTCAATCTAGCAGGTTGCTCACTTCAGCGCTGTGTGAAGTGAGCGGCCCCCCGTCGTCATTCCCCTCCCCTTGTGTTAAGATCGCTCAGCACACATCTCTCCCGTCAGTACCCCCCTTATGCAATGCAACACAAACAATTCCAACTGGAACTATATGTCCAAATCACTGGAATTAATTGGCAAGATCACTGTAATTATACGTCCAAATCACTGGAATTAATTGGCAAAATCACTGGAATTATACGTCCAAATCACTGGAATTAATTGGCAAGATCACTGTAATTAATAATTATATGTCCAAATCACTGGAATTAATTGGCAAGATCACTGTAATTAATATGTATACATCCAAATGGAATTAATTGGCAAAATGTCGGCATCGCCTGCCTAGTGAAGTTGAATCTAGATGGGATTTGTTACCGGGGACACAATTCCTCCATCAATTGTCTAAATCCCACTGCACTAATGGCGGATACCGGATGCACATCTAACACCAACATAAGTGTCAAGGCCTCAGTTATGAGGGCTTCCACCGTCATGTGAAGCTGAACCACTAGTCATGAACATAGGCCAGGGCCTCAGCTGTTCCTTGCCACTCCGTGTCGTAAATGGCATATTGGCAAGTTTACGTTTCTCCTCAGACCATTTAAATTTATTTTTTTACTGAACTTTGGCTTTTTGGATTTTACATGCCCTCTACTATCACAATCTGCATCGACCTTGGCAGACGAAGTTGATGGCATTTCATCGTCTATGTCATGGCTAGTGGCAGCAGCTTCAGCACTAGGAGGAAGTGGTTCTTGATCTTTCCCTATTTTATCCTCCAAATGTTTGTTCTCCATTATTTTTCTGGAGTTATATAACACAATATGTGGCACAAGAGAGCGTACCCCTACACCTCACAGGGCAAACCCTGTAAAAATTATTTGGATTAAATATTAATAACCCCTTTATTTGGAGTAAATAATATACAGCACAGGACAGCACCACTGAACTTATATGGCAGCACCACTTGACTGGATTTATACGGAATTATATTAATTTATATGGAATTATACGGCAGGATAACTGGAATTATATGGCAGTATCACGGGAATTATACAGCAATATCACAGGAATTATACGCCAGTATCACGGGAATTGTACGCCAGTATTCCGAGAATTATACGGCAATGTCACAGGAATTATACGCCAGTATTCCAAGAATTATACGGCAATGTCACAGGAATTATATGGCAATATCACAGAAATTATACGCCAGTATTCCGAGAATTATACGGCAATATCATAGGAATTATACGCCAGTATTCCGAGAATTACACGGCAATGTCACAGGAATTATACGACAGTATTTCGAGAATTATACGGCAATGTCATAGGAATTATACGCCAGTATTCCGAGAATTATACGGCAATGTCACAGGAATTATACGCCAGTATCACAGGAATTATACGGCAATATCACGGGAATTATACGCCAGTATCACGGGAATTATACAGCAGTAACACTGGACATATGGCAGCAGAGGACACCACCACTGTGACTGGTCATTGGACTGATGCACAAGAGACTTCCCCTGGTCTAATGCAGGACAACACAGCACCACTAAAAGGGACTTATACAGCTACACTGGATATATGGCAGCAGAGGACACCACCACTGTGACTGGTCACTGGACTGATGCTGCACAAGACACTAGCCCTGGTCTGATGCAGGACAACACAGCAAAACTGCAAGGGACTTATACAGCAGCCAGCAGCACTGGGGACATATAGCAGCAGAGGACACCAACACTGTGACTGGCTGGACTGATGCAGCATAAGACACTGACTTCACTGGACTGGACTGAGCAGCACAAGACAGCACTAGAATCGCCACCCCACTTTCCCACCCCCACACAGACACTGAAGACAGAGACACGTCCTCTCACTACACTCTCAGAGACTGGAGTGAAAATGGCCGCGACGCGCGGCTCCTTATATGGAATCCAAATCCCGCGAGAATCCGACAGCGGGATGATAATATTTTGCCTCATTCGGGTTTCCGAGTCAGGTGGGAAAACCCGAGCCGGGCTCGGAACTGGGCTCAGAGCATGAGGTTCGGTACGGCTCGGTTCTCTGAGAACCGAACCCGCTCATCTCTAGTGACAATGTATGCATTTTTGTGTATCTCCCTATGGAACATTGCCAGATCTGTCTTTCTCTGAAATGGTCGACAATGTAATGGTGCAGAACTGTTCTGTCTTGCGGCAGTGTCATGGCAATGCTGTGGGCATGTAGCATGAGGTCTGTGTTATTCTGAGTGTTGGGTAAGGAGAATGGAGGCTTGTTTCTGATGAATCTCTCCCCCCTAACATCGGGCCAGTGCAAATGTCAATCCTAATGATGACTGCTGCGGCTGGACAGAAGAACAGTGGGAGGGGCAGATTCCCACTAGAAGCCACATGGATCCTGACGTTAGGTCTACTAAGACTTGCATTAGTATAAGGTAGTAAATCAGGCTACTGTGACTACACACAAAGACAGACACTTTGCGCCCAACTCAGAATTAGACCCATTGTGAGTTACTCTGAGCTGAAGCAGGCCTGACTCTGAGCTGAGTTGGGTCTGACTCTGGGCTGAGAAGGGCCTTACTCTGAGCTGAGGAGGGCGTGACTCAGCTGAAGCGGTCCTGACTCTGACTCTGAGCTGAGGTGGGTCTGGCTATGGGCTGAGGTGGGCCTGACTCTGAGCTGAGGTGGGCCTGAGTGAGCTGAGGATGGTCATGCCTTAAAAGCCCTAATAGTAAACTCATAATATAAATTATAATCACACAAATTAAAAATGTAGGCAATTAATCCATGCCGTATGTCACACCTACTGTACTCTTAATTTGCCAAAATAAATCAGACTGTGTCGTTGCACTGGAGAAAAATAGTGATTAATAAGAAAATAAAAAGAAACCATTGCTGCAGCTGAGCTATACTTAGCAGCCCCTGCGATACTAGCTTGTAGTGGTAACGTTAAGTTACAGCTCGCTGTGCCATTCTCTGCATAAATGTGCATGTGTGAGTGGGGCAGTCAGCTTGTGCATGCAACATACTTTTCTGTTACAAATAGGCCACCTGGGCAAAGTACAAGTTTTAACAGTAAACTTGTTCCGCAATTCAACACACATATTACACAACACACATACTGCATGTAATTTCTGTTTGCCAAAACATTACCCGGATCACCAGGCAGTCTGCAAATGTCTGTGAAAACACTACTATGTTACTGTGTTACAATATGTGGGAGTTTGGTTTAACAAAAATTACCCATCAGCATGGGATTTTCCATTATTGTATTGGTCTGACAACTGAATGTTAGTAAATGTGTAACCCAAGACAACTTACTGACATAGAGCAGATGCAGAGCATTGGCTACAGTTGTGTTCCCAAATCAGAGGTGCTAAAGCCTAATTGTGTGTGAAGGTGTAACTGTCACATGCGCCAGGTGTACGTCATACATGTGCCACATACACATATAGCACATGATGTTACCATTTATTTTGCTTGTTAAACACGCATTTGCTATTGGTTTTCAATAAAGCTTAAAAAACGTATTTCCCATACAGCAGTTTTTCTTTGCGTAAACATGGATACAAATGAATTCACAAGCAACAAAGAAACCTCCAAAAGAGGATAAGTTGTGGGTTTGCAATCAGCCACTCGAAGGTAATTTGCTAGTCCTGGTGACTGACTTCATTAGGACCAGAGCACTTGCCCTGGCCCACCTGTACAACCACTGTATTAAGGGGATGCAGCTGATATGCCGGCAGTCAGAATCCTGACACAGGCAATGCCGCCAGCTGGAAAACCTGCTAACGGGCTATTCCCACACGACACCCATAGAGTGGGAATAGAACCTGTTGTGAGCGCAGCAAGCCACCAAGCCCACTAGCATTCTGGCGCCCGGGATCCCTGCGTTGCTATGCTTACCTCCGGGATCCCAACCGCCGACATATAATCCCCAACCTTTATTATGTAACCCCTGAACAGGCTGCATTGTTTGTGGTTTAGATTTACCAAGGTGCTGGAAACATCCCCTAGTGATTCTGGTTCATGTTGACATGATAACATCTCGCATTTGCTACAAAGTTGTCAGTTGTACATTTATGCTTAGAATCTTTTATTCCACCACTGCACATCTGGATTGAAATCTGGAGACTACAGAGGCCATTGGAGCCAGGGCCGTAACTAGGTGTGTGCCAGTCGTGCCTGGCACACAGCGCAGATGTGCAGGACCACTGGCAACACCCACCTGGCCACTCCGTCACCACCGTGTCCCCCCGCAGTCTCTGCCAGGCTACCTCTCACATAGGTAGCCGGGCAGCACTGCAGCTCCCCCTCCGCTCCCTCCCCGTGTGCTGGGATAGATGACGCCACTGAACCCGAAGCATGGCGAGCGAAGCAAGCATGCGAGTGTACATTTTGGGTACCCTGTTCACCCTTAGCTCCTCCTCCTAATGACATCAGAGGTCTTTTTGGTTTTAGCCATAACCAACGGTGTAAGGCATGCTGGCTCATCACAGGTAAGTATAACACACTCTCTCTCTCTCTCTCTCTCTCTCTCTCTCTCTTTCTAATGTGTAAAAAAGGGGGACTGCCTGCCATAATGTGTAAAAAAGGGGACTCTGTTACTGTAATATGTAAAAAAGGGGGACTCTGTTGCCATAATGTGTTAAAAAGGGGGACTCTGCCTGCCATAATGTGTAAAAGAGGGGGGCTGCCTGCCATAATGTGTAAAAGAGGGGGGCTGCCTGCCATAATGTGTAAAAAAGGGGGACTGCCTGTCATAATGTGAAAAAAAGGGGAACTGCCTGCCATAATGTGTAAAAAAGAGGGGCTCTGTTGCTATAATGTGTAAAAAGGGGACTCTGATGCTGTAATGTGTAAAAAAAGAGGACTACTTGCCATAATGTGTAAAAAAGTGGACTGCCTGCCATAATGTGTAAAAAAAGAGGGACTGCCTGCCAAAAAAAGGGGGGCTCTGTTGCTGTAATGTGTATAGAGGGGACTCTGCTGCTGTAATGTATAAAAAAAGGGGGACTCTGCCTGCCATAATGTGTAAAAGAGGGGGACTCTGCTGTCGTAATGTGTAAAAATGGGGGACTCTGCTGCCATAATGTGTAAAAAAGGGGGACTCTTCCTGCTGTAATTGGTAAAGAAGGGGGACTCTGCCTTGCCGTAATGTGTAAAAGTGAGCTATGCCTGACATAATTTATAAAAGGGAGCTATGTCTGCCGTAATGGGTAAAAATGAGCTCTGTGGCCACGCCCCTTCCCCAGGAAGCCATGCCCCTATATTTTTGGCGCATGCCTACTGCATGCACTGGCCCTGATTTGTAAATGGGGAGGGGGGTGCTGATGCTGTTTCGTGCACACAGCGCTAAAATGTCTAGTTTTGGCACTGATTGTAGCACATTAAACTCACTGTCAGGTTGGCAGATACCACTTCAGAGGACTGCTGGGTACTTCCAGCCTACTACTTTCCGCTGGTCACTAGGCATCTGAGATGTCTAGCGGTTGCGGGGGTACTGTGTCTGTGCAGGCAGGACGTGCAGATGTACAAGATTTTAATCAAAAGGGGGCTTGACTGAGTAAGCCTTTGGATTGGCTCCTTCACACTTTATGTGCACTCGGCCCTGCCAGGACCTGCCAGTTATAATTCATGCCTGCAGCGTGAGCCCCTGGTACTCTGTTCCTGGTTCCAGAAGCTTGATCTTTGTCAGTACTCCTGGAGGTTCCTGGGAATATCATGTATTCCTGGTCTGCTATCATCTGCCAGAACCCTGTATGGCTGGAGCCCCAACCTCACAGCCATATCCTGTATTCCTAGCCTTCTCACCATCTGCCAAAACCCTGCATGGCTGTAGCTACAACTCTTCAGACAAATCCTGGACCCTGTGATCTCCAGACTGATCATATAAGCCCTTACTGTTCTGAGCATAAATCCAGGTGGTCGCCTAAGTACTAGTGAACATTACTCGCGCTATAGGAACAATGAATCACTGTTAGTGGTTGAAGACCTCGCTAGTAGTGACTCTAAGGGTCTTTTACGAATCTGTTCTGGTTACCGTAATACATGGTCCGCAACAAAGCTCAGGCTGTGTTATTTAAACAATGCTGTAAGAAGCCTAATGTGTATCAAGAACATTCCCTGCACCATTACCCTACAATTTGCATGTCACAGCAAAAATTTAGATTTGTTAGACCAGACACCATTTTTAAAATACTAGTCTTATTTTGGTGAGCCTGTGCCCACTGTAGCCTCAGTTTCCAGTTCTTAACTGACAGAAGTTGAATCTGGTCTGCTGCTGCTGCGGCTGTTAACCATCCACTTTAATGTTCAACGTACCGTGCAATCAGAGATGCTTTTCTTCATGCCACTGTTTTTTGTATTTTTTAAAGATTACATTTTTATTGGTTTTCAAGACAGTACAAATATAAAAGGGGAAAGGGTACAGAAATAAGAAAAGGGGGAGGGAAGGGGAAAGGGATACAGCATATTCAGGTGTCATACATGTATTACACATATTAGTAGACCTAGTACCAGTCCCTGGTAATAAGCATCAAAGGCTAACAGAAATAACAGTGCCTAGACACAGGATAGAGCATTATGTCCAAATTTAAGAAAACATCACAGAATCGGAGTCAGGCTTGACCAAAAATAAATACCAAATCAGGGGGTACACATTGAAACACGAGGTTATAGCCGGAAATACCTAGGAATGTATTTGGAGGTTATTCTATGGGTAAAATCTTACTGCCACACATAGGGTGAGCCTCCTTATACCTGGTCCACACTGCCAATTTAGCCGCGTGTCCGGTCATCAGAGAGACAAAGGGCACACCGGCGGTCTCGAACTCAAAGTGGGATTGTACTGCAGTTTCAACAGCAGATATTGTGGGAATCAAGGATGTGTACCATTTTTGTGCTAATAATAATTTTGTGGAAACTAGAATGTGGCCTAAAACATAGTGGGCACTAGGGGGTAAGTATCCCGGGAACAAATTAAGTAATGCCAATGATGGTTGAGATAGAACCGTAAAACCCACAATTTTGGAAATAAGAAGGAACACCTGATTCCAAAGCACAGCGATTAGAAGGCACGACCAGAAGATATGAAGAAGCGTTCCAACTTTACCGCAGTTTCGCCAACAATCCTTAGGCGTAGTCAGCCATATAGAATGCAGTAGAACCGGGGTCAAGTACTGATGTTGTAGGAGCTTGTAATGATGTTCTATATGAGACATACATTTTGAGATCCGGAAGCAGGATTGAAATACAGACTTCCATTCCACCTCCATCAAGGAACACTGCAAACATATTCCCATTTAATTTGAGATTTAAGTTTAGCAGTGTTTTGGGGATGAATTAGAAGTGTGTACCATCTTGATACTGCACCTTTACCATCCGTTCTCGTGACTAGAGCATACACAAATTTAGGTGTCGGAAACACTCTGTGGGGGGGCTGAAGAACACTATGTAACCAGTGTCTTAGCTGCAAGTATTTATAAAAATCCCTACTTGAGAGGGAAAACAAAGCTTGGATATGAGTGTAAGGCATTAGAACCCCGCCTCCGTAACCTCGTTCAAGGACCCTACGCCCTGGGAGGACCATAGTTCAAATTATAGATCAGGGATTAGGCATGCCACTCCATGTAATGAGAGTTCCAAAGAAGGGAGAGAGATCTCTACAATTTTAGATACCAAAACCATCCAGGTCTTAAGAGTGGACTGAACCACTAAGGATCTTGAGGCTATGTGAAGTCCTTCTACTACAGGCAACCACAAAATATTCAATAAAAGAAAGGGGGAAAAGGAGTCCTCTCTCCAGGGAGACCCAAGGTTTGGGGTTGCATGCCACTGTTTTAACGTATGGTTACTCTAATCAGCTTGAAACAATCTGGCCTTCTCTTTTGACTGTGTCATAAACAAGGCACATTTGTCCTCAAAACTGCTGCTCATTGGAGGTCTTTTGTTTTGCACACCATTCTCTATAACTCTAAAGACCATTGTCCATTAAAGTTCCAAGAGATGAGCAGTTTCCGAGATACTAACACCACTCCATCAGTTGCCAGCAGTCCAGTTGCCAGCAGTCATGACACATTTCTTCTGCATTCTGGTACAGTATTGGGTCTGAACAACAACTGAACCTCTTGATAATGTTATGCATTGAATTTCTGCCATGTGATTCACAGATTAGATATTAGCTTTAATTAGCATGTGTACATTAACCATCGGATCAGCTCTGCTATGGCTGTCTGGATTCTGTTGGCACACTGGCCACATACAGTATGCAGGGATGAGGGAGGCAGAGCCACATGGGCCTGGGGCTAAAAATGCTCTAGGACCTAAATTGAGAAAGGGAAGAGCTGTGACTGGTGCTATGTGCGTGTGGCTAAAGCTACCTGAATGTGTACACCCCTACACTATCAGCCCCACTGTATTCTTAAATACACAAAAATACAAAAATTGCTGAATGTTGTGTGTGTATGTGGGGGGAAAAACAACCTCAAAATGCAGTTCTAATACTTAAGATGTATTGCTGACTGGCAGCTGATCACCATCATGCTGTCGTTATGATGGGCTTATTTCTATGTGAACCATCCAGGCACCTGTGGTTAGTGACTTCTCCACTTACTAACATTCAATACAATATCTTCTCATTGGTGGATAAACTCTGACCATAAAATGGAAGTGGGTCATAATAGTTTTGAATAATATGGGACCTACAGGTTAGAACAAAACATACTGTATCCTTATATTATAGCAATCATTTCAGAACTTTGATTCATCTGAACATGTGTCATTGTTTGAACAGCATAGAATTCAGGTATGGGACATGTAATATGGCAGTCACTGATGCTCTGTGTATTATATGGTGGTCACTGATGCCCTCTGTATTATATGGAGGTCAGTGATGTTCTCCGTGTTATATGGAGGTTACTGATGCTCTCTGTATTATATGGCAGTAATAACCACTCCCTTCTTGTATGGCAGTCATTTTTGCTCTCTGTATTATATGGCACAGTCACTGATGCTCTGTATTAAATAGCGGTCACAGAGCTCTTTAGCCCAGTGGTGGACCAGGGCCCCAGTAGTCCACTGGCTTTTTTAACATTTTTGCAACTGACAGGGGAGCAGAGTTTGATCGGTGATGCCGCTGGTGGCAAATTGTATTGTGGGGAGCAGCTGCCTGCTGAGATTGAAGCTGCCTTTGCTGCCTGCCTGTCTGGTTACTGCTGGCTCTGCTGATTTGCCTGTGGAGCTTATTTGGTAACGGTCTACAGCACACTGCAGTTCAGATATTAATCCTGGACATGTAGCAATTTACTGTGCAATTGCATGTGTACAGTTCTGTCTAGTGTTTAATGTCAGAAAGCCTTAATTCTATACAATACTGATGTAGCTGCAATACAGGTGAGATTTAATTGAAATAAGGTCTAATTAGCTCTATGCTTGCGCAGCATGTAGGCAAGAAGTAAGAGGTCGGAAACATTGCAGCTACGTACAGGTTTGCAGTCCCATCCTCAAGCAGTCCCCCAAAACAGTTGTGACACGCCTGCGGTTTTGGCAACAATCTCCATGAACTCCAAATAAGTTCTCTCTGTGACCACCGTCACAAGACCACCGCAGCACATGCGCTGTGTGACTTAGATACATGCACATGTGTCAAAAAACCCCAATATACTTTGTACTATATCGACATTGCGTAGAACTCTGAATCATGGCCCTCATTCCGAGTTGTTCGCTCGCAAGTGAATTTTAGCAGATTTGCTCATGCTAAGCCGCCGCCTACTGGGAGTGAATCTTAGCATCTTAAAATTGCGAACGATGTATTCGCAATATTGCGATTACACACCTCGTAGCAGTTTCTGAGTAGCTCCAGACTTACTCGGCATCTGCGATTAGTTCAGTGCTTGTCGTTCCTGGTTTGACGTCACAAACACTCCCAGCGTTCGCCCAGACACTCCCCCGTTTCTCCAGCCACTCCTGCGTTTTTTCCGGAAACGGTAGCGTTTTTTCCCACACGCCCATAAAACGGCCTGTTTCCGCCCAGTAACACCCATTTCCTGTCAATCACATTACGATCGCCAGACCGATGAAAAAGCCGTGAGTAAAATTCCTAACTGCATAGCAAATTTACTTGGCGCAGTGGCAGTGCGGACATTGCGCATGCGCATTAAGCGGAAAATCGCTGCGATGCGAAGATTTTTACCGAGCGAACAACTCGGAATGAGGGCCCATGTCCACTATGGTGCAACCCACTTCCCAACTTCTGGTTTCAGGTTTGGTTTCCAATAGGGGTTGACCAAAAGTGGTTGAAAAAACCTGCATGAAAAATGTCCATTTCTATTCAATGATGAGATTCTGTGAAAGAGTTTTATGTATGTATGTGAAAAAAATAAAAATGAAAGGGGGGGAGCAGCAGTAATGCTGTGCCAAGAGGCATTCTGACTTCTATGTGTAGTGGCAGGAAAGATATATATATATATATATATATATATATATATATATATATACAGGTTGAGTATCCCATATCCATATATTCCGAAATACGGAATATTCCGAAATACGGACTTTTTTGAGTGAGAGTGAGATAGTGAAACCTTTGTTTTTTGATGTCTCAATGTACACAAACTTTGTTTAATACACAAAGTTATTACAAATATTGTATTAAAAGACCTTCAGGCTGTGTGTATAAGGTGTATATGTAACATAAATGCATTCTGTGCTTAGATTTAGGTCCCATCACCATGATATCTCACTATGGTATGCAATTATTCCAAAATACGGAAAAATCCCATATCCAAAGTACCTCTGGTCCCAAGCATTTTGGATAAGGGAGACTCAACCTGTATATAAACAAGCGCTACTCTGAGAGGGTTTTCCAAGCAGCTGTTCTTATGGGGTAGTCACTCCCCACAATACATATGTAGAACAAGAAAAAATTTCTTTGATAAACAGCGCTAACTTAATTATATATAATACATTGGAAAGAACAAGGTAATCTAAAAACCTTCATTTATTAAGAAGAATATTTTTTGCTAAAAATATATATAATCATTAGCACCCCCAAATTCACGAAGCTGGAGTGTCACATATACATTCTAATTAAAAAAAATCACTGAAACATACAGCATTCATATAGTGTCCTCTCTCCAAAGTCAAATATCAGGGACTTTTGATACAGTTCTGTGGGCTACAGTCCATATAGAAATATGTGGTCACGGACCAGTGGCAATGGTCCTAGATGATTTTATGCATATAATTACCAGTCCCAAGGTATTTGTAAAGGGAAGAATCCTCCTCGTGTTGGGCCTTTAATAGCAGAGTTTCTCCAAGGTTGCAGTGGTGTACAGCACGATCAATGGAGTCCCCTTTAACCTTTGTGGTTTGGACCAGAAGTGACCTCTAATCATCCAATAGATGATAGATGGAATCGGAGTCCACAGAGTCCCTTAGACCGGAGAGGGGCAATGCTGACGCGTTTCACTGTCTACAGACAGCCTTTTCAAAGGTCCTTCAGTGATCTTTTTAATTAGAATGTATATGTGACACTCCAGCTTTGTGAATTTGGGGGTGCTAATGATTATATATATTTTTAACAAAAAATATTCTTCTTAATAAATGAAGGTTTTTAGATTACCTTGTTCTTTCCAATGTATTATATATAATTAAGTTAGCGCTGTTTATCAAAAAAAATGTTCTTATTCTGACTTCTAAATCTACTGCATGATGGTCACTGATGCTCCCTGTGTTATATGGCAATCACTGATGCTCTCTCTATTCTAAGGTGCTCACTGCAATGTTCTCTGCGGTGGGTGAGGTCGTATAATCATACATACCTACTCTCCCGGAAGCTGCAGGAGGCTCTCATTCTTTAGGGTAGCCCTCCGCACCCCCGGAAGAGTGGGCAGGTCTCTCGCATCCTGCTCGCACCCTAGTGATGCGGGCAGGATGGAGAGATAATCTCCCTTATTCGTGAGTCCATTGGGTGGGTAAGGGGTTAAAATTACACAAATTGCGTCATTTAAGCCCCGCCCCCTTTCCGCAGACCCGCTAATTGCTGTATTTTCTCGCTGTGGGGGCGGGACTTGGTGATGTCACAGTCCGGCCCCGGCCCCCGAAGACTCCTGCAGCGTCTCCTCTCCGCGCTTCTCCCGGAGAGGAGAAATATCATGTAGGCAAGTATGCGTATGATACAAGCAGCAATACTTACCTTTGAGTCTTGAAACCATGCAGCCTGCATACTTCATTTAAAAGCGAAGACACCCCAGAGTCACAGAATAAATGCAGCAGGTCAGTTTTACGCAATTTTATTTTATGCAAACTGTCTCCTTTGCATCAGCCCTATAATAAGTGTTTGATGGTTCCAAAATAGCAGTAACTCTGGGAAGATCTGTTAAGCCTGTTGTTCTCAGGAAGAAGCAGATAATTGAAAATTAAACTATTAATTGAGAATGCTGCCTCAAAGGCTTGTTCTCATAGTAATTATGGTGGGATTTTGCAACTGACTTCCTCTTTTCCTGATAACATATGGAAGACATATTACTAATCAGAGCACTCTGCTGCAACCGTGGTAAGCCTGTGTTGCCGTAGTAACGTATGCAGCTAATATGCTAATACTAGTTTCAGCCCTTCCCCTTCTTGTGCAAGTGTGCATCTGAATGTGCCAGGACTGGGGCAACCACTTGCTGCATCTTTATTACACTATTACCTCCGCACCCATAGCTTTGGGGGTGAGGAGAAGAGCTCTGACCTTTCTCCCATTGCTGGTTATCTTTGGGGCATGGAGACTTCATTTTTTGGGGTCCCCACTTTCTTAGGGATTCCAGTCCTGAGCTGACCAGTCAAGGTGCTGGATGCTGTTATGGCAGGAGGACCCCACGCTGTGTGTACTCCTGCTATAGTATCAGCTCTGCCCTTATTTGTCAATACCAGCCAAGGCTCAGAGACCCAAATCTAGATTTTCATTTACGGAGAGAGACTTGTCCATCCAGAGAAGGGTCTCACAGGTGGCCGCTGGTGCCATACTTCCATTACTTTATTCATCTGCCCAGAAGATAGCAATGATTGGCATCAATGCCAGAATATTTACCAGCTCCTGCTCATATGCTGATGCCATATTTCTTAAGCTCTCTTCAGAGTAGTAGGAGGACTGAGGGCCTGATTCAGAGGTGACACAGCATCAATGTCAGGTGCAACTGGGTGATGTTTTAAGTCTGTGAGTTGCACTGCAGATGCGTCCCGATGGGCACTGGCGGCTGTCACAGAACCAAGTAGGATGCGAGAGAGGCAATTTTGATAGGCATTCCTGGGAGGTTGCGGGGGTGGCTAGTCAGACCCGTGCACGTTGCGGGCGTGTTGCTACCAGATACTGCCTCCAAAGATGCAGTTGTAATGGCATCAGCAGCCATGTTCAGGCAGACTGTCTGAGCAACCATAGGGCTGCTGTAATATCTGATGGTGCGAATGTTGTGCGACCAATGTATATTTGATATTACATCTTTGCACACAAGCAGTGGATTAGAGACACAGCCGGTGGGCTTCTCTTTACAAATTCCTTTGGTTGTGATATTAGCATATACCCGCAGTTGTGCAGTGTAAAGAGACACAGACATAACTGCATTTTGCGTCCATCTCTGAATCAGGTCCTGAGTGTCCTAAGTGCCTCCACATAGCACACAGAACTTATGGCACTGATGTCATCACAGAAGACAGAGAATACTCTGGTGCTGTGTCACAATCTTTTCTATTGTCTGCACATGAGCCTGCACCATATTTCTGTGGCTACCTTGCATATAGGACCCTTCATTCCGTGAAGCACTGGATGGGTGCCCCATGCAGAGAACATGTGCTCCCACACAGACTGCTGACAGAAAGGATCCATATTTAGATACTGAGTAAAACTAATGGGGCAAACAGAATGTTGTTGCCCATTTACAGAAATAGACATGAACAGTCAGCAAGATCTTGCTCATTTTCCACATTATCCTAAAAATCTCTTCATGTGATAAAATAGCAAAAAAAATGTCAGGAACAAGTTAGTCATATTCAATAAATTTTTAATTTGCATTGCATAGTGTTTTTCCTTAAATGTAGCAATTTATTTCATTTTAGAAGGGTTTCACTGTATGTGACTTTCGCTGGGCTATACATAGTCCTAGCAGGGGAAACTGTATATCCTGGTGTAACACCTGCTCACTTGTTTCAGTCTTCACTTGTGGTGTGATAGGATTTTGCAGTTATACAGGTGGAGTATCCCATATCCAAAATGCTTGGGACCAGAGGTATTTTGGATATCGGATTTTTCCGTATTTTGGAATAATTGCATACCATAATGCACTGGCGTCACAAGGTGGGTGCGGGGGGTGCGGCCCGCACCCGAGTGTCATCTGCCGAGGGGTGACACCTAAGTGCCGGCTCCTGCTCAGTTACAGGAGGCGGGTGCTGCACTGTTACATTACGTGCATCAACCCGGCTCCTGTCACCATGTAGGAGCTGGCACTGCAGACACGTTAGTCTCTGGGGTCAAGTAGCAACTCCCGGACCCCAGAGTGCCGAAAACGGGGGTCGGTGAGCTTAGCCACGCCCCCACGTGAAGCCACGCCCATCGCGTGGGCCGTCCGCGAAGCCACGCCCCCTTTGTGCCCACTGCCACACAGGGTTCAGAAGAGGTGAGTGACGCCTCTGCATAATGAGATATCATGGCGATGTGACCCAAGTCTAAGCACAGAGGGGGTCATTCCGATTTGTTCGCTCGTTATATTTTTCTCGCAACGGAGCGATTAGTCGCTAATGCGCATGCGCAATGTCCGCAGTGCGACTGCGCCAAGTAAATTTGCTATGCAGTTAGGTATTTTACTCACGGCATTACGAGGTTTTTTCTTCGTTCTGGTGATCGTAATGTGATTGACAGGAAGTGGGTGTTTCTCGGCGGAAACTGGACGTTTTATGGGTGTGTGCGAAAAAAACGCTACCGTTTCTGGGAAAAACGCGGGAGTGGCTGGAGAAACGGAGGAGTGTCTGGCCGAACGCTGGGAGTGTTTGTGACGTCAAACCAGGAACGAAACTGACTGAACTGATCGCAGTTGCCGAGTAAGTGTGGAGCTACTCAGAAACTGCTAAGAAGTGTCTATTCGCAATTTTGCTAATCTTTTGTTCGCAATTTTGATAAGCTAAGATTCACTCCCAGTAGGCGGCGGCTTAGCGTGTGCAAAGCTGCTAAAAGCAGCTTGCGAGTGAACAACTCGGAATGAGGGCCAGAATGCATTTATGTTTCATATACACCTTATACACACAGCATGAAGGTCATTTTAGCGAATATTTTTAATAACTTTGTGCATTAAACAAAGTGTGTATACATTCACACAATTAATTTATGTTTCATATACACCTTATACAAACAGCCTAAAGGTCATTTAATACAATATTTTTAATAACTTTGTGTATTAAACAAAGTTTGTGTACATTGAGCCATCAGAAAACAAAGGTTTCACTATCTCACTCTCACTCAAAAAATTCTGTATTTCGTAATATTTCGTATTTCAGAATATTTGGATATGGGATACTCAACCTGTATTAACTATTGACAAGACTTCTCTTCTTGGTTGTGCCTCTACCTGAGCTGCCTGTCCTCCTCCAAGGAAAGGTCCACCATGAGTTAGCTTGGAGTCACTCCTATTGGCCTAATGTGTTGGTGTAATGAACACTGTACCCTTCCTCTCTGAAATATGTTAGGACACAATGGGGCCGATTGAATTGTGGTGCACGCCACCTGCTGGCCGTCTGAATGAAAAGAGCGTCTATCGGAACTATTCAATTGTTTCTGGAGTAGCCGCAGCACTCACATTTTTTCTCGCAGTCTCAGGAGGATCGAAAGAAAATGTGTTAAAAGTTTGTAGCTTTGGGCGCCCAAAGCACCCAATCCTGGACTTTGGACGCCTATTCAAGCACTTTAGATGGGTTTAGCTGCTTTGCGCGGCTAAACCCGAAGCTGTCAGGCACCTTATCTGGTAACGGGGGTCTTATCGGGGCAACTATTGAATAGCTCCAACAGATACCCATTGCTATAGGTTGCCAGCAGAGGGCGTAGTAAACAACTGAATCGTCCCCAATGATATAAGTTTAGAATTTATATAACCTAATATGAGTAAGGGATTTTGATTAAAAATAACATTATTATTTAAATGTAATTAACTAAAATTATAAATGTAACTTCTAAAAGCTTGGGAACATAATTGAATTTCGCTTAAGACAATTTTATAGATTAACAACTAATGCAAATGGCTAATAGCTTCTTCACTTACTCTGACTTGCCAGTGTAGCATTCCTTTGCTTCTGAGTAATTTCATGATCATAGTATGGTGTATATCACCTTCTCAGTTGAGTTCAATGCTTCCATCCAAATCTTGGTGCTTGATGTGATTGACAACAACGGCCGTCGGGGGAGCGTCACAGCAGCATTGCGGTGGTGGGTCGGGCCAAATGGGGGTGGGCCGGGACTGTTTTCAGGGCAACTGCATGACATCACACACTGCCGCTCCGATAAAAAAAAATGGCAGATGACCACCTGAGAGCACAGCCAGGCTGCACTGCCAGGGGTCAACCTTAGTTCTGATGGCTCCCAATCTAATTGTGGATGCATGGGGAGGCAGTCTCACACATGCTAGTTTGCATTGCATGTGAGGAGATGGACGCATACGCAGCGATCTGCGTCCATCTCTGATTGAACTCCAGTGTCCTCTTCTGAGGACCTTTACCAAAATTAGAGAATATGCCACCTATTGGCAGTTTTTAATTTCTACAAAAACAATAAGGTCAAAATAAAATGGCAGAGAAAAGTTTACCAACAACGAACACTTCAAGGATTTATGTAAAACTAGCTGTTCTACCCGTTCTTCACAAGGGAGTTTCTTAATTTTCACGGGTGTAAATTGTATTGAGAAATTGGGATGTAAATTTGAGACTTCTTAATGTAAGTAAAAATGAATGCATGGTTCTTGGCGTTACCCGAGGAACACCCGTAGCAGATACGGTAAAAAGTGACAGGACCATTTTTGTAGTTTATTAAATTCTACACACTGGAGGTGCAATCCAAATTTTGATCCCATTGTCCATTTGGGCGTTATCGTTCACGCAACGCAAGCCACGCATAGGTAATGATGCCATTGTGTCAACATCCTTTTCATCCCCTAAAGGGGAATACTGACGGGAGAGATGTGTGCTGAGCGATTTTAACGCAGACCGCTCAGCACACATCTCTCCCCCCGCTCAGCACAGCGCAATGTGCTGAGCGAGGGGGGGGTGGGGTGCGGACGGGGGGCCGCTCACTTCACACAACGGTGAAGTGAGCGACCCGCTAGATTGAGCCTGCATGCAGGCTCAATCTAGCATCGGCGATAGCAATGCATGGGGCCGCGCATCGCTATCGCAGGCCGGCATACACACGGCAGATCCGTGCTTATAATCTAAGCAATCTAGTCAGATTGCTTAGATTTTAAACACGGATCTCTCCGTGTGTACCCCCCTTAGGGGGAGGTTTATTAAAATTCTAATTATGTTGTTTTCCTATTTCCCTCCTGCAGAATACCTTTGTTAAATTCGATCTACCTAACATATCAGGAAGTAAGAGAATTAGTGATGAGTGAGTGAGTGAGTGAGTGAGTGAGTGCTTTCGCATTTTTGTAGTTTATTAAATCCTACACATTGGAGGTGCAATCCAAATTTTTATCCGATTGCCTGTTTGGGCGTTGCTTTCCCCATAACGTAAGATACGCATCGGTAATGACATCAACCCCTTTTTCATCCCCTTAGGGTAGGTTTTTTTAAATTCTAATTACGTAGTTTTCCTATTTCCCACTTGAAGAATACCTGTTAAATTTCAGCTTCCTAACATATCGGGAAGTAAGAGAATTAGCTGTGAGCGAGTGAGTGAGTGAGTGAGTGAGTGAGTGAGTGAGTGAGTGAGTGAGTGAGTGCTTTAGCATTTATATATATATAGATCTGTGTAGTCAAAGATAGCAGTGCAGATGAAATAAATTCAAAGAAAGGAACGTTTAGGGCATTATATGATAGATGTTTTACTGAAAACTAAATAAATATTTTTTCACAGTTGATTTAAAATCATATGTACACTTCAGTAGACGTCTGCAATACACAGATCCATAGTGCATGCATGACTTATCCTGGCATATAGGCCTAATCAGCACCGGCCCAAACCAATATGATGCCCTAGGCAAGATTTTGGCTAGTGCCCCCTAGAACTTCCGCTAGTTCCACCTCTGACACTGCACCATCACCCCTCGCCCATAGCAGGCCTCATTTTGGTGTTCCTACCCCATATATTTGAAAAAGAAACAGTGCACACATTTGGCGCGCAACCCAAAAAGGGGCGTGTTCTTACTGGGAAGGGGCATGGCCACACAATAGAACCCACAATTCAAATTACGCCACACAGTAGTGCAACTTTATTCACATTATATCATCCGATAGTGTCCCTTATTCACGTTACAATACATAGTATAGTACCACTTAACCTTATGTATGTTACTCCTCACAGTAGTGCTCCTTATTCACATTACACCACACCACATTGCTCTTTATTCACATTACACCACACAGTAGTGCCCTTTCTAGATGTTACGCCACACAGTAGAGCACCTTATACTCATAATGTCACACATAATGCCCCTTACACATATGCCAAACACGGCCGCTAATACTGTGACCTCTGCCTCTTCTTGGATACAGATGTGTCCTCATACATCTTGCCTCAATACACCATGCAGCAGGAGATGCCTGGCGTGATTCAGCTGGGTGCCTTTTTTGCTGTAAATGCATGTTATTTGCATTGCTATGTGACTAGTATGCACAAGCAGCTTCTGCTGATTAAAATGACATGCAGCATGCCTATATTATGTGTGTGACTGTGGCTGTATATGTATATGAAATGCTACGTTACAGTGATTTCCAGTAATACACTGTAACATATCATTTCATATGCAGATACAGCCACAGTCACACACAGAATACAGGCATATCATTTTAATCAGCAGAAGCTCCTTGTGCCCCTAGGCATTTTCTTAGTTTGCCAATGGCTAGGGCTGGCTCTGGGCCTAACCTAAATATTTTCCTCATATAATAGCCATATATACCAGTTTTGGCAATTGATAACCTTTGTGTCCTGGGTGCTTCTCCAACTTTTACACCAGATTCAAATTCAGTAAAATTCAGTTCACAAAAGTACAAAAAGGCTAACTATCTAAGTAGGAAGCAAACTCACAAGTAAATGAAAATATCTGTGTTAGAAACACTGAGGACATTTGTGCATCTGGAGAAATATATCCATAAATACATGAGGCATAGAAAAAAATTTTTTTTCATCTTTCTGGAAAAAATAAGCAACATGATAAAAACTAATTAGAACCATATCAGACTTTTGTTTTTTTTTATATTTTCCTTTATTTTTTGCTATAAAAAAAACCCCAAACTTTCATGGTTAAAATACTGGTGGTCATTCCGAGTTGTTCGCTCGGTAATTTTCTTTGCATCGCAGCGATTTTCCGCTAACTGCGCATGCGCAATGTTCGCACTGCGACTGCGCCAAGTAAATTTGCTATGCAGTTAGGTATTTTACTCACGGCATTACGAGGTTTTTTCTTCGTTCTGGTGATCGTAATGTGATTGACAGGAAGTGGGTGTTTCTGGGCGGAAACAGGCCGTTTTATGGGAGTGTTTGAAAAAACGCTACCGTTTCTGGGGAAAACGCGGGAGTGGCTGGAGAAATGGAGGAGTGTCTGGGCGAACGCTGGGTGTGTTTGTGACGTCAAACCAGGAACGACAAGCACTGAACTGATCGCACAGGAAGAGTAAGTCTCAAGCTACTCAGAAACTGCACAGAGAAGTCTTTTCGCAATATTGCGAATCTTTCGTTCGCAATTTTGCTAAGCTAAGATTCACTCCCAGTAGGCGGCGTCTTAGCGTGAGCAAAGCTGCTAAAAGCAGCTTGCGAGCGAACAACTCGGAATGAGGGCCACTGTTCCATGATAGTGGGCAAAGTGGACATGTGTATAACTGCTTTAGGTTAATAGCAAAAAAAAACCAAAAAAAACCTTTTTGTCTTTTTATAAGCCTTAAAACTAATAAAATATATATATTTTTTTAAATCTTACACTAGGTTAACATAATGTATACATGAAAGGGTTAAGGTTAGTTATGGTTTGAGACTCAGGAAATGTTTAAGAACTGCCTGTCAGCCTAGTACAAAACAAATATATTGTTACAAAATTCCTCATCCTAAATTAGTATTATTAGTATTGAAGTAAGAAGTAACAACACAGTCTAATTATGGGCTATTTTGTAATTTACTGCATTTTACATCTCATCCTTTGCGATTGCAAGCAGACAGTTGAGAATTCTATGTTGCACTTGTGCTCTCTGTATTGTTGTTTTTATTACATACATTTGGAACTGCGGAAGATGTGCTGAGAAATACCGGTTTGTATCCTATGGGTGGAATTCAATTGTTGTTCCACCGGCAGCACTAGATGGCGCTAAAAGGGAGCTATACAATTGTAGCTCTGTTCAGGCATGCTGGCCACTGGCGTCTGAATTTCAGCTCACCCACCCCAGGTGTGGTGAGCTGAAATGCGAGAAAAGTGACCCATTTGGGCGCCCAAACTGCATTTTTCGTGATCGTGCCTCGGACTTTGCTGTGTAAAACAGCTAAACCCGACCTTTATGGGCGCGATCAGCATGAAAACTACATACTCTCTCACTTTAGACGAAAGATCGGGTGCTATAATCAACTGAATTCCACCCTGTGTGAATTTGTCATAGCAATGTATCAATTTCCACTACAAATTGCCTTTTTTTTTATTTAATAACATTTAATATCTATGGGGGGTTATTCAGTATGAATTGCAAATTCTGCAAATTCTTTTGCACGCTGGGGGCCACCCATCGCAGAGCAAGGCCACCCAGCATGCTAAATGGCCTGTCCAGTGGCTGTGACCACAATTTAATTGTAGTCGCAAGAACTGTGGACAATCCCCTGCAGCCGCTGCGTATGCAGGCGGTCCGTCGCCATTTTCTTGATCGGAGCGGCTGCATGTGATGTCACGCAGCCGCCCTGAAAATGCTGCCTACCCTCCCCTGTTTTTGATGTGCCACTCGCCCACCCCACGATTGCCTCTACCTGTCAATCAGGCAGAGGTGTTCGCAGCCAATGCGATCAGATCACAATAGCTGCTAACGCACATGCAGGACGTGACCTGCACGTGTACACTGCCGCTGCAGCTTGGCTTATTGCGGTCACATCAATTAGCAATGCAGCCTGAATAACCCCCTAAATTAGCAGATTGAGATTATTTCATATTTATGCCTTAACTTTAATGTCATTAAAGCCCTGTGACATCTGCTAAAGTTGCCTGCATCATGTTATGATTCTGTGTCATAGTCAGTGTCCAGGGGCGTCGGAACGGGGGGGCAAGGGGGCAGCTTGCCCCCCCCCCCCCCAAATATGACAGATGCGTAAGGGAGCGCTTACCTCCGGATCCTTGCAGCCACAGAGCCGGCGCTGCTCGCTCAGCAAGGGTATGCAAAGCAGGGAGACGCTCTCCCCGCTTTGCTACCCTGCTACTGCCGCTGGACCTGTCAAACTGGATGACAGGTAGCGGCAGCGCTGGCAGCGTGTAGCGCCGCTCTCTCCCCCGTCTCCTCCCCCAGTGTGCGGCCTCAGATCACACAAAGGCCCTCATTCTGAGTTGTTCGCTCGCAAGCTGCTTTTAGCAGCTTTGCACATGCTAAGCCGCCGCCTACTGGGAGTGAATCTTAGCTTAGCAAAATTGCGAACGAAAGATTCGCAATATTGCGATAAGACATCTCTGTGCAGTTTCTGAGTAGCTCGAGACTTACTCTTCCAGTGCGATCAGTTCAGTGCTTGTCGTTCCTGGTTTGACATCACAAACACACCCAGCATTCGCCCAGACACTCCTCCGTTTCTCCAGCCACTCCCGCGTTTTTCCCAGAAACGGTAGCGTTTTTTCAAACACTCCCATAAAATGGCCTGTTTCCGCCCAGAAACACCCACTTCCTGTCAATCACATTACGATCACCAGAACGAAGAAAAAACCTTGTAATGCCGTGAGTAAAATACCTAACTGCATAGCAAATTTACTTGGCGCAGTCGCAGTGCGAACATTGTGCATGCGCAGTTAGCGGAAAATCGCTGCGATGCGAAGAAAATTACCGAGCAAACAACTCGGAATGACCACCAAAGCTCCGCTGCTGCCGAGACGTTTTTGGGGCGTGGCCTAATTGCGGAAGGCATGGCCACGCCCCGTTATGGGAAAACGTTAGGGTGGGAATCTGTGCAGTGCCTGACAGTGACCCCTGACTGAGTCCCCAGCCCTGGCTCAGCGCCTCAGCCAGGGTCAATTCGAGGGGGGGAATGTGATCAGTGTGATCACCCCCCCACCTGTACAGGAACAGGCAGAGGCAGAGCAGTAACAGCAGCCTCGCTGCAGCACAGCACACTGCAGCTGTGCTGCCAACATGACGGCTTATGCTGCTGCCCAGTAAGGAGGGAGGGGGGCCCCTCCATCAGTCCCAGGTAATTAGTACCTGCTCCCCCCCCCTCTCTACGTCACTGATGACATCCTACGGAGCCGCTGCTGCTGGAGTAACGGAGCCTGCGAGAAACCGGAGGCGGAGAAGAGAGAGGAGGAGCAGCGCCCGAGCCGGGACCTCCTGCAGGGGCCACACTGTGGAGGGAATGAGGACTGTACCTGGCATAGGGGGTTATTCAAAGATGAAAGCAGATTGCTGCATACGCAGCCAGATCTGCATTCATCCCTGCACATGCTGAGGGCCGCCCAGCATGTGTAAGGCCGCCTCCCGATGCATCCGAAATTAGATTGCGGACACATCTGCCCCCGTTTTTCCGGCACCACCCTGCCTTAACCTCGCTACGCTGTCACCTGTCAATCACATTGTGGTTGCATCCATCGGAGAAGCGACCACAATGCGCAGTTTACTGCAACCAACAAACTGCGCTGCGGGCCACTATTGCGGCAGGGTCTGAATGACCCCTATAATGTTTATAATGGGCTGTACCTGGCAAATGTGTATAATGGGCTCTAGCTGGATAACATGTATAAGGTGCTCTACTGTGGCGTAACGTGTATAAGAGGCTTTTACTCTGGCATAACTTGTATAAGCGGCTCTCCTGTGTGGCGTAACGTGTATAAGGGTACTACTGTGCAGTGTAATGTGACTAACGGACACTACTGTGCAGTGTAATCTGACTAACGGACACTACTGTGCAGTGTAATGTGACTAACGGACACTACTGTTTCGGTGTAATGTGAGTAATGGACACTACTGTGCAGTGTAATGTGACTGATGGACACTACTGTGCGGTGTAATGTGACTAACGGACACTACTGTGCAGTGTAATGTGACTAGTGGACACTGCTATGAGGTGTAATGTGACTAACGGACACTACTGTGCAGTGTAATGTGACTAACAGACACTACTGTGCTGTGTAATGTGACTAGTGGACACTGCTATGAGGTGTAATGTGACTAGCGAACACTACTGTGCGGTGTAATGTGACTAGCAAATACTACTGTGCGGTGTAATGTGACTAACGGACACTACTGTGCAGTGTAATGTGACTAACGGACACTACTGTGTGGTGTAATATGACTAACGGACACTACTGTGCTGTGTTATGTGACTAACGGACACTACTGTGCAGTGTAATATGACTAACGGACACTACTGAGCAGTGTAATATGACTAACGGACACTACTGTGCTGTGTTATGTGACTAACGGACACTACTGTGCAGTGTAATGTGACTGACGGACACTGCTGTGTGGTGTAATATGACTAACGGACACTACTGTGCGGTGTAATGTGACTAACGGACACTACTGTGTGGTGTAATGTGACTAACAGACATTACTGTGCAGTGTAATGTGACTAACGGACACTTCTGTACTGTGTAATGTGACTAACGGACACTACTATGCGGTGTAATGTGACTAACGAACACTACTGTGCTGTGTAATGTGACTAACGGACACTACTGTGCGGTGTATTGTGACTAACGGACACTACTGTGCGGTGTAATGTGACTGACGGACACTACTGTGCTGTGTAATGTGACTAACGGACACTACTGTGCTGTGTGATGTGACTAACGGACACTACTGTACAGGTAAAGGGAATTGGTGCTATTCTTTGGCTCTATATTTTTTTTACGCACCTTCGGCGCACACTGTCCCTGTTTTCAGCATGGCGGGTACCAAAGGAAACTTTCGCCCTGAGCTCCTCAAGGTCTAGAACTGGCCCTGTCATAAAAAAATTTTTAAACTATCTTTTTCTTTTCAAATGCAAGATGCCCCCAATTCAATACAGTGGAGGTGGCGCCGAAACATACCTTTGCTCAGGGCACCATGGCACTTAGTTATACCTCTAAGGGGCACTACTGTGGGCATTGTGTATAAGGGATAGCACTGTGTGACGTAACGTGTATAAGGGGCACTACTGTGTGACGTAATGTGAATAAGGGGCACTATTTTGTGGCGTAATATAAATCAGGGGCACCACGTTTGGGGTAATGCGAATAAGATTGTAATACTGTGTGGCATAATTTGAATTGTCGGTACCATTGTGGTCACGCCCCTTCCTTGTGTGAGCACACCCCTTTTTGCTGAGCGCACTGTCCCTTTTTTACGGATGGGAGGGCGCAAACTTATCATTTGCAGGGGGGTGCCAAACACTCTAGCACCGGCCCTCCTGCGGGCGGCATCTCCTTTAAAAACAGCCTCCTACTGCTGTGTCCTCCTACCTTCGTTCGTTGTGTCCTAGCCGCCGACGACTGTCTCTCCTTCACAGTTGCATTACTGGGAGGAGGCGGGGCTATGGTCCCGGATGTCCAGCCTTGCCACGCCTCCTCCCAGTAATGTATCTGTGAAGGAGAGACAGCCGACGGCGGCTAGGACACAATGAAGATAGGAGGACATAGCACCCTGGGGTAGTAGGCTATTTTTAAAGGAGATGCCGCCTGCATGGATCTACAGGTAAGTACTCATCTGCACAGCGGTGGGAGGCTAAAAAGGTAGAGGAGGCCGGCATCATGGGGGCGCCAAAATAATTTTTTCTACGCCCCCCCAACCTAAAAACATTCCAGCGCCCCTGTCAGTGTCCAATATACAATATAACCTCCCATCTCCACCAGTCAGTTAGCCTTGGCAATCTGGCTCAGTGTAGGTTACATGCTGGACATGTTGATCCTCATTAGTGGCAGTGCAAGCTGTGAGCAGGGGGAACATGAATGGGATGCAAATGCACGCCACAGTCCAGCTCTCCTGCACATGTCATAGACAAACACCTATTTACACCCCCAGGCCCGCATCCATTTCCCTGTCTTACTGTATGTGCTTTTTCTCTGTCTGTTCTGTATCTCTAAGAGTGGGATGTATCAAATTTTAAAATGCCGTAAAACCACAAAATATGGCTGTTTTCTGAGATTTACATAATAGCAGGGCTGTAACTAGGGTGGTACAGCCGGTGCCGCTGCACAGAGCACAGATGTTCTGTGGGTGGAACCGAATCTGTTGCAATGTATATTCCTAATATACATCTCAGCAGCAGGCTCCTGGCTCCTTCTCTGCGTGTGCAATGCACCATCCTGGCTCAGCTGTATGAGCTCTTCCTTCCCAGCTCTGCAGTCTGAAGGGGAAAATTCAGGACGTCTATCCAGAGTGACTAATGAACTGAGCTATTACATAGCCTGGCACAACAGAAAAGATAAACAGTGCAGCAGAGCCGGACCTAACCAATATGACGCCCTAGGCAAGATTTTGGCTGGTGCCCCCTAGCACCGCCGCTAGTTCTGCAGGAGATGCCTGGCATGAGTCAGCTGGCAGCTCTGCTAACGTCGGGCGCCTTTTGTTTATGAAAATGCATCTTATTTGCATTACTATGTGGCTAGGACGCACAATCAGCTTCTGCTGATTAAAATGATATGCAGCATGCCTATATTCTGTGTGCGACTGCGGCTGTATCTGCATATGAAATGCTACATTACAGTGATTTCCAGGAATACACTGAAAAGTAGCATTTCGTATGCAGATACAGCCGCAGTCACACACAGAATATAGGCATGCCGCATATCATTTTAATCAGCAAAAGCTGCTGGTGCCCCTAAGCATACCAAATGCCCTAGGCATTTGCCTAGTTTGCCTATGCCTAAGGCCGGCTCTGCAGTGCACCAGCTCCCAGGGGAGTACAGGGGGATTGAGGAAAGAGGAATTATGAGGAATGAGGAGGAATTAGGAATAAGAAGGAGAAGGAATGATGAGGAGGAGGAGGAATGCAGAGTAGGAATGATGAGTAGGAATGAAAAGGCGGAAAAATGATGATCAAGAGGAGGAAAAATGATGTACTGTCGCGTAATGTGTATAAGGACTCTACTGTGTGGCATACAGTAATGTCTATAAATGGTACTACTGTATGGCATAATGTGTATAATGGGTACTACTGCTCTACTGGGGCTCTGCTGTGAGGTATAACATGTATAAGGGGCTCTACTGTGGCATAATGTGTAAAATGGACTACTGTGGAGCATAATGTTGTATGAAGGGTATTACTGTATGGCATAACATGTGTAAGGTGTACTACTGTGTAGTGTAATGTGTATAAAGGGCTCTACTGTGTGGTTTATAGTGTATAATGGATTCTGCTGTGTGGCCTAAAGTGTATAAGGGGCTCTGTTGTGTGTCATAACGTGTATAAGGGGTACTCCTGTGTGGTGTAACATGCATAAGGGGCTCTACAGTGTGGCGTTATAGTATAAGCAGCTCTACTGTGGCATAATGTATATAAGGTTCTCTACCGTGTTGCATAATGTGTATAAAGGGTAATACTGTTTGGCGTAATGTGTCTAAGGGGTACTACTGTTCGGTGTAATGTGAATAACGGTCACTACTGTGTGGTGTAATATAAATAACTGACACTATTATGCTGTCCTGGCAGCAGATTGAGCAAAAGGGGAGTACTAGGGTACACCCGTCCTCGACCACCTGCCTTAAGATCAGAGGAGCAAAAATGTGTTGATAATGTCAAATATTACCTTAAAACATAAAGCTATATACTATTACCGTGGAGCCGCTATGGCCGCTAGACTTATTACACACACTACGGACTAAGTACGCTATTTGCGTACTGAGTACCGTATGGATACGCACTTAGTGTATCAGACGCTGTGCCGAGGGCGCGACGCACGAGCGGTACGTACGCACACGGATTCACGCTTCATACTAAGCACGCTATTGGTGTACTGAGTACCGTATTGATACGCTCTTAGCGTATCAGACGCCGTGCCGTGGGTACAACGTACACGCGGCGCGGACGCACACAGAGTGATATACAGTAAACCTTAAGTAATGAAACAATGTAAGGATATGCTTATACTTTAAACCTTAGCACCCTAGTACTGCAACGATGTAATACCTTTAAAACCTTAAGTAGCGCTGGCGGTATGAAGTACCCGCAGTGCTTACACCTTAACAATGCTTATACACCTTATACCGATTAATACGCTATGAAAGCCCTTTGCAGGAAAGTGAAAACACAACACCGGTTTGTGGTAAACCACTGGGCTCTAACACCGCAGTGGATTATTCAGAGAAAAGGGGTAAACAGATACAAGTTATACACTACAGGCTAACAAGGAAATCTAAACAGAATAATAGAGAATAATGGCTACAGAGAATATACATACGTGGGGAATCGTTTGCAAGCGCGTCCTGGACCAGTCCTCAGCTATCAGGTAGAAAGCCTTCAGAGTCTTTGATAGTGACCTGGCCTGCTGCTCGCTCTTTATTCAGTAGCTCAAGACATAATACAATAGACACTGTGTGCTCTTCTTCCATTGGTTAGGGGGTGGGACATGTCCTGCATCGGGGACCATTGGTTAGTTCAAGAAGTGGGCGATGGCTAGGACTTGGGATGTGGAGTTCCTGCCCCATAATCAGTTTAAACCCATCACATTAAACATAAATCCGGTATTATTAATATCTTAATGAGGTAAATTTTAACAATGTTCTTATTCCCACCAGATTAATGTTCACGTGACTCTGAACAATATGAACCCACACATGATATTACTATCTATCTCAATCTTCAAGATATTCATATATCCACATATTCATATATATATATATATACATACACACATATATATATATATATATATATATATATATACACACACACACACTCCTGCTATTACAATTTGTTAGGAATTATATATTTATTCACTTATATATATATACATATATATAATATATATAAATGAATACCTCTATCTCCATGGATTTTGGACTAGGAATGTTAGTATTCTAAATTCCTATCTGTCTGGTTTTGTTGTGGTTAGCTATTGTTTCTGATCTTCCAAACATACTCTGCTCCTGGGCATTGTTCACCCTTGTTTGTCCCTTTCTTTCAGATGAGACAATGGCAACTCAGCACTCATTATTCTGGAGAGAAACCTGGCCCTATTCATAAACAAAGGTGTATGCCCTCTTCATAGAATCTCAAAGCTTACTGTAAATAAGGCCATTGTATCTCAGTCTGTTTGAAATTTATGTGTGACTCGGTTCCATTCTCGTCCCCATTCGTAATATATTTTAAATACAATGTATATCTATTTTCTACTTCTGCACATAACTATACGCAGGAACATGCGATTCTTTCCTAACTAACACCGGAATGTTACCCTTAAAATACCCTACAGCTGGATACTAGACATCACCTACCAACCTTTATCTGACCCTTCCTATCATGCAAAGACGAATCTCTCCGTCCAGGAACTGTTTAAACTAATATTACTCGCTGTCATGGTCTAGGGGAACTACATCTACAAAATGCACTATTCGGGTTAAATATGCTATGTTTTAATAGCACGCTACACGCTCACAAACTCCGCCGTAAATACACATATGGGCCCTCATTCCGAGTTGATCGCTCGCAAGGCGAATGTAGCAGAGTTACACACGCTAAGCCGCCGCCTACTGGGAGTGAATCTTAGCTTCTTAAATGTGCGACCGATGTATGCGCAATATTGCGATTACAAACGAGTTAGCAGTTTTTGAGTAGCTTCAGACTTACTCTGCCTGTGCGATCAGTTCAGTGCTTTTCGGTCCTGGCTGACGTCATAAACACACCCAGCGTTCGCCCAGGCACACCAACCGTTTCCCCGGCCACTCCTGCGTTTTCTCCGGAAACGGTAGCGTTTCCAGCCACACGCCCCTAAAACGCCGTGCATCCGCCCAGTAACACCCATTTCCTGTCAATCACAATGCGAATGTCGGAGCGATGAAAAAGCCGTGAGTAAACTTACTTTCTTCATAGTAAAGTGACTTGGCGCAGTCGCAGTGCGAACATTGCGCATGCGCACTAAGAGAATTCTCACTGCGATGCGATGAAAATCTCCAAGCGAACAACTCGGAATGAGGGCCATCATGCGCACGAGTCGCCGGAGCGTCTCTTACGCAACTTGCGGATATGTGTACGCACGGGGGACCAGGTGCACGAGCAGCGTGCATGTGCATGAGGGGTTAGTACAATGGATATGTATAACAATATTTTTCAACTTTGACAGTCGACCCTTTGGCAGTCAACAATAACTGCCACACTCTAAACAATTAAGCAGAAAAATATACAATACATATGAAATACCTATTAATGATTGGGTGGAGGGAGGAGAGGAGTAGGCGGGAAATGTATGACCTAGTGGGATAGTAAAAGCATGTATGTATGAAATTCATGTCTGAGGGGCATGTATCATCGTGCCGTACATGTTCTAGATAAGCTTCGAGGTATTGCGAAGTATACATTAAATCCTTCTTATCCCGTATTAAGGGTCTGTAAGTGGGCCAACTACCACTACCGAGCTCTTTTCGGCTTCTTGTTCCAACAAATGGGGTGCACATTAGTTGATGATACATGGAGGGGGAGAAACATGTGAATGCTAATATATATACCTATATCACCTGTTGACTATGTGTGTCACTACCTGAAGGTTGTAGAGATGAAGATAAGAAACATGTGTCACAAATACATTCATATGATAATGTGTGCAATTGTCCTTGGGTGTCTTTTGAAGTCTTGTCCGGATGGCTGTTTCCTTGCTGTGGGTGATAATCAAAGTCTTTCAAGTGTCCATAAAAAGTCTTTAAAGTCTCTAAAGTGTCTCTCAAAGTCTGTAGAAATGTCCATCAAAGGTCTGTAGTCTTCTCCATCAAAGTCTTTAGTCTTCTTCCGAATGGATGTATTTTTGCTTGGGAGAAAAACAAAGGAGAAACGGGTGAAAGAAACGGACCGTGGAATCACGTCTTATCAAAGCATTGTCTCAATTGATGGATCATAAATTAAACCAGTTGTTGTAACAATGCCCCCGCTCCTTAAACTCATCACTTTGGTACTGCGCTTGCACTGCATTAAAATCCGAACACATCTAAATATCAAACCAATCATTATGACAACTCCCAGGATACAAAGGAGAAATTTTCCTACATTAACGATAACATTTTGAGCCCATTCTCCTAAACCTGAGAACCAATTGCGTGGGTTCAACCATGAAAACCAGCCGGTCAGTTCATTACTCACAGCAGTAAGGGTAAGGTTGTGTCTCCTTCGGAACTCCCACTTCAATTGCAAGATATCGTCCATCTTTTGATCTATGACCTCGGTTGGGTCATCAGTGCTGTTTGTAATATACGTACAGCACTTCACACCATACTGAGTTGCTAGGGTGACACAATACCCGCCTGTCACCGCTGTGATGTAATTGAGAACCATCCTGTGCTGGATCAGTTCCATTTTGTAAGCTTGCAATTCCCTCCCAGTATACCTGAAGGCGTCATCATACATCTCGGTGATATTGTCTATCAGGTTCGCTAGCGCATGAATATACCTAAAATTTATAATTCCTCTGGCGGTACGGGTGATATCTAGCGCGAGTAGGAATTAAATCCCGGTGGATTCGTGGATCAAATCAGAGGCTGCGTGCTCTGTCCTATCTATAAGGTGTCTCTTAACAATGTGTTCGTAGTGAGTGTGAGTGTAAGGAGCTTGAGCATTGCGGTGAACGTCTTTCATCTTATTATGGGTAATGGTTATTACTTCTGGCAACACTCTTCCAATGTAACACAATCCCTCTGAGTTTGGGGCAAGCCACTTATACGCCTTCCTCCCACATATGAAATATGCATCATCAGGGAGAACATATGGGACAGAATATGACATCACCATATTGCAAACCTTCCAGGTGAAAAATCCTATCCCTAACTATCTCATTTGTTCAGTACACGTATCAGGCTGTATGATATGCGCACAGAACCCTGGAGATACTTCTCCAACCCGCATGGTCCTACTTCCTAGAGTATACCTGTACCGAAAATACCTCCCACCGTCGGCTATTTGGCGTATTAGTTCTGAGTCTACGGGCATTCTATCAGCTCTGTGTGAAAATGCCATGGTTTGGTTGTTCCATGTCACTTCCCAATTTCCCGGCTTTCGGGGATTGGAAATGTTGAAACATATTAAGGACCTATCCACATGATATTGGTGGAGCTTCAAACTAGGAGGCCTAGAAATATTACATTTCTTGTCCACCGGTCTCCCACCCCTTAATTCAAGTACCTCACCTAGTGTTAAAGGGTACGGTACTAATCCTGACTTGCTCTGACCTTGAGGTACTTGTGAGCACACCCAGCATTCTGTTTGGTTTAAAACCTTGGGGGTCATTCCGAGTTGTTCGCTCGTTATTTTTTTTTCGCAACGGAGTGATTAGTCGCGAATGCGCATGCGCAATGTCCGCAGTGCGACTGCGCCAAGTAGATTTGCTATGCAGTTAGGTATTTTACTCACGGCATTACGAGGTTTTTTCTTCGTTCTGGTGATCGTAATGTGATTGACAGGAAGTGGGTGTTTCTGGGCGGAAACTGGCCGTTTTATGGGAGTGTGTGAAAAAAACGCTACCGTTTCTGGGAAAAATGCGGGAGTGGCTGGAGAAACGGAGGAGTGTCTGGGCGAACGCTGGGTGTGTTTGTGACGTCAAACCAGGAACGACAAGCACTGAACTGATCGCAGATGCCGAGTAAGTTTGAAGCTACTCAGAAACTGCTAAGAGGTGTGTAATCGCAATTTTGAGAATCTTTCATTCGCAATTTTAAGAAGCTAAGATTCACTCCCAGTAGGCGGCGGCTTAGCGTGTGTAAAGCTGCTAAAAGCAGCTTGCGAGCGAACAACTCGGAATGAGGGCCCTTACCCACTAATGAGTGATAATCACTCAATGGATGACGGTCCATGTTGATATTAAGGCTGGACTGACATCTCTGGATGCACCCGTCCTCAACTATGTTTTCACAATTTCTACAGATACAATTCTCTTCAGCCAATAATCCTTCACAGTGTCTCCTAGTGTCATGACTACCAGATCGTTTTCTGATACTCGCCTTTGCTCGGTGACTGTGTTGCTCTTGGAATTCTACTAATCCGTCCTTGTCATCAAAACCCATTCCAGATCCTTTCTCGACCTCTCTGGTACTCTCACCGAAATAGACTGCTCTGGTCAACAACAGGGTCAACAGGAAAACCCGGAACGCAGTCTCTTGGGGTAAGTCCATCTTGCAGGAGGAGAAAGAAAGAGTGGTAATGGGAGGTAAAGAAAATAATAGAAGGGAAGGAAAACTGGTACGATAACCGCCTCTAGTCTTTTTGTTCTCCTTGCTCAGATGCCGCCTCAACAGTGCTGCCTCTCAGTCTTCCCGGAACGGACACTCCAGTGATGCGATATTCTTTCTGAGTCAGCGACTTTTCTGTAGGGAGCATAAATCTTGCATTACCATTTATTTAACTGTTGTGTGACATACCATCCGTAGAACATGAAAAAAACAAAAAGAGAGAGAATAATAGAAAGAAAGAAAAATTGTCAGATTTCCGTTCACCATCAGGCTGTCACACCACCATGTCCATCGGTATCTCTGCACAGTCTTCCCCCACCAGTATTTCCACTCTCCACCCACTGTGCATGGCCAGGCACAATGATGCTGGTGAGATATACTGGGGTTGGGCAGACCTCTGAAAAGACCGAGTAGACATGTGACGTTTGAGCTGTAGTTCTGTCGGTGAACATCAGAGATGAAGAGAAAACATTTAAAGATAAATCACAGAGTTTACCTGGCCGCCCCTGTATCTACAAGGTATGATTTACCAACTATATTCACTGTAACCTCAGGTTCACTTCCAAGGCTATCAATTAACTTCACTGGCTGCAGACTACAGGTGCGGCCCAAAATTTTCCCTATGTGATCCCTGATTCCAATTTCGTGCGTCATACAGTGTGTCATGTTCTGGTCTAGGGGGTCGATATACCTTATGTGGGTCTCTAAAATTACAGTTCCGTGCGTAATGTCCTTCCCTCTGGCAGTTATAACATTTTACCACATACGACTTACCATCAGGGGTCTGGGGTTTAGGCTGATGTGGCTTCGTTGTCAGAGCTTTTATACTTACTGTCATCAGCTTATCCCCCTGTGACTCCCTGTGTTTAATGATGTTCCAATCGTGCTTAACAGCGGACTCTCTTAAGGCAGCCACCGAGATACCTCTCCAGTTAGGTTGAGTGGTTTCTACCCTGGTTCTCAACGCTTTCCTTAACCCGTCCATTAACATGGACACAGCTACCTCTCTATGATGCACATTATCCTTAATGTCTTTGATCCCAGTAAATCTAGCCATTACCTGCAGTGCTCAATGGAAATAGTCAGAAGCAGTTTCACCTTCTTTTTGTTTAATGGAGAAGATTTTATTCCACTTGACAACAGTTAGGAAATACACTCCTAATTGCAGATTGATTTGTCGTACATTCTCCTGAGTGTACTCCTCAGTGAGAGGTACTTCTGCATCTAATTTACAATCAGTAATAAATTTTGCAGGGTATATTGGAAGGTAGACATACTCGTAGCACTGTTCGCCAATCTTTGTTTGTGTGTTCGGTGGCGTTACCTAGTTCTCTAATAAACCTCTGACATGCGGCTAGATCTTTCCTGGGATCGGGAAATTCAGACATAATTGCCCTCAATTCTGCCCAGGACCAGGGACAATGCATAGCAATGTCCTTGACGGGAGTGACTCCCTGAGCGTCAGTCCTCCCATTGGGGACTGCGATCACCCTGACAGGATTTAGTTCAATTACACCATTTTGTGTTGACTCTACAATGTGAGGTGCAATTGTCTGTGCATAATGTACAATACCGTACTTACTAGAGATGAGCGCCTGAAATTTTTCGGGTTTTGTGTTTTGGTTTTGGGTTCGGTTCCGCGGCCGTGTTTTGGGTTCGAACGCGTTTTGGCAAAACCTCACCGAATTTTTTTTGTCGGATTCGGGTGTGTTTTGGATTCGGGTGTTTTTTTCAAAAAACACTAAAAAACAGCTTAAATCATAGAATATGGGGGTCATTTTGATCCCAAAGTATTATTAACCTCAAAAACCATAATTTACACTCATTTTCAGTCTATTCTGAATACCTCACACCTCACAATATTATTTTTAGTCCTAAAATTTGCACCGAGGTCGCTGTGTGAGTAAGATAAGCGACCCTAGTGGCCGACACAAACACCGGGCCCATCTAGGAGTGGCACTGCAGTGTCACGCAGGATGTCCCTTCCAAAAAACCCTCCCCAAACAGCACATGACGCAAAGAAAAAAAGAGGCGCAATGAGGTAGCTGTGTGAGTAAGATTAGCGACCCTAGTGGCCGACACAAACACCGGGCCCATCTAGGAGTGGCACTGCAGTGTCACGCAGGATGTCCCTTCCAAAAAACCCTCCCCAAACAGCACATGACGCAAAGAAAAAAAGAGGCGCAATGAGGTAGCTGTGTGAGTAAGATTAGCGACCCTAGTGGCCGACACAAACACCGGGCCCATCTAGGAGTGGCACTGCAGTGTCACGCAGGATGTCCCTTCCAAAAAACCCTCCCCAAACAGCACATGACGCAAAGAAAAAAAGAGGCGCAATGAGGTAGCTGACTGTGTGAGTAAGATTAGCGACCCTAGTGGCCGACACAAACACCGGGCCCATCTAGGAGTGGCACTGCAGTGTCACGCAGGATGTCCCTTCCAAAAAACCCTCCCCAATCAGCACATGATGCAAAGAAAAAGAAAAGAAAAAAGAGGTGCAAGATGGAATTGTCCTTGGGCCCTCCCACCCACCCTTATGTTGTATAAACAAAACAGGACATGCACACTTTAACCAACCCATCATTTCAGTGACAGGGTCTGCCACACGACTGTGACTGATATGACGGGTTGGTTTGGACCCCCCCCAAAAAAGAAGCAATTAATCTCTCCTTGCACAAACTGGCTCTACAGAGGCAAGATGTCCACCTCATCTTCACCCTCCGATATATCACCGTGTACATCCCCCTCCTCACAGATTATCAATTCGTCCCCACTGGAATCCACCATCTCAGCTCCCTGTGTACTTTGTGGAGGCAATTGCTGCTGGTCAATGTCTCCGCGGAGGAATTGATTATAATTCATTTTAATGAACATCATCTTCTCCACATTTTCTGGATGTAACCTCGTACGCCGATTGCTGACAAGGTGAGCGGCGGCACTAAACACTCTTTCGGAGTACACACTTGTGGGAGGGCAACTTAGGTAGAATAAAGCCAGTTTGTGCAAGGGCCTCCAAATTGCCTCTTTTTCCTGCCAGTATAAGTACGGACTGTGTGACGTGCCTACTTGGATGCGGTCACTCATATAATCCTCCACCATTCTATCAATGTTGAGAGAATCATATGCAGTGACAGTAGACGACATGTCCGTAATCGTTGTCAGGTCCTTCAGTCCGGACCAGATGTCAGCATCAGCAGTCGCTCCAGACTGCCCTGCATCACCGCCAGCGGGTGGGCTCGGAATTCTGAGCCTTTTCCTCGCACCCCCAGTTGCGGGAGAATGTGAAGGAGGAGATGTTGACAGGTCGCGTTCCGCTTGACTTGACAATTTTGTCACCAGCAGGTCTTTCAACCCCAGCAGACCTGTGTCTGCCGGAAAGAGAGATCCAAGGTAGGCTTTAAATCTAGGATCGAGCACGGTGGCCAAAATGTAGTGCTCTGATTTCAACAGATTGACCACCCGTGAATCCTTGTTAAGCGAATTAAGGGCTGCATCCACAAGTCCCACATGCCTAGCGGAATCGCTCCCTTTTAGCTCCTTCTTCAATGCCTCCAGCTTCTTCTGCAAAAGCCTGATGAGGGGAATGACCTGACTCAGGCTGGCAGTGTCTGAACTGACTTCACGTGTGGCAAGTTCAAAGGGCATCAGAACCTTGCACAACGTTGAAATCATTCTCCACTGCACTTGAGACAGGTGCATTCCACCTACTATATCGTGCTCAATTGTATAGGCTTGAATGGCCTTTTGCTGCTCCTCCAACCTCTGAAGCATATAGAGGGTTGAATTCCACCTCGTTACCACTTCTTGCTTCAGATGATGGCAGGGCAGGTTCAGTAGTTTTTGGTGGTGCTCCAGTCTTCTGTACGTGGTGCCTGTACGCCGAAAGTGTCCCGCAATTCTTCTGGCCACCGACAGCATCTCTTGCACGCCCCTGTCGTTTTTTAAAAATTCTGCACCACCAAATTCAAGGTATGTGCAAAACATGGGACGTGCTGGAATTTGCCCATATTCAATGCACACACAATATTGCTGGCGTTGTCCGATGCCACAAATCCACAGGAGAGTCCAATTGGGGTAAGCCATTCCGCGATGATCTTCCTCAGTTGCCGTAAGAGGTTTTCAGCTGTGTGCGTATTCTGGAAAGCGGTGATACAAAGCGTAGCCTGCCTAGGAAAGAGTTGGCGTTTGCGAGATGCTGCTACTGGTGCCGCCGCTGCTGTTCTTGCGGCGGGAGTCCATACATCTACCCAGTGGGCTGTCACAGTCATATAGTCCTGACCCTGCCCTGCTCCACTTGTCCACATGTCCGTGGTTAAGTGGACATTGGGTACAACTGCATTTTTTAGGACACTGGTGAGTCTTTTTCTGACGTCCGTGTACATTCTCGGTATCGCCTGCCTAGAGAAGTGGAACCTAGATGGTATTTGGTAACGGGGGCACACTGCCTCAATAAATTGTCTAGTTCCCTGTGAACTAACGGCGGATACCGGACGCACGTCTAACACCAACATAGTTGTCAAGGACTCAGTTATCCGCTTTGCAGTAGGATGACTGCTGTGATATTTCATCTTCCTCGCAAAGGACTGTTGAACAGTCAATTGCTTACTGGAAGTAGTACAAGTGGGCTTACGACTTCCCCTCTGGCATGACCATCGACTCCCAGCGGCAACAACAGCAGCGCCAGCAGCAGTAGGCGTTACACGCAAGGATGCATCGGAGGAATCCCAGGCAGGAGAGGACTCGTCAGAATTGCCAGTGACATGGCCTGCAGGACTATTGGCATTCCTGGGGAAGGAGGAAATTGACACTGAGGGAGTTGGTGGGGTGGTTTGCGTGAGCTTGGTTACAAGAGGAAGGGATTTACTGGTCAGTGGACTGCTTCCGCTGTCACCCAAAGTTTTTGAACTTGTCACTGACTTATTATGAATGCGCTGCAGGTGACGTATAAGGGAGGATGTTCCGAGGTGGTTAACGTCCTTACCCCTACTTATTACAGCTTGACAAAGGGAACACACGGCTTGACACCTGTTGTCCGCATTTCTGGTGAAATACCTCCACACCGAAGAGCTGATTTTTTTGGTATTTTCACCTGGCATGTCAACGGCCATATTCCTCCCACGGACAACAGGTGTCTCCCCGGGTGCCTGACTTAAACAAACCACCTCACCATCAGAATCCTCCTGGTCAATTTCCTCCCCAGCGCCAGCAACACCCATATCCTCCTCATCCTGGTGTACTTCAACACTGACATCTTCAATCTGACTATCAGGAACTGGACTGCGGGTGCTCCTTCCAGCACTTGCAGGGGGCGTGCAAATGGTGGAAGGCGCATGCTCTTCACGTCCAGTGTTGGGAAGGTCAGGCATCGCAACCGACACAATTGGACTCTCCTTGTGGATTTGGGATTTCAAAGAACGCACAGTTCTTTGCGGTGCTTTTGCCAGCTTGAGTCTTTTCAGTTTTCTAGCGAGAGGCTGAGTGCTTCCATCCTCATGTGAAGCTGAACCACTAGCCATGAACATAGGCCAGGGCCTCAGCCGTTCCTTGCCACTCCGTGTGGTAAATGGCATATTGGCAAGTTTACGCTTCTCCTCCGACAATTTTATTTTAGGTTTTGGAGTCCTTTTTTTACTGATATTTGGTGTTTTGGTTTTGACATGCTCTGTACTATGCCATTGGGCATCGGCCTTGGCAGACGACGTTGCTGGCATTTCATCGTCTCGGCCATGACTAGTGGCAGCAGCTTCAGCACGAGGTGGAAGTGGATCTTGATCTTTCCCTAATTTTGGAACCTCAACATTTTTGTTCTCCATATTTTAATAGGCACAACTAAAAGGCACCTCAGGTAAACAATGGAGATGGATGGATTGGATACTAGTATACAATTATGGACGGGCTGCCGAGTGCCGACACAGAGGTAGCCACAGCCGTGAACTACCGCACTGTACTGTGTCTGCTGCTAATATATAGACTGGTTGATAAAGAGATAGTATACTCGTAACTAGTATGTATGTATAAAGAAAGAAAAAAAAACCACGGTTAGGTGGTATATACAATTATGGACGGGCTGCCGAGTGCCGACACAGAGGTAGCCACAGCCGTGAACTACCGCACTGTACTGTGTCTGCTGCTAATATATAGACTGGTTGATAAAGAGATAGTATACTCGTAACTAGTATGTATGTATAAAGAAAGAAAAAAAAACCACGGTTAGGTGGTATATACAATTATGGACGGGCTGCCGAGTGCCGACACAGAGGTAGCCACAGCCGTGAACTACCGCACTGTACTGTGTCTGCTGCTAATATATAGACTGGTTGATAAAGAGATAGTATACTCGTAACTAGTATGTATGTATAAAGAAAGAAAAAAAAACCACGGTTAGGTGGTATATACAATTATGGACGGGCTGCCGAGTGCCGACACAGAGGTAGCCACAGCCGTGAACTACCGCACTGTACTGTGTCTGCTGCTAATATATAGACTGGTTGATAAAGAGATAGTATACTCGTAACTAGTATGTATGTATAAAGAAAGAAAAAAAAACCACGGTTAGGTGGTATATACAATTATGGACGGGCTGCCGAGTGCCGACACAGAGGTAGCCACAGCCGTGAACTACCGCACTGTACTGTGTCTGCTGCTAATATATAGACTGGTTGATAAAGAGATAGTATACTCGTAACTAGTATGTATGTATAAAGAAAGAAAAAAAAACCACGGTTAGGTGGTATATACAATTATGGACGGGCTGCCGAGTGCCGACACAGAGGTAGCCACAGCCGTGAACTACCGCACTGTACTGTGTCTGCTGCTAATATATAGACTGGTTGATAAAGAGATAGTATACTCGTAACTAGTATGTATGTATAAAGAAAGAAAAAAAAAACACGGTTAGGTGGTATATACAATTATGGACGGGCTGCCGAGTGCCGACACAGAGGTAGCCACAGCCGTGAACTACCGCACTGTACTGTGTCTGCTGCTAATATATAGACTGGTTGATAAAGAGATAGTATACTCGTAACTAGTATGTATGTATAAAGAAAGAAAAAAAACCACGGTTAGGTGGTATATACAATTATGGACGGGCTGCCGAGTGCCGACACAGAGGTAGCCACAGCCGTGAACTACCGCACTGTACTGTGTCTGCTGCTAATATATAGACTGGTTGATAAAGAGATAGTATACTCGTAACTAGTATGTATGTATAAAGAAAGAAAAAAAAACCACGGTTAGGTGGTATATACAATTATGGACGGGCTGCCGAGTGCCGACACAGAGGTAGCCACAGCCGTGAACTACCGCACTGTACTGTGTCTGCTGCTAATATATAGACTGGTTGATAAAGAGATAGTATACTCGTAACTAGTATGTATGTATAAAGAAAGAAAAAAAAACCACGGTTAGGTGGTATATACAATTATGGACGGGCTGCCGAGTGCCGACACAGAGGTAGCCACAGCCGTGAACTACCGCACTGTACTGTGTCTGCTGCTAATATATAGACTGGTTGATAAAGAGATAGTATACTCGTAACTAGTATGTATGTATAAAGAAAGAAAAAAAAACCACGGTTAGGTGGTATATACAATTATGGACAGGCTGCCGAGTGCCGACACAGAGGTAGCCACAGCCGTGAACTACCGCACTGTACTGTGTCTGCTGCTAATATATAGACTGGTTGATAAAGAGATAGTATACTCGTAACTAGTATGTATGTATAAAGAAAGAAAAAAAAACCACGGTTAGGTGGTATATACAATTATGGACGGGCTGCCGAGTGCCGACACAGAGGTAGCCACAGCCGTGAACTACCGCACTGTACTGTGTCTGCTGCTAATATATAGACTGGTTGATAAAGAGATAGTATACTCGTAACTAGTATGTATGTATAAAGAAAGAAAAAAAAACCACGGTTAGGTGGTATATACAATTATGGACGGGCTGCCGAGTGCCGACACAGAGGTAGCCACAGCCGTGAACTACCGCACTGTACTGTGTCTGCTGCTAATATAGACTGGTTGATAAAGAGATAGTATACTACTAATATTATATATACTGGTGGTCAGGTCACTGGTCACTAGTCACACTGGCAGTGGCACTCCTGCAGCAAAAGTGTGCACTGTTTTAATATAATATTATGTACTCCTGGCTCCTGCTATAACCTATAACTGGCACTGCAGTAGTGCTCCCCAGTCTCCCCCACAATTATAAGCTGTGTGAGCTGAGCAGTCAGACAGATATATAATATATATTATATAGATGATGCAGCACACTGGCCTGAGCCTGAGCAGTGCACACAGATATGGTATGTGACTGACTGAGTCACTGTGTGTATCGCTTTTTTCAGGCAGAGAACGGATATATTAAATAAACTGCACTGTGTGTCTGGTGGTCACTCACTATATAATATATTATGTACTCCTGGCTCCTGCTATAACCTATAACTGGCACTGCAGTAGTGCTCCCCAGTCTCCCCCACAATTATAAGCTGTGTGAGCTGAGCAGTCAGACAGATATATATAATATTATATATAGATAATAGATGATGCAGCACACTGGCCTGAGCCTGAGCAGTGCACACAGATATGGTATGTGACTGAGTCACTGTGTGCTGTGTATCGCTTTTTTCAGGCAGAGAACGGATTATAAATAAAACTGGTGGTCACTATCAGCAAAACTCTGCACTGTACTGAGTACTCCTAATGCTCCCCAAAATTAGTAAATCAAGTGTCTCTCTAATCTATTCTAAACGGAGAGGACGCCAGCCACGTCCTCTCCCTATCAATCTCAATGCACGTGTGAAAATGGCGGCGACGCGCGGCTCCTTATATAGAATCCGAGTCTCGCGATAGAATCCGAGCCTCGCGAGAATCCGACAGCGTCATGATGACGTTCGGGCGCGCTCGGGTTAACCGAGCAAGGCGGGAAGATCCGAGTCGCTCGGACCCGTGAAAAAAAACATGAAGTTCTGGCGGGTTCGGATTCAGAGAAACCGAACCCGCTCATCTCTAGTACTTACCTGTGGACACGACCTCACCTGACCCTCCGCTAGGGGGCTTTACTACTGCTCTTACCGATTGGGCCGTGCCCACCTGGGTGTCCTGTATGGTGGCTGCTAGAGAAAGTGCTGGGCTCACTTTCTTGCTTGTAATCCTGAGGGAAGTTTAAAATGGGGTGCAACTTGCACGGGTTAGAATTTATACTTTTATCAGTTTTACTCTTATCGTCATTAATACATTTATTAAGTTTACTCTTATCATCATTAATACATTTATTAAGTGCACTCTTATCATATATCAGTATGCCATTCTCTGTAGCCATTATCTCTCCTGTAATGTACGGTGGTGGTGCGGTTGCTATCAGTTTCCTGCTAGGGTTAGAACCAGCTGTGTAAGCTAGTTCCCTCTGCATATCACTCTCTTGTTGCCATAAATGTAAACAGTTTGTGTGTCTGATCCTCTGTTTTTGGGATTTTATCAGACAGATCCTAAGCCTTAGATTATGCAATACCTCTGAGTCAAAACTACCTATCCCAGGAAATGGTGCTTTATCCCCCACAGTCATTCGTGTCCATTCATCACAAAAGGTCTCAGTGTGGGGACCATACTTCCCCCACATTACTAACCGAGCTGACCCCCTGGGTCTGAAATCTGCAGTCTGAACCCTGACTGCTGAACATCCCTGTGTTGTGCACTTGGCTTCCATTGTGGACCTTTTTAACACGGGAAAACTTCCTAAAATGCACCAAACGCAGTAGACTATGGTGGAAATCCTTAAAGCTCTTCCACTGAACTTCTTCTGCTCCGAGTACCACGGATCGGCCTTCTTTAGCAGACACGTGTAGCCGTTGCAGGCCCTATCTCTAGAGATTTTCCTGAGAGACCAGAGAAAATTCCCTAAACCTTTACTTTACACAAATCACGCTTGCATGTGCTTCCTACAACGCGTATGATGACAAGATTTGCGCACAAATATGCAAAACCTCGTATCACGTTGCGTCACGTGTTGCCCATACAACCGTGCGGTCCAATCGTACCGCTTATAGACACTTACTATCTATAAGTGGTAGGATCACTGGAGTCTCCCCACTGTGCTCCAAAACAGCCGGAGCGTAATACCACGAAAACTTTATCACACTGCGTCGCACGTTTTACACCTGACCGTGTCCACCACGTTTTCATAAAGGCAGTGCTTCACCAAGCTTCACCAAGTTTCACCAAGCTTCACCAAGCTTCACCAAGACCACCAAGATCACCAAGACCACCAAGTGGGGTTCAATATATTCACACCCTATTCAGCCCTCACTAACATTCTATAGTTTTCTGATCAGAAAAATCCTTTCCTGTTAACTGATAGCTTTCCCCAGAGGTAATACAGAAAAAAAGGTTTTTAAACTAAATATTGGACATTGTTAGGATCTCCTGCTCTGTGCTGCCACGTCACCATGGCAACCGGGAGGCAAGTGTTAGCGAAGTAACCTGAGCGCAGCTGATACTCCGGTCCGGGTTTTTACTGTGTAGTGGTTACAGGCTCTGTGCACGGCAGGGAATCCGGCGCTGGTTTTGTGCTCACAGTCTGTGAGGTCTGAGTGGGGCGTGGACAGCACCTGCTATATAAACCATCCTCTCAGGCTAGGCAAATGCTGCTGAATCTTTGTTTGTTAGTCAGTTCCAGAGAGTTAGCTAGTACTGTGTGACTTTGTATTTACTTGTTGCTTACTGCGAATAGGCCTTGGGATTCGGTACTTCATTCTGCCAATCCGGACCTAGCAGTAAGACTGGAGTCAGTTGTTTGACCTGCTGGGGTTCTTTTGCTATTCTGTGAACCCAGCAGGTTTGCGGCTGTACTCTCAGACCTGCTTGCTTAATCCTCCCTCACTGTGCGGGGCGTCCAGGTGTCAGTTTAGTGGCAGTAAGCTGAACCTGTGACCTGCAAGTGGGGGTTAGGATTGTGGATACTCTCCTTGTGTCTATATTTCTATCTCTGACCAAGGAGTTTATTCCCACACCCGTTGGTAACCCTTTGGGGTTTTTTCTGTTGCTCTTAGCAACATCATTTCAGGTGCTCCACATGTTAAATCACTACACATCGCTTCATTGTCCGCTCTATTCCATCTGAGCATTCCTGACACTAGGGAGACACCCAATTCCTGAGCCTTTGGGCTTCTCCGTTCACTTTGTGTTTATTAGTTATTCCATCACCTCCTGTGTATGTTATGTTATACTGTCTGTGAGTTCGTTTGCTTCGCTTCCCTCTCTGTTCGTACACCGGTATACTCCTGTTAGCACTGGTGTGCGTAACATATTCAGCAGCCCTACTCCTGTTGAAATTTTGTGGGAATATGGAGCATACCCCTCAAAATACTTTGCAACAGGTGGTCGATCAGGTGCAGGTCCTGACTTGACAATTTAATGAGATGTCCATTAAAATGAACACCCTGCAGGCCGCTAGCGGAGCTCCCGCAGCAGCAGCGGCAAGTTCAGGGGTTAAGGAGCCGAAAGTAAATCTCCCGGATCGTTTTTCTGGAGATCGCTCGCAGTTCTTTTGTTTCAAGGAGAGCTGTAAGCTATATTTCAGGCTTAGGCCCCAGTCTTCTGGGTCGGAGATTCAGCGGGTGGGCATGGTGATTTCCTTGCTACAAGGAGACCCACAGGTCTGGGCATATGGGTTACAGCCTGACTGTCCATCGCTTAAAAGTGTTGATGCTTTTTTTACGGCACTGGGCATTTTGTATGATGACCCTGACAAGATGGCTTCAGCCGAGGCTCAGATTACGGTTCTTAAGCAAGGGCGACGGCCAGTTGAGGTTTATAGTACGGAGTTTCGGAGGTTGGCTCATGATACCCAGTGGAATGACCCAGCCCTGAGAAACCAGTACCGAAGGGGCCTTTCTGACCAGATAAAGGACCAACTGGTACAATATCCCTCGCCTGATAGCTTAGATCAGCTCATGCAGTTATCCATCCGGGTGGATAGACGGCTGAGAGAGCGTAGGCTTGAAAGGGAGACCGCAGTTTCCTTTTTTCCCAAGGGAACCTCAGACTCTGAGGAATATTCCGAGGAGCCTATGCAGATTGGGGCTACCCGCCTCTCCTCGCGTGAGAAGACGCGGAGGAGACAGCAGGGTTTGTGTTTGTACTGTGGGAATAAAGGTCATGTTGTAGTATCATGCCCTGAAAAAAACGGAAAACTTCAGGGCCTGAGGGTGATGGGAAATATCCTGTCAGGCCAGAAGTCAGAATTTCCTAAAAAGACTTTTCTCATTCCGGTGACTTTGGAGATCCTCGGTCAAACTGTCAAGACTGAGGCCTTTGTTGACAGTGGGGCCGATGGGGTTTTCATGGACCGTCAATTCGCCCTGGAACACTCTGTTCCCTCAGTACCTTTGGCATCAGAGATTGAGATCTGTGGGTTAAACGGGGAACCATTGTCCCAGGGTAAAATTACCTCCTGCACCAGCCAAATTCCTTTGTTTATTGGAGCCACACACTCTGAAAAATTGTCTTTTTATGTGACTGTCTGTTCTTTTGCCCCATTGGTTTTTGGGGTTACCCTGGTTAAGGGCCCATAACCCTCAATTTGACTGGGTCTCTGGGGAGATTCTTAGTTGGGGTAGTGATTGTTTCAGGAGTTGCTTGAGCCTTCCAGTCAGGCTCTCGCAGCTAAGTTTGCCAGGATTGCCAGGATGTTATGCAGATTTTGCGGATGTGTTCTCCAAAAAAGTTGCGGAGGTACTACCTCACCATCGCCCCTATGACTGTGCCATTGATTTGCTGCCGGATGCTAAGCTTCCCAAGAGCAGGTTGTACTCCCTGTCACGTCCTGAGACTCAGGCTATGGCAGAGTACATTCAGGAGAACTTGGCTAAGGGATTTATCAGACCCTCACAGTCCCCAGTTGGGTCGGGGTTCTTTTTCGTGGGTAAAAAGGACGGTTCGTTGCGACCCTGCATCGACTTCAGGGAATTGAACCGTATCACGATTAAAAACTCGTACCCACTGCCTCTCATTTCGGTTTTGTTTGACCAGCTTCGTACTGCCACCATTTTTTCTAAGATTGACCTACGTGGTGCTTACAATCTAATCCGAATAAGAGAGGGGGATGAATGGAAGACTGCCTTTAATACCCACTCAGGGCATTATGAATATTTGGTGATGCCTTTTGGGCTCTCTAATGCCCCGGCAGTCTTCCAGGAATTCATGAACGATGTGCTCAGGGAATATTTGGATAGATTCTTAGTTGTTTATCTAGATGACATCCTAATCTTCTCTCATTCCCTGAAGGAACATCGGAAGCATGTACGCTTAGTCCTCCAGAAACTCAGAGACCACCAGCTTGGGGCGAAGCTGGAGAAGTGTTAGTTTGAAGTCCAGCAAATCGCATTTCTAGGGTATATTATCTCCTCAGAAGGTTTCCAAATGGAGGGTTCTAAGGTACAGGCAGTCCTGGATTGGGTGCAGCCCACTAGTTTGAAGGCGCTTCAGCGTTTTCTGGGCTTTGCAAATTTTTATAGACGGTTTATCGCTGGATTTTCGTCTATAGTGGCCCCCTTGGTGGCACTCACTAAGAAAGGGGCGGATGTTGCTCACTTGTCTTGTGAGGCCAAAGCGGCCTTTGCCCGTCTCAAAAGGGCATTTGTTTCGGCCAAGGTGCTGCGACACCCAGATCCAGAGCGTCCTTTTGTGGTAGAAGTGGATGCCTCTGAGATAGGTATTGGGGCAGTGCTCTCTCAGATGGGGGTGTCTGATAATCGCCTTCATCCCTGTGCTTACTTTTCCCGTAAATTTTCGTCTGCCGAGATGAATTATGATGTGGGTAACCGGGAATTGTTGGCTATAAAGGATGCACTCGGGGAGTGGAGACACTGGCTTGAGGGGGCTAAGTTTGTGGTCTCAATTCTCACCGACCATAAGAATCTGGCATATTTAGAGTCAGCGAAGCGGCTCAATGCCAGGCAGGCACGATGGGCTTTGTTTTTTGCTCGCTTTAATTTTTTGATAACATATCGCCCTGGGTCAAAAAACATCAAGGCTGATGCGCTCTCGCGGAGTTTTGCTCCAGTTCAAGAGACCACCGAGGAGCCATTGCCCATTGTGTCCCCATCATGTATTAAAGTGGGCATTACCCAGGACCTCTTATCATTAGTCCTTAGAGCACAGGAGCAGGCTCCTCCAGACCTTCCGGTAGGTCTCTTGTTTGTACCTCCTAGGTTAAGACAGCGAGTGTTCCTGGAATTCCATGCCAAGAGGTCGGCAGGGCATCCGGGTATTGCCAGAACTCGGGAGTTGCTGTCTAGGGCGGTGTGGTGGCCCTCGGTGGCTAGGGATGTGGATCAGTGGGTTCGGGCATGTGACGTTTGTGCCCAAAATAAAACTCCTAGAGGGGTTCCTGTCGGCCCATTACATCCACTCTCTATTCCGTCTAAGCCATGGACCCACATTTCCATGGATTTTGTGGTGGACTTGACCAAATCCTCGGGGATGACAGCCATTTGGTTTGTCGTTGACAGGTTTTCGAAGATGGCGCATTTCGTTCCACTGGTTGGGTTGCCATCGGCCAGACGCCTGTCTGAGTTATTTATGCAGCATGTTGTGCGTCTCCACGGGTTGCCACTTGATGTGGTCTCTGACCGTGGATCCCAGTTTGTGGCCAAATTCTGGAGGGCATTTTGTTCTGATCTCCAGATTTCTGTGAGCTTGTCGTCAGGCTTCCATCCACAGTCTAATGGGCAGACTGAGAGGGTGAACCAGTCCTTGGAGCAGTTCCTCAGGTGTTATGTCTCCAAGTGTCATACTGACTGGGTTGCTCCTCTGTCCATGGCGGAGTTTGCCTATAACAACGCGGCTCACTCTGCTACAGGGATCTCTCCCTTCCTTTGTGTGTATGGGCATCATCCTAAGGCCAATTCTTTTGACCCCCTGGATTCCACGTCTGGTGGTTCCTCTGTTGTTTCGGTCCTTAGGGGTATTTGGAGGAAAGTGAAGAAAGCCCTTGTGTCTGTGTCATTAGTGACCAAAAGGGTTTTTGATAAGCGGAGAAGACCCTGCAGCTTCAAATTAGGAGACTTCGTCTGGTTGTCCACCAAGAATTTGAAGTTGAGACAGCCATCTCATAAGTTTGGCCCCCGGTTCATCGGCCCTTATAAGATCACCAGAGTTATCAATCCGGTGGCATTTCAGTTAGATCTGCCCCGTTCATTGGGTATCAATAAAACATTTCATTGTTCCCTTTTAAAACTGGCGGTTAGAAATCCTTCTTCCAGTGGAAGACCTTCTCCTCTTCTGATACAGGGTCAGAGGGAGTTTGTGGTTGAAAGGGTTCTTGACTCCAAGATGGTTCGGGGTCGGATGTCATTTTTGGTGCACTGGAAGGGGTATGGCCCGGAGGAGCGGTCGTGGGTGCGCAGTTGTGATCTTCATGCCCCCAGACTGATACGCTCTTTCTTCTCGCAGTTCCCCGATAAACCCGGTGGTAGGGGTTCTTTGACCCCTCGTCAGAGGGGGGGTACTGTTAGGATCTCCTGCTCTGTGCTGCCACGTCGCCATGGCAACCGGGAGGCAAGTGTTAGCGAAGTAACCTGAGCGCAGCTGATACTCCGGTCCGGGTTTTTACTGTGTAGTGGTTACAGGCTCTGTGCACGGCAGGGAATCCGGCGCTGGTTTTGTGCTCACAGTCTGTGAGGTCTGAGTGGGGCGTGGACAGCACCTGCTATATAAACCATCCTCTCAGGCTAGGCAAATGCTGCTGAATCTTTGTTTGTTAGTCAGTTCCAGAGAGTTAGCTAGTACTGTGTGACTTTGTATTTACTTGTTGCTTACTGCGAATAGGCCTTGGGATTCGGTACTTCATTCTGCCAATCCGGACCTAGCAGTAAGACTGAAGTCAGTTGTTTGACCTGCTGGGGTTCTTTTGCTATTCTGTGAACCCAGCAGGTTTGCGGCTGTACTCTCAGACCTGCTTGCTTAATCCTCCCTCACTGTGCGGGGCGTCCATGTGTCAGTTTAGTGGCAGTAAGCTGAACCTGTGCCCTGCAAGTGGGGGTTAGGATTGTGGATACTCTCCTTGTGTCTATATTTCTATCTCTGACCAAGGAGTTTATTCCCACACCCGTTGGTAACCCTTTGGGGTTTTTTCTGTTGCTCTTAGCAACATCATTTCAGGTGCTCCACATGTTAAATCACTACACATCGCTTCATTGTCCGCTCTATTCCATCTGAGCATTCCTGACACTAGGGAGACACCCAATTCCTGAGCCTTTGGGCTTCTCCGTTCACTTTGTGTTTATTAGTTATTCCATCACCTCCTGTGTATGTTATGTTATACTGTCTGTGAGTTCGTTTGCTTCGCTTCCCTCTCTGTTCATACACCGGTATACTCCTGTTAGCACTAGTGTGCGTAACAGACACTGATCAATTTGTGCTATTATCGCGTGGCTACCGTCTCGCCTAAATTGAAACAATGCTATTGTGTGATTTGTATTTAGTGGGCATATCTGTACGCACATTGCGTAAAATACGCCACGTGTGTAGGCCTTTACGTTGCGTACTCAGTCTCGAACGTTTTTTTCCGAAACACGTGTACAATGGCCGTATACGTCCGCAGTAATACAAATACCACACTTCTATAAATGTAAACGATATTTAACTATAATCGCTTACCAAACACCACACAGTATCTCCAGTATAAACCTTTATAACTAGACCAGGCTGCGTGTGTGTTTTACACGTACTCCCTTAAATATTACTCTATATTTTTAACTAAATAGCAACAAATTTCTCAGCACGGGTCAAAATGGATCTAATAATCAATGTTAATGGCAACAAGCGAATAGATATGCAGAATACACAAATAAAATACAGGTGTGTGCGTGTGTTACGTGTGTTGCGTGCGCAGTTGGCACCAAACAGAAATTTCACAGATTTAAAAAAACAATAGCTTTACGTTCTTACCTTTCTGATCCCACCAGCATCCCTACAAACCATGCGGAGCAGACGCTTATCTAATCAGCACCAGGGTATCCACCTGACCATGAGAAGGCTAACAGGGGATACCTTTATACCTTCCCGCCCTTTGCTGATAGATAAAGTCTGCCTTGTCCTGCTAGGCTGCGGATATGGGGAGGATCGGTTGAGCTCCCCAATTGATAATGTCAAATATTACCTTAAAACATAAAGCTATATACTATTACCGTGGAGCCGCTATGGCCGCTAGACTTATTACACACACTACGGACTAAGTACGCTATTTGCGTACTGAGTACCGTATGGATACGCACTTAGCGTATCAGACGCTGTGCCGAGGGGGCGTCGCACGAGCGGCACGTATGCACATGGATTCACGCTTCGTACTAAGCACGCTATTGGCGTACTGAGTACCGTATTGATACGCTCTTAGCGTATCAGACGCCGTGCCGTGGGTACAACGTACACACGGTGCGGACGCACACAGAGTGATATACAGTAAACCTTAAGTAATGAAACAATGTAAGGATATGCTTATACAGTACTTTAAACCTTAGCACCCTAGTACTGCAACGATGTAATACCTTTAAAACCTTAAGTAGCGCTGGCGGTAGGAAGTACCCGCAGTGCTTACACCTTAACAATGCTTATACACCTTATACCGATTAATACGCTATGAAAGCCCTTTGCAGGAAAGTGAAAACACAACACCGGTTTGTGGTAAACCACTGGGCTCTAACACCGCAGTGGATTATTCAGAGAAAAGGGGTAAACAGATACAAGTTATACACTACAGGCTAACAAGGAAATCTAAACAGAATAATAGAGAATAATGGCTACAGAGAATATACATACGTGGGGAATCGTTCGCAAGCGCGTCCTGGACCAGTCCTCAGCTATCAGGTAGAAAGCCTTCAGAGTCTTTGATAGTGACCTGGCCTGCTGCTCGCTCTTTATTCAGTAGCTCAAGACATAATACAATAGACACTGTGTGCTCTTCTTCCATTGGTTAGGGGGTGGGACACGTCCTGCACCGGGGACCATTGGTTAGTTCAAGAAGTGGGCGATGGCTAGGACTTGGGATGTGGAGTTCCCGCCCCATAATCAGTTTAAACCCATCACATTAAACATAAATCCGGTATTATTAATATCTTAATGAGGTAAATTTTAACAATGTTCTTATTCCCACCAGATTAATGTTCACGTGACTCTGAACAATATGAACCCACACATGATATTACTATCTATCTCAATCTTCAAGATATTCATATATCCACATATTCATATATATATATACACACATATATATATATATATATATATATATATACACACACACACTCCTGCTATTACAATTTGTTAGGAATTATATATTTATTCACTTTTATATATATATATATATATATATATATATATATATAAATGAATACCTCTATCTCCATGGATTTTGGACTAGGAATGTTAGTATTCTAAATTCCTATCTGTCTGGTTTTGTTGTGGTTAGCTATTGTTTCTGATCTTCCAAACATACTCTGCTCCTGGGCATTGTTCACCCTTGTTTGTCCCTTTCTTTCAGTTGAGACAATGGCAACTCAGCACTCATTATTCTGGAGAGAAACCTAGCCCTATTCATAAACAAAGGTGTATGCCCTCTTCATAGAATCTCAAAGCTTACTGTAAATAAGGCCATTGTATCTCAGTATGTGGGAAATTTATGTGTGATTGGGTTCCATTCTCGTCCCCTCCCCATTCGTAATATATTTTAAATACAATGTATATCTATTTTCTACTTCTGCACATAACTATACGCAGGAACATGCAATTCTTTCCTAACTAACACCGGAATGTTACCCTTAAAATACCCTACAGCTGGATACTAGACATCACCTACCAACCTTTATCTGACCCTTCCTATCATGCAAAGACTAAATCTCTCCATCCAGAAACTGTTTAAACTAATATTACTCGCTGTCATGGTCTAGGGGAACTACATCTACAAAATGCACTATTCGGGTTAAATATGCTATGTTTTAATAGCACGCTACACGCTCACAAACTCTGCCGTAAATACACATATCATGCGCATGAGTCGCCGGAGCGTCTCTTACGCAACTTGCGGATATGTGTATGCACGGGGGACCAGGTGCACGAGCAGCGTGCATGTGCATGAGGGGTTAGTACAATGGATATGTATAACAATATTTTTCGACTTTGACAGTGTCTACAGCACCTAATTGTTATTTATACATTGATAGGCACCCAGGACTGCAAAAGTTGGCATAAATAACTAAATTGTTAAGCGCACTCATGTCACCCCCCAACCTAGGCTAACCCTGTTACCTGGTCTGCAATATAAGGTGGACTGTTTAACACTGTGGTCTTACCTTTTTGTCATCTTATGAACATTCTTGACCCTGCTCATTCCAACTGAGGCGGTTTTGGTATGTTTATTGGGTTTATGGTTGTGGAGGGACCACTTAGGGAACTAATTTATCCTGTTTTAGCCTATATTTGCAATAAATAATATTTGGGGGCTATTTTGTTCTATGCTACATTATGAAAAAAAAAATTTTGGAAAGAAAATTCAAAAAGTTGCTGGTATTTGTGAATGTTTACCTGTATTGAGGACATGTAGGTCGAGGTGCTGAGTCCCAGTGCTAAAGAAACCTTTTGAGTAACGTCTATACTTGTACCCAGGTGAGTCAATACCCAAAAGAGATTTATACTGGTTCAGACCTGAAAGCTATGTAACAAAGAGCCCAATTCAAACCTGATTGCTGTTGTGCATTTTCGCAGAGCGGGCGATTATCGATCAACTGCGCATGTGTACAGACTGTTTTTCACACGCGCAAGGTCAAACTGCGAAAGAATCCAGCATCTTTTTTGATAGCTAGGCATACACAAGTTGATTGACAGGAAGCGGACATTTGGGGGTGGTAACTGCCCGTTTTCTGGGAGTGTCACGAAAAATGCAGGTATTCCCAAGCGTTTTCAGGGAGGGTGTGCAACGTCAGCTCCAGCCCCGAAAAGCCTGTTGCTATCGCACTGTAGTAGTAGGTCTTGGCCTACACACAGACTGCACATGATGGAAAAAACATTAGATGGTGAGTGAGTTGCGAACAGATTTGCAGCTGACCGGGATATGAAAAACTTTTCGCAGGGCGTACGCAGACTTGCACTTGGCGGGTATTTACTCTGTTTGGGTGGCGACTATGTAATTGCAAACCTTTGAAAACTCTCAGAGGAGTGATCAGGTCTGAATCGGGCCCAAAATTATTTATGCTTTAAAGATACCTTTATGTGTATGCATCTCACCGATAATAGGTTAGTCTGGACAGGGTTAAGCCCCTTGAATTTGGAGTGGTATATTGTGGAATAATTGGATTCTCTGTTATCTTTCTTGTTTCCTGAGTGGGGAGTTTCTCCTACAACAAGAACATCAGATCTAAAAAAAAGACAATCCTATCCAGGGGACAGTCCTTATTTTTGGACCACTACTATTCTCTTTTACACCAGATCACATGACATGTGCATTTTTTCACAATGATCGCACACCTAAACTACTTCCAACTGTCACCAAAACCCCATCACAGAGCCATAGCTGTATCACTCCACAACTGTAAACACTAGCATCATTCATAGAGATGGGATGTAGTTATGATCCCAGCGGACAGGATTCCGGCAGTAAGCATAATGATACCGGCATCCCGGCCGCCAGAAGGCCGGAAGGGGGCCCAAGACTATTCCCAATCGTGGGTGTCCATGTCACCCATAAAGTGGGAACAGACTATGGACTATGGAGCAGTGGAAACGTGTTCTGTGGAGTAATGAATCACGCTTTTCTGTGTTGCAGTCAGTTGGGTGAGTTTCGGTTTGGCGGATGCCAGTAGAAGTTTACCTGTCTGACTGCATTATGCCAACTGTGAAGTTTGGTGTAGGAGGGATAATAGAATGGGGCTGTTTTTTAGGGTTTGGGCTAGGCCCCTTATCTCCAGTGTAGGGCAGTCTTAGTACTTCAGCATACCAAGACATTTTGGACAATGCTATGGTTTCAACTTTGTGGCAACAGGTTGGGGAAGGCCCTTTTCTTTTCCAACATGACTGTGCTCCAGTGCAAAAAGCAAGGGCTATAAATACATGGTTTGATGAGTTTAGTGTGGGAGAACTTGACTGGCCTGCACAGAGCTCTGACCTCAACTCCATTGAGCACCTTTGGAAAGATGGCTGACCACTGCGTCTGCGGTCCTCAATGTTGCCTGTTTCTGAGAAATACATGCAGGTAATTATCCATCATGCAATACCAGCATGGAGGCATCTGATTGGCTCCAAATTTATTCTGCAGCAGGACTACAACCCCAAAGATACAGCCAATGTCATTAAGATCTATCGTCAGTGTAAAGAAGAACAAGGAGTCCTGGAAGTGATGAAATGGTGCCCATAGAGTCCTGATCTCAATATAATTGAGTTTGTCTGGGATTACATGAAGAGACAGAAGAATTTGAGCAAGCCTATATTGACAGAAGATCTGTGGTTAATTCTCCAAGATGTTCGGACAACCTCCCTGCAGAGTTCCTGCAAAAACTGTGTACAAGTATACCTAGAAAAATTTATGCTGTTTTGAAGGCAAATGGTGGTCATGCCAACAGTACTATATATATATATATATATATATATATATATATAAAAGTAGTGAGACTAGCGCCTCTGGGTTCTATCAACACCCTACCAATTGTCACACCTACTACAGATATTGCATAAGTGCCCAGATGAAATAAGGTATTACACGAGGAGTAGTGTTAAACAGTGTATTCCTCTGATACAATTTATTATTAAAATTCATAAAATGTAAAATAAGTCCATAATCACATAGACATTTCAAAATAGGAAATATTTCCTGGTATTAACAACAGCTTAAAAATCACCACGGATGTTGATGTACAGATGTATAGATGTTCTTTTACAGTCTTCTCCTTGTGCTAGAGGTCACGGTAAATGTATAAGAAACCCAACTCGTTTCGTCTCACAGCGAGACTTCATCAGGGATACATCTTAATTTGTGAGTAATTACCATCTTTGCAATAACTAAACCAACAAATGGTACAATTCTTGGACACTTGCATCTATCAGACGGGCCACTGCACATTTAAATTTGTGGTCCACAAGACCTTATATATAAAGAAATGACGTATGTCAATTGGATATCAACATTTTTTTTTTGAGGGACACTCTCAACAGTATTCAACCACTCTATAGAATGTCAATGGATATCCCAAGTGTGAAGAATGCATATATATATATATATATATATGCATGAATAAATATATATATATATATATATATATATATATATATTTAACCACCCATAAGACATTACTAAAACCACCTGCCTAATATTGTGTAGATCCCCCTCATGCTTCTGACCCGTCGAAGCATGGACTCCACAAGACCTCTGAAAGTGTATTGTGGTATCTTTCACCAAGGCGTTAAGTACTGTAAGTTGTGAGGTGGGCCTACATGGCTCGGACTTGTTTTACTAGTACATGATACATCCCACAGATGCATTGGCTTGAGATCTGGGGAATTTAATGGTCAAGGCAACACCTTGAACTCTTTGTCATGTTCTTCAAACCATTCCTGAACATTATTTGCAGTACGTGCATTATACTACTGATAGAGGATAATGCAATCAGGGAATACTGTTGACCATTGTATTTGATCTACAACAATGTTTAGGTTGGTGGTACATGTGACAGTAACATCCACATGAGGACCAGGAGGACTAGCAGAACATTCTGATGCCATCTCTTCACCAGATAAACAATGCACATACACCCTGCCAACCACATGATGTAAAAGAAAATGTCATTCATTAGACCAGGGCACCTTCTTCCATTGCTCCATGGTCCAGTTCTCATGCTCACGTGCCCATCATAGGCGCTTCTGGTGGTGGACAGGTAGCAGAAGGGCATGGGCCTGACCGGTTTGCAGATACGCAGTACAATACACACTAAGTACTGCACATTTCTGTCATAATAGCCAGCATGTTTTCAGCAATTTGTGTTACAGTAGCGCTTCCGTGAGATAGGACCAGATGGGTTAGCCTTTACTCCCATTGCGCATTAATGAGCCTTTGTGTGCCCGTGACCCTGTTGCAGGTTCACTGGGCGTCCTTCCTTGGACCAATTTTGGTAGGCACTAACCACTACATACTGGGAACACCTTACAAGACCTGCCGTTTTGGAGGAGATCTGACCCAGTCGTCTAGTTAATAACCATCACAATTTGGCCATTTTTCCTGCTTCTAACACTTCAGTTTCAAGAACTTCTGCCTAAAATATCCCACCGCTTGAAAAGTGCGTTTGTAACAAAATAATTAGTGTTATTCACTTCACCTGACTACGTGAACCAAAATGTCATGGGGCCTAATTCAGAGGGTATGGGTCATTGGGTCGACTCAATTTAGGTCGACAGTCATTGGGTCAACCATGGAAGGTTGACATGCATTAAGTCGACAGGGGCAATAGGTCGACGTGGTCATTAGGTTGACATGTACTAGGTCGACAGGTCAAAAAATCAACATGGGGTTTTGGACTTTTTTTGTGTCGTTCTATTCGTAAAGTGACAGGGAACCCCAATTAGTGCACTGTGTCCCCTATCATGGCTCACTTCACTTGCCATGCTTCGGGCAAGGTGCCTCACTTCGCTACCTCTGCGATCGGCACAGGTTACTGTTCCCATTTGTAGTCCACATGGATCATCAAGTATGAAAAAGTCCAAAAAATGAAAAAAAGTGAAAAACTCATGTCGACCTTTCGACCTGTCGACCTAGTACATGTCGACCTAATGACCACGTCGACCTAATGACCATGTCGACCTATTGACCATGTCGACATAATGCATGTCAACCTTCAGTGGTCGACCTAATGGCTGTCGACCTAAGCTGTGTCGACCTAACGACCGTATCTCAGTTCAGAGTTGATTGCAGCAACAAATTTGTTAGCAGATGGGCAAAACCATGTGCACTGCAGGGGGGCAGATATAACATGTGCAGAGAGAGTTAGATTTGGGTGTGGTGTGTTCAAACTGAAATCTAAATTGCAGTGTAAAAATAAAGCAGCCAGTATTTACCCTGCACAGAAACAATATACCCCACCCAAATCTAACTCTCTCTGCACATGTTACATCTGCAGTTGGGCAAAACCACGTGCACTGCAGGGAAGGCAGATTTAACATGTGCAGAGAGAGTTAGATTTGGGTGGGTTATTTTGTTTCTGTGCAGGGTAAATACTGGCTGCTTTATTTTTACACTGCAAATTAGATTGCAGATTGAACACACCACACCCAAATCTAACTCTCTCTGCACATGTTAAATCTGCCTTCCCTGCAGTGCACATGGTTTTGCCCAACTGCTAACAAAATTCAGTGTGAGCTGAGGACAGAGATGGAGGGCACAGGCTAGTGTCCAGGAGAAACGCAGTCTGGGGATTGTGGAACAAGCATGGTACTCCACAGTCCCTGGCATTATAGAACAGCATGTAGGTGCTGCTAGGAAGAGCAAAAGATATCCAGATTTGCAGTGTGAGAGCCACAGTATGCAGAGTACAGTGGAAGGAACCAGGAACAAAGGCATCTTCAGGGATACCCAAGAAGCAGGACGGGAGGTGTGAGTCTGTGGGAGAGGACGACCTGGGTGAGTGGTAGGAAACCACGTTTGGCGGAAGGCCCCCAGTAACGTGTCCATGAGAGATCCCGTTTAGATAGATCCCCTAGCGAATGGGGGAGAGCACACTGAAATGAATCTCAGTTTGCGGAAGCCGCACTACTGATTCCCAGAGACTGCGCTGGTATGTACTGTACTGTAATGCTGTCACGTCATTGTTAATGCTGTTATTGCCAGTGAAACAAATGGAAGGAGATGTAACCTGATGTAACCCATATGAATCTTACGCTGGAGAGAGAACAAGAAATTAAATGTTATTGTCGTGATAACCCTGTCTGAACTGTGAATAAACTGCTTGCTTATGTGATGAAACGGCCTGGCGTGCAATGCTTGTAAAAACACTGATGGACCTCGCCCTGCCCGGCTATCACACACTATCTTATACTCCATACTCCCTTTGGTGCCACCTAACCCCGGGTTTTCTATACCTGTCCTATATTGTCTTGAACTGTAAGTGCTGTTTTCTTGTTTGCTCATTTGATCATGTACTGTGTAATGGGCGCTGCGGATCCCTTGTGGCGCCATATAAATAAAGGATAATAATAATAACATGGTTTTGCCCAACTGCTAGCAAAATTCCTGCTGCGATCAACTTGGAATTACCCCCATTGATCACAAAATGTCTTTGTAAACAATATTTGCAGTTTTTCCTTCAGGGATTAACACAAAAAGATACTTGAGGTCAGGGGCGTAACCAGAACTTTGTGGGCCCCATAGCAACATTTTGAAGGGGCCCCTGTCCCATTGCTTCTAGAGAGACACCTCTCCACAGCAGGTGTTAATTTAATGCCACATAGCAATACCCTAGTTCAGGCATGTCCAAACTTCGGCCCTCCAGCTGTTTAGAAACTATACATCCCAGCATGCCCTGACACAGCTTTAGCATTCTCTGACAGCAAAACTGTGTCAGGTCATGCTGGGATATGTATTTTCACAACAGCTGGAGGGCCGCAGTTTGGACATGCCTGCCCTAGTTCATATTTTGAATCATATTAGTGCCTTAGTTAATGTTATGCCCCATAGTAGTGCCCTACTTTATTTTATGCCCCATAGTAGTGACCTCGTTTATTTTATGAGCCATAGTAGTGCCCTAATCCATATTATTTCACATTGTAGTGCTGCCAGTATACATTATGCCACACAGTATCCCCAATTCACATTATGACATACAGTGCTCCCAGTTTTTTTTTTTACAACTTTATTATAAACAAAGATTTTGTTTAAAGATCTAAAACAATGAAGCATGACAAATATACAATAATAGAAGAAACCAGATAGGAAGCAAAAAAACTTTTCACAACACCTTATAATTGATAATTCTAGAAAAATTATATCATTTGACTGATTGCTATGGCAACACCCCCATTTTTGTAAACCCACACTTTAGTACATTTACACCTATGTGTTATATACAGAAGCAGCTGTGAATAAAAGCCAATGGGCATTCCACCAATCACTAGCCAACTTTCATTCACTGCTGCTAGATTGGCTATATCATTCTTCCAGAGAAAGCCTAGAACTGGCTTTATGGTATTGGTCTAAGTGGAGTAATGCCTATCAAAGTACTAAAATAAGGGGGATTAGTGGGAACCATGATTTAAAGTGGCAATCCTCTTTAAGAAAAATATATAATAGGTTTGACAACAGAATTCATGACAAAAGCAGGTGATGATGGCCAGTGCTCAGAATCTCCTTTATGCATGATCTACATAATATAATTATTGTTTTTCTTTGTCTTACAGGATTCTTTTTGGACAAAGGCCTTACTGGTGGGTACATGAGACATCCTATTACGCTAATGCTTCAGCTCCAGAAATTAAGCAGTTTCCTGTAACCTGCGAGACTGGACCAGGTAGTGGCTACTTTATGTTGTCCTAGGGATTGACTTGTTGAATCTGCTTACTTATACTACAAATTATTCTGTAGAAATAGAGAGTAAGAATGATCTAGTCATGGAAACACTAATGGAAAGTATAAAAAGTGTAACTGTCTGTCCTTGACTGTTTTGTAAAAATGTGTATTTGTACTGTATGATGTCTAGTCTATATGTATATAGTGTTTACGCTAGGGTGAACTGCAGGCCGGCAGCTATCTTCTGATAACTTCTGCCCGTGCCTGGTCATCACACTTCGGGGCGTTCCCAGAACTTTCAGACACCCTGGGCTGCCCCCAAGCTTTCCCCTCACTGTGAATAGAGGCATCTATGCACCGGTGGTAAACCACTGCACCACAACGTTTCCCTCCCACAGGACACTGCAGCCTGCAGGTAGGGAAAGAAGAGGGCCGGCTGTTTCACCTAGACGTCGCCATAAGGGCCAGGCTGTGTTTTGCCATTTTAAAATCGGGTATGGAGCAGCACCCTGCTAAAACAGCGTAGTGGGAACAAGTGTACAAATGTTAAAATACAAGTATAGTATGGGACCTATTTATAATTGGTGGCAGTTGGGTCCCGTAAACTTTAATTTTTTATAGCTGCATGTTGCGATGGGTGAGAAATAATTTTTATTTGGAATTTCTCTAAATTCCTTGGAAGAACAGTGGCTCTTTGTCCCAGCCATTCAGTAACAGGTATAGTGCCTTACTCCTAGCTCAGCCCGGCTTATATTATCTACTGCGGATGTGAAATCATCCACCATGCATGTGCAAGTACAGACTGCTATAGAGGAATCTGAATTCCACTCTCCGCCAAAAAACAGATGGTGTTAGCTAGAAGGTGCCAGCTCTGAAAAGCAAGGTTTTCAAAACTTAGTAAATAGGCAATTTAGGCAATCTTTCTATAAAGCTATGACTGCTTATGCAAATGAAAATACAGGGGCTGCCATGGATATCAGACATATCCTTAGTGTTAAATAATCCTGATACTGAGTAATGCAGCAATACTCTGAAAATAGCCATTTCTTGAGGATCAACTGCAATTACTACATTAATACATGGACTCCCATAGGCAAACGCAGGGGGGGTTCTTTTTGTACGGAAACCCGCATATTCCTGGCCAGTGGCTCAAATGATGATTACAATAGCATTTGTATGTAATACAATTACTAGTGATGCTCTTACAACATGCAGTTTAATGGACAGCGTGGAACTGTTGCACAGGCCAGTGGTAGCAGCTTCTTCTACCAAGTTATCTGTGTGTGTGGACCGGAGTGCTCAATCAGTGCACTGGACCAGAGAGTAGCTGTCAGGAAGAAGAGACAGGAGCCTTACTATGAGGTGGTAGAATGTGTGCATAGAAAGTGCAGATTTGCCTCCTACTGGTTCTATTTTGTTTGTGTATTTATTTACTTATTATGGGGTGTTTAAACTTTACCTGACCACTTATTTTATTTTATTTTATTTTATGTATATTAGTTAAATAAATGTAAATGGAATAAATTACTCCACACACTATCCAGTGTATAAAATGACCAATATGTAGATATATAAGTTCAGGGTATGTACTGGGCAGGGGCGTAGGGAGGGCGGTTCCGGTGGAGCTCGAGCTCCAGGCGCCCAAGACAGTACAGGGCGCCGCAGCTTGACTCCGCCGGAACCTCCCTCCTGCAAGCAGCTTGCGGTCGCAGCTGCCAGTCACTGACAGCTGGAAGCCCGAGCTGCATCAAGTCTCTCCCTCCTCCCCTCCGCTCCCTGCCGGTCTGTGACATGCGTGTGACGTCACGCGTCACACACACGGATGGGCAGAGATGCGGCCAGCAGCAGTCGGGAAGCAGGAGCGGACAGGTGAGTATTTTGTATTTGTTTTGTTTGTTTTTTCTTTTGTGTTTGCAGCGCTACCAGGGGGCACAGCTACAGGGGCATAATTTCTCTGGGCACACCTACTGGGGGGCACAACTATTCTGGGTACAACTACAGGGGGCACATATACAGGGGGCACAAATACTCTGGGCACAGCTACAGGGGGCACATCTACTGGGGGCAAATCTACAGGGGGCACAACTACGCTGGGCACATCTACTGGGGGCAAATCTACAGGGGGCACAACTACTGGGGGCAAATCTACAGGGGGCACAAACCAGGGGGCACAATTACTCTGGGCACAGCTACAGGAGGCACACCTACTGGGGACACACCCACTAGGGACACAACTACAGGGGGCACATCTACAGGGGGCACATCTACTGCGGGCACATCTACAGGGGGCAAATCTACAGGGGGCACAGCTACAGGGGGCACAACTACTGGGTCCATAACTACAGGGGGCATAACTGTGGCCACGCCCCTTCCCTATGAAGCCATGCTCCTATTGTTTGCTGCGCGCCTTTGGCGCGCATTATGTTTAACCTGTGGGTGTGGGGGGGCGCCAAAGGAAACTTTCACCCTGGATGCCACATGGTCTAGAACTGGCCTTGGTGGCCATGCCCCCAATTCAGTACAGGGGAGGGGGGCGCCGAAACATACCTTGCTCCAGGCACCATGACAACTTGCTACACCTCTGGTACTGGGTTCTTCCACCGCTCCACCAGATGGGATGGGAGATTGTGACTTGCATTTAGAAACTCCTCTTTAAAAATTCTGCGTTTGCCCTTGACTCGATGTTTGTTACTGTCAATAACTTGTTTGTCTCCTTTCATAATGAGCATACAAAAGATTGGGGGGGTAATTCCAAGTTGATCGCAGCAGGAAATTTTTTAGCAGTTGGGCAAGACCATGTGCACTGCAGGAGAGGCAGATATAACATTTGCAGAGAGAGATAGATTTGGGTGGGGTGTGTTCAATCTGCAATCTAATTTGCAGTGTAAAAATAAAGCAGCCAGTATTTACCCTGCACAGAAACAAAATAACCCACCCAAATCTAACTCTCTCTGCACATGTTATATCTGCCTCCCCTGCAGTGCACATGGTTTTGCCCAACTGCTAAAAAATTTCCTGCTGCGATCAACTTGGAATTACCCCCAGGATGTTTCTTCAGTTCTTTGCTTTTTACTTAGTGTCATTATATTTTGATTGTATATTTAGATGCGTTTTGTATAAATTCAATCCTTCAAATTCCCAAATGATATGTCATGATCACTTTTAAATACCCAGTTCTGTCACAACTAACATTTTGTTCAAGAGCTGACACTCTTAAGTCTTCAGACTTCAGGTATGCCCTGACTTATCCCAAACTATAATCACAACTTAATTTCCTGCTAACCAATTATCTGCCTTAAATATCTGCAACATGATTTTAAGAACTCAGTGACATAATATTAATAAATGAAGTCTAGTAGAACCATAAAAGCCACAACGCTTATAAAAGGATAACAGCTTTGTTCATATGTCCTATAATTGGTGTAAAAAAATATGCACCAGTGGTATGTGAGATGGAATTTAGGCCATATAGTTTGTCCTTAGACAGGCTTGCAGGTTTATTAAAGATAACAGCGGTAGCAGGTGCTGTCAGAGGTAACATCAGTAGCACCAGGTAATACAGAGTAAGTGGTCTGTATCACTGGAGATGGCGGTGGTGATAGTAGCAGTGGTGGCAGTGGTACTCAGGAACATGTTCTGCAGGTTTGTACAATCACACTCTGATGGTGCAGTAAGGACTCTTGGGGCCATCTTTATAAAAGTGGCAGGCTGGTTTCAATGCAGGAGGATACAGAGCTGGGGTGCTCTCCTCTACAACACAATTGACATACAGCACATGTAAATGCAACACAGGTTTCTTTGAATAAAGCAGGATTAGAAACAGAGACTGTCACATCTTATGTTACCTTCATCTGTATAAAATATTGACCCACACACACACACACACACACACACACACACAACTGACAATCTCTATCACTCACTTTTTAAATCCACTTTCTTTCTCATCAAGCCCCCATCCTTGCAAATATGCTGCTTGAGTATACTAATCGGTTATGGCCCTTTAGTTAAGTTAATATTAATATCCACATTGTGTTTGTATGATGTTATTAATGCCTAATAAACTGATGGAATGAATATATGTTCAGTACACAAAATGGCTGTCCCCACACTGTGTGAGGGGACAGTAACATAACTCCAGGATCGGATCTAGGCACAGGCAAGCTGGGTGGGCACCCAGGGGGGTTCTGCGGCCTGCGGGCGCAGCTGCAGTTACCTCCCAGGTGCTCGCCGCCCACCTGCACTCCGAATCCGGCTGCAGCAGACGCCATGGGCTGTGTGGGCACCCGCTGCAGCTGGCACCATTGTCAGATGCTAGAGGTCCTAAACGTCATGACGTCTCTCCCATAGATCCGGGTAGCGGGCAGCCAGAGACGGAGCAGCAGCGGTCGGGAAGCAGGAGCGGGGCTGATGAGTATTGGGGGCAAATCTAATGAGGGCACAACTACTGGAGGCAAATCTACTGGGGGCACAACTACAGGGGGACACAGCTACAGGGGGCATATCTACTGTGGCATAACTACTGGGGTAATGACTACAGGGGTCATAACTACAGGGGGCATAACTGTGGCAATGCCCCTTCCATATGAAGCCACGCCCCAATTATTTTACGCTCGCCTCTGGCGCGCACTAACCGTGTTTTACCTGTTGGGGGGGAGGAGGCTGGCAAAGGAAACTTTCGCCTTGGGCGCCACAAGGTCTAGAACCAGCCCTGCATAACCCCTTTCAGATCGCAATGCCGGGTCCTACCCGGGAATTGGAAATGGGTCATTCAAGGGTGGGACCTGGCATTGGACCTTTCACACTGCCCTCCTGACCCAGATATGTCGGGTCGGATTGCCATAGTGGCGGATGCGGAGCCAACATCATGGGCGGGGGCGGAAGCGGTGCTGGGAGATGAGCTCATCTCCACGCCGCCTCTCCCTATGTAGTGAACAGGTCCCATGTTGCATCGACCCCGCAAACCGATCACACTGCCCGTGACCTGGTATTCAACCTGGGAATAACCCTTCTTATTACTAGAGATGAGCGGGTTCGGTTTCTCTGAATCCGAACCCGCCCGAACTTCATGGTTTTTTTCACGGGTCCGAGCAGACTCGGATCCTCCCGCCTTGCTCGGTTAACCCGAGCGCGCCCGAACGTCATCATGACGCTGTCGGATTCTCGCGAGACTCGGATTCTATATAAGGAGCCGCGCGTCGCCGCCATTTTCACACGTGCATTGAGATTGATAGGGAGAGGACGTGGCTGGCGTCCTCTCCATTTAGATTATAAGAGAGAGAGATTTACTGGAGCTTAGGACTAGGAGGAGTACTGTAGAAGTGTAGAGAGTGCAGAGAGTTTACTAGTGAGTGACCACCAGACAGTGCAGTTTATTTAATATATCCGTTCTCTGCCTGAAAAAAGCGATACACACAGTGACTCAGTCACATACCATATCTGTGTGCACTGCTCAGCCTCAGCCCAGTGTGCTGCATCATCTATATATATTATATATCTGTCTGACTGCTCAGCTCACACAGCTTATAATTGTGGGGGAGACTGGGGAGCACTGCAGCGCCAGTTATAGGTTATAGCAGGAGCCAGGAGTACATAATATTATATAGTGAGTGACCACCAGACAGTGCAGTTTATTTAATATATCCGTTCTCTGCCTGAAAAAAGCGATACACACAGTGACTCAGTCACATACCATATCTGTGTGCACTGCTCAGGCTCAGCCCAGTGTGCTGCATCATCTATATATATTATATATCTGTCTGACTGCTCAGCTCACACAGCTTATAATTGTGGGGGAGACTGGGGAGCACTGCAGTGCCAGTTATAGGTTATAGCAGGAGCCAGGAGTACATAATATTATATTAAAATTAAACAGTGCACACTTTTGCTGCAGGAGTGCCACTGCCAGTGTGACTGACCAGTGACCTGACCACACTGACCACCAGTATAGTTAGTAGTATACTTATATTGTGATTGCCTGAAAAAGTTAAACACTCGTCGTGTGACTTCACTTGTGTGTTGTTTTTTTTTTTATTCTATAAAAATAAAACTCATTCTGCTGACAGACAGTGTCCAGCAGGTCCGTCATTATATAATATATAATATATACCTGTCCGGCTGCAGTAGTGATATATATATATTTTTTATATCATTTATCATCCAGTCGCAGCAGACACAGTACGGTAGTTCACGGCTGTGGCTACCTCTGTGTCTGCACTCGGCAGGCAGTCCGTCCATAATTGTATACCACCTAACCGTGGTTTTTTTTTCTTCTTTATACATACATACTACTACGACATCTCTTTATCAACCAGTCTATATTAGCAGCAGACACAGTACAGTACGGTAGTTCACGGCTGTGGCTACCTCTGTGTCTGCACTCGGCAGGCAGTCCGTCCATAATTGTATACCACCTAACCGTGGTTTTTTTTTTCTTTCTTCTTTATACATACATAGTTACATAGACATCTCTTTATCAACCAGTCTATATTAGCAGCAGACACAGTACAGTACGGTAGTTCACGGCTGTGGCTACCTCTGTGTCTGCACTCGGCAGGCAGTCCGTCCATAATTGTATACCACCTAACCGTGGTTTTTTTTTCTTTCTTCTTTATACATACATAGTTACATAGACATCTCTTTATCAACCAGTCTATATTAGCAGCAGACACAGTACAGTACGGTAGTTCACGGCTGTGGCTACCTCTGTGTCTGCACTCGGCAGGCAGTCCGTCCATAATTGTATACCACCTAACCGTGGTTTTTTTTTCTTTCTTCTTTATACATACATAGTTACATAGACATCTCTTTATCAACCAGTCTATATTAGCAGCAGACACAGTACAGTACGGTAGTTCACGGCTGTGGCTACCTCTGTGTCTGCACTCGGCAGGCAGTCCGTCCATAATTGTATACCACCTAACCGTGGTTTTTTTTTCTTTCTTCTTTATACATACATACTACTACGACATCTCTTTATCAACCAGTCTATATTATTAGCAGCAGACACAGTACAGTACGGTAGTTCACGGCTGTGGCTACCTCTGTGTCTGCACTCGGCAGGCAGTCCGTCCATAATTGTATACCACCTAACCGTGGTTTTTTTTTCTTTCTTCTTTATACATACATAGTTACATAGACATCTCTTTATCAACCAGTCTATATTAGCAGCAGACACAGTACAGTACGGTAGTTCACGGCTGTGGCTACCTCTGTGTCTGCACTCGGCAGGCAGTCCATAATTGTATACTAGTATCCATCTCCATTGTTTACCTGAGGTGCCTTTTAGTTGTGCCTATTAAAATATGGAGAACAAAAATGTTGAGGTTCCAAAATTAGGGAAAGATCAAGATCCACTTCCACCTCGTGCTGAAGCTGCTGCCACTAGTCATGGCCGAGACGATGAAATGCCAGCAACGTCGTCTGCCAAGGCCGATGCCCAATGTCATAGTACAGAGTATGTCAAATCCAAAACACCAAATATCAGAAAAAAAAGGACTCCAAAACCTAAAATAAAATTGTCGGAGGAGAAGCGTAAACTTGCCAATATGCCATTTACGACACGGAGTGGCAAGGAACGGCTGAGGCCCTGGCCTATGTTCATGGCTAGTGGTTCAGCTTCACATGAGGATGGAAGCACTCAGCCTCTCGCTAGAAAAATGAAAAGACTCAAGCTGGCAAAAGCAGCACAGCAAAGAACTGTGCATTCTTCGAAATCCCAAATCCACAAGGAGAGTCCAATTGTGTCGGTTGCGATGCCTGACCTTCCCAACACTGGACGTGAAGAGCATGCGCCTTCCACCATTTGCACGCCCCCTGCAAGTGCTGGAAGGAGCACCCGCAGTCCAGTTCCTGATAGTCAGATTGAAGATGTCAGTGTTGAAGTACACCAGGATGAGGAGGATATGGGTGTTGCTGGCGCTGGGGAGGAAATTGACCAGGAGGATTCTGATGGTGAGGTGGTTTGTTTAAGTCAGGCACCCGGGGAGACACCTGTTGTCCGTGGGAGGAATATGGCCGTTGACATGCCAGGTGAAAATACCAAAAAAATCAGCTCTTCGGTGTGGAGGTATTTCAACAGAAATGCGGACAACAGGTGTCAAGCCGTGTGTTCCCTTTGTCAAGCTGTAATAAGTAGGGGTAAGGACGTTAACCACCTCGGAACATCCTCCCTTATACGTCACCTGCAGCGCATTCATAATAAGTCAGTGACAAGTTCAAAAACTTTGGGTGACAGCGGAAGCAGTCCACTGACCAGTAAATCCCTTCCTCTTGTAACCAAGCTCACGCAAACCACCCCACCAACTCCCTCAGTGTCAATTTCCTCCTTCCCCAGGAATGCCAATAGTCCTGCAGGCCATGTCACTGGCAATTCTGACGATTCCTCTCCTGCCTGGGATTCCTCCGATGCATCCTTGCGTGTAACGCCTACTGCTGCTGGCGCTGCTGTTGTTGCTGCTGGGAGTCGATGGTCATCCCAGAGGGGAAGTCGTAAGCCCACTTGTACTACTTCCAGTAAGCAATTGACTGTTCAACAGTCCTTTGCGAGGAAGATGAAATATCACAGCAGTCATCCTGCTGCAAAGCGGATAACTGAGGCCTTGACAACTATGTTGGTGTTAGACGTGCGTCCGGTATCCGCCGTTAGTTCACAGGGAACTAGACAATTTATTGAGGCAGTGTGCCCCCGTTACCAAATACCATCTAGGTTCCACTTCTCTAGGCAGGCGATACCGAAAATGTACACGGACCTCAGAAAAAGACTCACCAGTGTCCTAAAAAATGCAGTTGTACCCAATGTCCACTTAACCACGGACATGTGGACAAGTGGAGCAGGGCAGGGTCAGGACTATATGACTGTGACAGCCCACTGGGTAGATGTATGGACTCCCGCCGCAAGAACAGCAGCGGCGGCACCAGTAGCAGCATCTCGCAAACGCCAACTCTTTCCTAGGCAGGCTACGCTTTGTATCACCGCTTTCCAGAATACGCACACAGCTGAAAACCTCTTACGGCAACTGAGGAAGATCATCGCGGAATGGCTTACCCCAATTGGACTCTCCTGTGGATTTGTGGCATCGGACAACGCCAGCAATATTGTGTGTGCATTAAATATGGGCAAATTCCAGCACGTCCCATGTTTTGCACATACCTTGAATTTGGTGGTGCAGAATTATTTAAAAAACGACAGGGGCGTGCAAGAGATGCTGTCGGTGGCCAGAAGAATTGCGGGACACTTTCGGCGTACAGGCACCACGTACAGAAGACTGGAGCACCACCAAAAACTACTGAACCTGCCCTGCCATCATCTGAAGCAAGAAGTGGTAACGAGGTGGAATTCAACCCTCTATATGCTTCAGAGGTTGGAGGAGCAGCAAAAGGCCATTCAAGCCTATACAATTGAGCACGATATAGTAGGTGGAATGCACCTGTCTCAAGCGCAGTGGAGAATGATTTCAACGTTGTGCAAGGTTCTGATGCCCTTTGAACTTGCCACACGTGAAGTCAGTTCAGACACTGCCAGCCTGAGTCAGGTCATTCCCCTCATCAGGCTTTTGCAGAAGAAGCTGGAGACATTGAAGGAGGAGCTAACACGGAGCGATTCCGCTAGGCATGTGGGACTTGTGGATGGAGCCCTTAATTCGCTTAACAAGGATTCACGGGTGGTCAATCTGTTGAAATCAGAGCACTACATTTTGGCCACCGTGCTCGATCCTAGATTTAAAGCCTACCTTGGATCTCTCTTTCCGGCAGACACAAGTCTGCTGGGGTTGAAAGACCTGCTGGTGACAAAATTGTCAAGTCAAGCGGAACGCGACCTGTCAACATCTCCTCCTTCACATTCTCCCGCAACTGGGGGTGCGAGGAAAAGGCTCAGAATTCCGAGCCCACCCGCTGGCGGTGATGCAGGGCAGTCTGGAGCGACTGCTGATGCTGACATCTGGTCCGGACTGAAGGACCTGACAACGATTACGGACATGTCGTCTACTGTCACTGCATATGATTCTCTCAACATTGATAGAATGGTGGAGGATTATATGAGTGACCGCATCCAAGTAGGCACGTCACACAGTCCGTACTTATACTGGCAGGAAAAAGAGGCAATTTGGAGGCCCTTGCACAAACTGGCTTTATTCTACCTAAGTTGCCCTCCCACAAGTGTGTACTCCGAAAGAGTGTTTAGTGCCGCCGCTCACCTTGTCAGCAATCGGCATACGAGGTTACATCCAGAAAATGTGGAGAAGATGATGTTCATTAAAATGAATTATAATCAATTCCTCCGCGGAGACATTGACCAGCAGCAATTGCCTCCACAAAGTACACAGGGAGCTGAGATGGTGGATTCCAGTGGGGACGAATTGATAATCTGTGAGGAGGGGGATGTACACGGTGATATATCGGAGGGTGATGATGAGGTGGACATCTTGCCTCTGTAGAGCCAGTTTGTGCAAGGAGAGATTAATTGCTTCTTTTTTGGGGGGGGTCCAAACCAACCCGTCATATCAGTCACAGTCGTGTGGCAGACCCTGTCACTGAAATGATGGGTTGGTTAAAGTGTGCATGTCCTGTTTTGTTTATACAACATAAGGGTGGGTGGGAGGGCCCAAGGACAATTCCATCTTGCACCTCTTTTTTCTTTTCTTTTTCTTTGCATCATGTGCTGATTGGGGAGGGTTTTTTGGAAGGGACATCCTGCGTGACACTGCAGTGCCACTCCTAAATGGGCCCGGTGTTTGTGTCGGCCACTAGGGTCGCTAATCTTACTCACACAGTCAGCTACCTCATTGCGCCTCTTTTTTTCTTTGCGTCATGTGCTGTTTGGGGAGGGTTTTTTGGAAGGGACATCCTGCGTGACACTGCAGTGCCACTCCTAGATGGGCCCGGTGTTTGTGTCGGCCACTAGGGTCGCTAATCTTACTCACACAGCTACCTCATTGCGCCTCTTTTTTTCTTTGCGTCATGTGCTGTTTGGGGAGGGTTTTTTGGAAGGGCCATCCTGCGTGACACTGCAGTGCCACTCCTAGATGGGCCCGGTGTTTGTGTCGGCCACTAGGGTCGCTAATCTTACTCACACAGCTACCTCATTGCGCCTCTTTTTTTCTTTGCGTCATGTGCTGTTTGGGGAGGGTTTTTTGGAAGGGACATCCTGCGTGACACTGCAGTGCCACTCCTAGATGGGCCCGGTGTTTGTGTCGGCCACTAGGGTCGCTTATCTTACTCACACAGCGACCTCGGTGCAAATTTTAGGACTAAAAATAATATTGTGAGGTGTGAGGTATTCAGAATAGACTGAAAATGAGTGTAAATTATGGTTTTTGAGGTTAATAATACTTTGGGATCAAAATGACCCCCAAATTCTATGATTTAAGCTGTTTTTAGTGTTTTTTTTAAAAAACACCCGAATCCAAAACACACCCGAATCCGACAAAAAAAATTCGGTGAGGTTTTGCCAAAACGCGTTCGAACCCAAAACACGGCCGCGGAACCGAACCCAAAACCAAAACACAAAACCCGAAAAATTTCAGGCGCTCATCTCTACTTATTACCCGTGTTGAATTACTGGTTCAGGTGACACGGGATTTCTGAAGGGACCCTTTCACACCGCACAGTGACCAGAGCTGGATTAAGGCTTCGGGGGGCCCGGGGTACTCAAGACAGTGGGGCCCTAAAATCTCAAATTAAAATCATAACATCTTTAATTACTACA